>NC_084530.1:6887184-7259684 GCF_024500275.1 Phycodurus eques
GGGGGGTGGACTTGACGTGGTAGATGACGAGCCGCTCAACGCACTTGATGATGGCTTTGAAGCACGTGGGAACAACACCCTTACTCAAGGAGGTGTTGAAGATGTCCGTGAAAACATTTGTGAGTTCAGCTGCACAGTCCCTCAGAACATTTCGCGCGTTTCGTGTGTTGATCCTATCGAGAGATCTTTTCACGCCGTCCCGGGTCAGTGTCAGTACTTGGTCACCAGGACAGGGTGGAGTCTTGTGTGCAGGGGTGCTGTTGTGTGCCTCAAAGCGATCAAAGAAGTCATTCAGCTCATTTAGCAGGGAGGTGGAGCTGTCGCAGCTCTGTGGTGAGGGTTTATATTCCGTAATGGTCTGAATACCTCGCCACAGACTCGTGGTGTCACTGCTGTCACTGAAGCGGTGGGCGATCTACCTGGAATACTCCCTCTTGGCCTCCCTGATGCCACGGGACAGATTGGCCATGGCTGTCCTCAGGCCCTCCTCATCCACAGACCTAAAAAGCCGCATTACGGACCTTCAGGTGTCTGTAGACCTCCCCCGACAGCCATGGCTTCTGATTGGCACGGACAGTGGTGGTGACATCATCCATGCACTTGCCGATGTAGGCAGTAACAACCAGCATCCATGAATGCAGACAGTGTCTGTGTAATCCTAATGGTCTGTGATGGACTTGTAGGTGTAGGCAGCCTGTTTGAGCATGGTCCAGTCTGTGGTGGCAAACAGTTTTTAAGGGTCCCTCAAGGGACCCTTCTGACCACACTCGTACTTGTTTCCTAACTGGTTGGGAGTCTTTAACCAGAGGTCTGTAAGCTGGCATTAACATAACAGTGAGATGGTCTGAGCCGATGAGGTGGGGGAGGAGTAAAACCGGGGGGTAAAACCATTGTCCAGAGTGTTATTTCCCCGTGTTGGAAAGTCAATGTTTGAGTAGAGTTTAGGAAACACAGCATTGTTCGACATTGTTAAAGTCCCCAGCTGGGATGAGGAAAGCATCTGGGTGCTACAGCTCATTTAGGGCCTCACTCCTGTTATTGCTGGAATTTGGAGGAATATAGACTGCCACAAGCGCTATGGCAGTGAATTCCCTTGGTTAATAAAACGGCCAGCACTTCAGAGCCAAAAACTCCAGTAGCGGTGTGCATTGTTAACTGACCAAGATAGCGTCCCGGCACCAGACGTCATTGATGTAAACACGCAATCCGCCACCATGAATCTTACCTCCCATGAGAGTTACCATGCTAGTCGGTCTAGCTGAATGGCGCTGTCTGGAACGCTGCTGTTAAGCCATGTTTCCACAAACACAAAAACACAGCACTCTCCCACAGTCTTACGAGTAGAGCGGAGCAGTTGAATGTAATCCAGCTTGTTGTCCAGAGAGCGTATGTTGGCTAACACAATGGAGGGAATAGCTGCTTGTGTGGTTTAGTTGTTAGCCTCGCTCGGACACCTCCACGCTTGCCCCGTTTCTGCTTCCTCCTTCGCCGTTCGTGGAGCCTACACTCTGGGCGCGATGCAGGAGTGGTGGTCACAGCTGTTGTAGGCACCCGGAGCAACCCGCAATTCCGTAGCTCCTCAGTGAGAGTAGAATTTAACTCTGTGAAAGTAGTTCTGGCGATGTCGAGCAGAAGCTTGCGACTGTATCTGCGTCTTGGAACATGTAGACATGACAAAGACGAACTAAAACCCTGATTTATAAGCCAAAAAATATAAAAACACCGTTTGTTTGTGACAGAGAGCAGCCGCTGCGTATGCACGCGCCGCCATCTTGGGGGGGAGGAAGATACAGTGTAGCAAATATGATCCAGCTTGCTGAAACAAATACACTTGATCATCAAATTTGGCCACAACATGCAAGTGAATACAAATGTTTTGTTGAGTTGATGTGGTGAAGAAATAAATGAATTATGGACAATTTAATCAGTAAATCTGTTGCAGCGAAGTCAATACAACACAAACACAAAAAATGGGTCGTGCCATTACTTGCTGTTGAAATTGCTGGGTAGCACCAGCCATCCATATTTTATCTGTACCATATATCCTCTTCAGGGTTGCAGTGAGCTGGAACTTGGCTTCACGAAAAAGGAAGCCGAGTTTGGGCACATTCACAGAGAGTCATTCACCACTCACATCATTCGGAACTGAACCCGCGGTGCCTCAAGTCAGGTGAGTAAACCACTACACCATCAGTAGCAGCAATACGTTTAATTCTTCTCCGCATTCCCAGTGCAACAAGAAGGGGATTCAATGTGATTATGGTATGAGATAAAGGTGTAACAAAAACAATACCAAATGAACAATTCTATTTTCATTTACCAATCAAAGAAAAAAAAAAAGGTTAATTTGCTGCAACAAATATTACAGGACTCTTGCTAACGTAAATGCTTTGGGGGATAGATTAACTCATCCACTGCCAGCCTTGCCAGTTGAAATGGATATTTGACTTCTATAGTCATTAACGGCATTAAATGGTTAAAAATGGAAGTGGGCTGTGTATGGCCCGCAAGCCATACTTTACCCCTCCCTTCTAAATTGCAACACTGTGAAACACGAGTTTCGTTTCCTGTCTGATGAACAACCCACATAACGTAAGGAAAACAGCTGTTATCATAGTACCATTTTTTTTTTCAGAATGCTACTCCACCATATTCAGACTATTTCTTAAGATTCTTATCAAAACCTGGAAAAAAGATCCACCGTCATAATGACATTTCAGATGGAATCTGATAGTCAATGAGTTCTTCATTTCCCACTAACATCCTGATGGTATTCAGCACCGTTGAGCTAGGACTCCAGTTTGTATTCTTGCCAACTGGAGTGTCTTGCTCAGTTATGCATGAATAATAATAATTCCCTATTTTCTCAGTCTTACAAGGAAGCTCTGGTCGCACACTACACTTTCCCTCAGAATGTAATCACTTCATGACTTCGAAATATAACAGTCATAAAAATGTTGTGGTTTGGTATTGTTACTGCCTGATGTCAGTATGTACTGTATGTTGCCTCCAGTTTATTTTTAGGAGCATTTCAATAAAGCACAGCACAAATATGCACCAGAAAAAAATAATATACTTTCACAGACATGACAGTATGTTGAATACATAAATTGTTTCTAGAACAAGCAGCTGCTTTCATGTCGTTTATGATGTTTCCACTTGGGGCCAAGCAGCCCCGTTTGCTCGAAACGTAGTGTGGCTTGGGATTTTTTTTCTTTGTACAGTATTCAAGTCTTGCTAAGTTTTCGCACTGTATCTGTGAGGGCCAGTGGGGGGGAAGTGGCTTCAAATGACAAAAAAAAGTTCAATACGACTACTAGGAGTTTGCCACATTTTGCCGCTGGGATTTTTCCCCAACTCTCAAGGGAAAACTGATCCAGCTCCTTCAAGTTTGACAGTCACTCAAAGACTCGTATAACGTTTGCTCAAGAATATCACTGTATTAAGCACCACAATGGTGTTCTTGGGGTGATTAAATGTTTTGGGTGTGCACAAGACATAGAGTTTTACTTGATGGCCGAAAACATCAATCTCATCTGACCACAATAACTTCCTCCATTCATTTTGGAATTCTCCCACATGCCTTTTTGGAAAGTCAAACGACGCTCTCCTATTTTTAGCTGAAAGGAACGGCTTTCTTCTGGCTACTCTTCCATAAAGCCCACCTCTGTGGCGTGCACGGCATATTGTCCTATGAACAGACACTCCGTCCTCTGCTATGGAACTCTGCAGCTTCTCCAGTGTTACCTCTGATCGCTGTGCTGCCTCCTTGCCTGGTCTGGGAGTCCGTTGTGTGTTTGTTGTGGTACCATATCATTTCCATTGAATTATGATGGATTTGATGGTACTCCTGGGGAACATCAAAGTTGTTGTTTTTTTGTTTAAACCCAACCCGAACTTGTACTTCTCAACAACTTTCTCCCTGACTTGTTTGGAGAGTTCCTTGGTCTTCATGGCTCTGTTTGGTTAGCGGTGCCCCTTGCTTTGATGTTGCAGCCCCTGGGGCCATTCAGAAAAGGTGTGTGACGACTTCAAAGATCATGTAACACTTTGATTGTACATAGGTAGACTTCATGTGCCCTGCGACTGACTGGGTGTAGTCTGCATTTCGCCTGAAGTCAGCTGGGATAGGCTCCAGCACCCTGCGACCCTAACCAGGATAAGCAGTGTTGAAAATGGATGGATGAAGGTAGACTTCATTTCACTAATTATGTGACTTTTGAAGCTAATTGGTTGCATTATAGCTTTTTAAGGGCTTCATAACAAAGGAGGTAAATACACACACACAAATGCCAATTTTTATTTTTTTTCATCTTTGATATATGTATTTCTGATTTCACTTAAGAACTATTTTGTGCAGATCCATAAAATGAAATTCAGATTAAAATTGGGTGGCGCCCCCACTGAATGATCCCCCAACGGGATGTCGCGTTTTTAGACAATGTAAAAGCATTCCACCACACCACTATCAGAAGCACTTCCTTGCTCATCTCCCACATCCTGTCCTACCCCAACCTTTTCTGTCCTCTTTCATGTTGTCCTATTGGTTAGTTGTTGCATGTCCTCACCGGGTGTCCCCCCTGTCCACGTACAAGAATGTGCTTTTGACTTTGTAATGTTACTTGTAGTAGTACTTGTAGACTGTCTATCGTTTTGCTGCTGTCCACAACCCTATTCCCCTTGTCCGTTCTCTCCCTTTGTCTGTCCCCTAAAACCCTTTTCTGTCTTACTGCATTTTCAAAAAATATCAGAATAATTAACAAAAAGAACAAAAAAAAGGGGCAAATCTTTATGGCCTATCGTGTTTGCCCATCCTTTTCCCCCTGCGTTGTTTGATGTCCATCCCATTTTGTCCACGGTGGGTAGAAATGTGACTGCTGTGGACACCTGGAACGTAGTACAAATGTAGCATTAGTTCAGGATCTCATCAAAATGCACTGATATTTTACATTGAAATCAGCATAGTTTATATTTTAATGGATATTTTAGATACCGAAATTTGGTGTTCATGCATTAATCATATTCTGTTTACCTTTATTGGTGATCTTCTCAAAACATTACGCTCACAACCTTGTTTGCATTTGATAGATCAAATGGAAATATTTCTATGAACATGAAGTTATAAAACCTGGTTTCACTGGTTGTTTCGCTAAACATTATAGCAATATATACATATGAACACAGAGAATCCAATGATGTTAAAAGTTCAAATGAGCACAAAGTGGAGAAAGGAGGTTAACAGCAAAAACATTTTACCCTTTCTTTAATATAAATGTCTTTAACAAAATTGTTTAAACCTTTAGGCCGATTTTATCTTTTTTGTGGCAAACGTTTTATTCATCAGAGTAGTAATTTTTACAGTGGAAACATGAGCTGATGAAATTTAGCATGACATCCAACCATAAAGTTTAAATTATATCCTACAATAGGCCATGCAGAAAATAACCACGTGTATACGTTAACAGTCTGCCTCGATATGATCATAAATGTACTACCTTAATATAGCCGATATAGGCAATACATTTGTCAAATGATCCATGCAGAGTAAATGAATTAGGAGACATAAAATAATCTCGTTTTAAGCCAGTGCTCTCTTCGGAAATTCTATCAACATTTTAAAGTGTTGAAGGGTGTCAGCTGGCAGAACTGGTCAGTTAGGTGCTTTTCCAAACATGTGGCATCCATTTTAACTTCAGTTTACAGTTACCAATAAGAGAACACTTTAACTTTAAAGGTTCAATGGAGGGTGGGGAAAAAAAATGAAGGTTGTCCCCACGAGTAAACGGTATACAGTATATGAGGGAGCACCGTTACAAATGCAGAGAAATGATAAAGAGGAAAGCGTTGGGAAATCATTTTAAGGGGAAGAGGAAAGGGTTTCTTCTTTAATCCCTGTGAGGCAAAGCAACTTAATGGAAACTCTCTCTTATCAGGCATGACGCAGAGACCTTACCATTGCCTGTGCTTCACCTTGATGTGTCTGAGAAAGAGACCACTAAACTCGGCTTCGCCACAGTGAGGCTCAGAACCTCTTTGATAGGTTACACTGTGCAATAGATCTTTGCTGCACAAATAAACTGTTCAAGAAGGTACTGGCTTTATTTTTGTTCCCACCACCTTTTTAATGTGCATAATATGCTCGTACTAATAGCTTCCAAAGACTTATATGGATTGGTATTAGCCTTGTTGTTGCTTCAAGGTATGGGTGAACTGTGGTCTGTATCACACATAAAAAAATGATCCAGTCGGTTTATTAATCTTAAATGAGTTTGACTATAATCTGCCTGCGATTGGCTGGCAACCAGTTCAGGGTGCTGCCTTTTGACACTCAGCCACTAATATCATAGACCAGTCCACTCAAGTAGTTGATCTTGGGTTGCCATAGTAATGACGTTATACTCAGTGACATAATCGGGCAGAAGTGATATCATAGATTGATGTTAACAAATGAAGTCATAATTGTGGACTGGTTAAATATTAATATCATTGTATAAACACATTTTACACTGGGCCTAATGCGACAGCAATAACCATTGTGAGAGCATTTATGATTTTAATTAAAAGTAAATTATCACAACTGTTTGCTTGCTGCTTACATTAAAAAGCCTGCTGTCGTGGGGATTTAGTAGCCTGTTATAGGAAAAGCAATGTACTTATTTAGTAGAACATAAGTTCCATGTTATCAAAAGCATTTTTGTGTTACTCTTTTAAGCATAACAGGTCAAAATGAGTCTATGTCATGGTTTGAGTTTGACATCTGTGCAGTTTGCTAAATGAGTGATTTGAAAATCGCCATCATTGTGACATCTTCTTTTCCCTTCGGCTTGTCCCTTTAGGGGTCGCCACAGCGCGTCATCCTTTTCCATGTAAGCCGATCTTCTGCATCCTCCTCTGAAACAACAACTGCCCTCATGTCTTCCCTCACGACATCCGTCAACCTTCTCTTTGGTCTTTCTCTAGCTCTCTTGCCTTGCAGCTCCATCCTCATCATCCTTCTACCAATATACTCACTATTTCTCCTTTGGATGTGTCCAAACCATCGAAGTCTGCTCTCTCTAACTTTGTCTCCAAAACATCGAACCTCGGCTGTCCCGCTGATGAGCTCATTTCTAATTTTATCCAACCTGGTCACTCCGAGAGCAAACCTCAACATCTTCATTTGCGCCACCTCCAGCCCTGCTTCCTGTTGTCTCTTCAGTGCCACGGTCTCTCATCCGTACATCATGGCTGGCCTGACCACTGTTTTATAAACTTTGCAGAGCAGAGACTCTTCTGTCACATAGCACAACTGACACCTTCCTCCACCCGTTCCAACCGACTTGGACCTGTTTCTTCACTTCCTGACCACACTCACCATTGCTCTGGACGGTTGACCCCATGTATTTAAAGTCCTCCACCCTTGCTATCTCTTCTCCCTGTAGCCTCACTCTTCCCCCACCACCCCTCTCATTCATGCACATATATTCTATATTCTGTCATCTGCAAACATCATGGTCCACGGGGATTCCAGTCTA
The DNA here is from genome assembly GCF_024500275.1 of Phycodurus eques. Lineage (NCBI taxonomy): Eukaryota > Metazoa > Chordata > Actinopteri > Syngnathiformes > Syngnathidae > Phycodurus > Phycodurus eques. The sequence continues at coordinate 6,894,699 of NC_084530.1, forward strand.
ACCTCATCTGTCAGCCTATCCATCACCACTGCAAACAGGAAGGGCTCAGGGCTGATCCCTGATGCAGTCCCACCTCCACCTTAAATTTGTCTGTCACACCTACAGCACACCTCACCGCTGTTCTGCTGCCCTCGTACATGTCCTGTATTATTCTAACATACTTCTCTCACACTCCAGACATCCGCATGCAATACCACAGTTCCTCTCTGGATACTTTGTCATAGGCTTTCTCGAGATCTACAAAGACACAATGTAGCTCCTTCTGACCTTCTGTACTTTTCCATCAACATCCTCAAGGCAAATAATGCATCTGTGGTACTCTTTCTAGGCATGAAACCATACTGTTGCTCGCAAATACTCACTTATGTCCTGAGTCTAGCCTCCACTACTCTTTCCCATAACTTCATTGTGTGGCTCATCAACTTTATTCCTCTATAGTTCCCACAGCTCTGCACATCACCCTTGTTCTTAAAAATGGGCACCAGCACACTTTTCCTCAATTCCTCAGGCATCTTCTCACGCACTAGAATTCTATTGAACAAGCTGTTCAAAAACTCCACAGCCACCTCTCCTAGATGCTTCCATACCTCCACAGGAATGTCATCAGGACCAACTGCCTTTCCATTTTTCATCCTCTTTAATGCCTTTATAACTTCCCCCTTACTAATCATTGCCACTTCCTGGTCCACCACACTTGCCTTTTCTACTTTCCCTTCTCATTTTCCTCATGCATCAACTCATCGAAGTATCCTTTCCATCTAGCTAGCACACTGCTGGCACCAGTCAACATATTTCCATCTCTATCGTTAATCACCCTAACCTCTAGCGCATCCTTCCCATCTCTATCCCTCTGTCTGGCCAGCCTGTATAGATCATTTTCTCCTTCTTTAGTGTCCAACCTGCCATACATGTCATCATATGTCTCTTGTTTGGCCTTTGGCACCTCTACCTTTGCCCTGTGTCGCATCTCAATGTATTCCTTTCGCCTCTCCTCCGTCCTCTCAGTGTCCCACTTCTTCTTAGCTAACCTTTTTCCTTGTATGATTTCTTGTACTTTGAGCTTCCACCACCAAGTCTCCTTCTCTCCTTTCCTGTCAGAAGATACACCAAGTACTCTCCTGCCTGACTCTCTGATCACCTTGGCTGCCGTGGTCCAGTCTTCTGGAAGCTCCTCCTGTCCACCGAGAGCCTGTCTCACCTCCTCCCGAAAAGCTGCACAACACTCGTCTTGTCTCAGCTTCCACCACATGGTTCTCTGCTCTGCCTTTGTCTTCCTAATCTTCCTCCCCACCACCAGAGTCATCTTACACACCACCATCCTATGCTGTCTAGCCACACTCTCCCCTACCATTACCTTACAGTCGGTAACCTCCTTCAGATTACATTGTCTGCACAAAATGTAATCCACCTGCGTACTTCTACCTCTGCTCTTGTAGGTCAACCTATGTTCGTGCCTCTTCTGGAAAAAAGTGATTACTACAGCCATTTACATCCTTTTTGCAAAGTCTACCACCATCTGTCCCTCCAAGTTCCTTTCCTGGATGCCGTACTTACCCATCACTTCTTCATCAGCCCTATTTCCTTCACCAACATGTCCATTAAAATCTGCACCAATTACGACTCTCTCTCTGTCTGGGATGATCAGAACTACTTCGTCTAGCTCCTTCCAGAATTTCTGTTTCACCTCTGGGTCACATCCTACCTGTGGGGCATAGCCACTAATCACATTATACATAACACCTTCAATTTCAAGTTTCAGCCTCATCACTCGATCTGATACTCCTTCACCTCCAAGACATTCTTAGCCAACTCTTCGTTTAAAATAACCCCGACTCCATTTCTCTTCCCATCGACACCATGGTAAAATAATTTAAACCCTGCCCCTAGACTTCTAGCCTTCCAGAATATATCAACCTTTCTCCTAATCATCATGTCAACCAACTCCCGAGATTATCCTGTCATAGTCCCAACATTCAAAGTCATCACATTCAGTTCTAGGCTCTGTGCTTTCCTCTTCTCTTTCTGCCAAAGGACCCACTTTTCACCTCTTCTTCTTCTTCGACCCACAGTAGCTGAATTTCCAACGGCGCCCTGCAGGTTGACGGCGCCGGTGGCGGATGTTGTTAACCCAGGCAATGACCGATCCGGTATGGAATTCTTTGGATGAACGCTCATATTTGTTTGGTAAAGTTTTAAGCCGGATGCCCTTCCTGAAGCAACCCTCTGCATTTATCCGGGCTTGGGACCGGCCTACAGTTTGCACTGTCTTGTGCCCCCCATAGGGATGCATTATCATTGTGACATAGCCTCATCAATTACTATTCAAGTACCTGCCCACTACGCGCTTTGTAACCACTCACGCAACTCGGCTGAACGGCAACACAGTATTTTTGGGTTGGCTGACATCATGCATAACAACAATTTGAATACCAACATTTTTCAACTTTTGTGGCACATTTATTCCTTTAGTCATATTGTAAATTGTACGACCATGGGGAAGTTCGGTGATATGTGCTAAATGAATTATTTTCAATATTTTTCAATATACGTCGGTATAGCATTTTCATTGGGCAAAATAGCAAACTCTGTGCATAACTTTTTGTACGCTTAGCTATATCATCTCATGAGACACCCTTGCAGCAATAGAAAAAAAACTCAGCTTTTACAAATGCTTACTGCTTCGGATCAGAAGAAAGTTATCAGAGCATATTACTCTTATTGTAAAGTCTTTGCACTGGCTCTCAGTCAGCTATAGAATAGACTTTAAAGTTCTGCTACTGGTAGGGCTGCATGATTGTCACCAAAATAATAATCACAATTATTCTGATCAATATTGTAATCACGATTACGAGTCACGATTATTCTTTATGTTAGGATATATACATTATTGCACTACTTTTCAACAAAACATATGCAACAGTTTTCATTGCAAAATTAATCTTTAAATAAGAATAAATGACCGATAATGATAAAAAAAATAAATGTATCCCCAAAAATTTTACTTTACCAAGGACTAACTGAACAAATATGCTATTACAAAGTGCAAGCGCGAATTGCAACTTAATGGAAGCAAATCCAATTAATGCATAAAACCCAATAACATTAGGCTGCAAACACCGAATTTTCATTTAAAAATCCCCATCAATATATAGTGAATTATCAAGGAAGAGTATGTCTTCGTTGTTCTACCTGATCGTTGGTTAGTTGTGCATGCTCACAAAATGCAAAGAACTCGACAGTTGTGATATCCCTCTCTTACTCCTGGGGTTTTTTACTGCGGTCAGGCCAGCTGAAAAGTTGAAGGCATCCGCTACAACAATTAAGTGTCATACTGTAACACGACGCTTCTCCGCTAACATGCTGAGAAGGCCAACTTAAAAAAAAAAATTAAAAAAAATGTTAAAAATTCACATATTACCATGTAGCAGCACGGTGGACGACTGGTTAGAGCGTCAGCCTCACAGTTCTGAGGAGCGGGGTTCAATCTTCCACTTCTCCTCACTAGGGTCACGGGCGTGCTGTAGTCTATCCCAGCTGTCATCGGGCAAGAGGCGGGGTACACCCTAAACTGGTTGCCAGCCAATCGCAGGGCACATACAAACAAGCAACCATCCGCACTCACATTCACACCTACGGGCAATTTAGAGCCTCCAATTAATGCATGTTTTTGGGATTTGGGAGGAAACCGGAGTGCCCGGAGAAAACCCACGCAAGCACGGGGAGAACATGCAAACTCCACACAGGCGGGGCCGGGAATTGAACCCGGGTCCTCAGAACTGTGAGGCTGACGCTCTAACCAGTCGGTCACCATGCCGCCTCAAAATCACAATCACAAATAAAATTTTATTGATTGTGCAGCACAAGCTACTGGTCAATAAATCACTGAATAGTTTAGGTCTTGAAGACATTCGAGAAATGTTAATGGCATATAAACCCTGAAGGGCTCTGAGATCGACAGACTCAGGTCAGATAGTGGAGCCCAGAGTTCAAACCAAACATGGTGAAGCAGCATTGAGCTGTTATGCTGCACACAAATGGAATAAGTTGCCAACCAATGTGAAGTCAGCCCCAAGTGTGAATATTTTAAGTCTAGGTTAAAACCTATTATTATTTTCTCTTGCTTACAATTGAGAGTGTCAGAGCATTTTTTAAAATCTTTCTTGCACTGGATGTTCTTTTAGTAATTTTAGTAAGATGTCTTTTATTTTTAGCACTTTGTTTTTAAATGCTTTTAATCATGTAAAGCACATTGAGTTACCTTGTTTATGAAATGTGCTCTATAAATAAATATAAATTTGCCTTCCCTGACTGATTTGGATAGCGTGAGCCAACATAAGCTTTTAGTAACAAAACCTACTGCTTGTCATGGCCAACACCAGGACTGCAGTCCCCTTTAATCACATAATATTCACACCCACACATCCTATCGTCACATCTGTTTGCACACATACATTATGTACTCATCAGCCTTAACGGATAGCAGAGTGTCAAAATAGCAATTATTCCTAAAATAAGAGATAAGAATGACAGATTGAAGGTAGGAAGCAAGCAAATATGATAGTGACGCATGTAATTTAAGGGGGAGGGACAAGGAAAGACAGATAAAGAGAGAATGACGTGAGGGCTCCTTTGTCATTCAGACGTTACTTTACATGTCATGTATTATGCTTAACATCGACTCTTACAACCAACTTGTCTGTTATGTGCTCAAATAAAAATACATTATATTTAGAAAATAAATTAACATCAAACAAAATCAAGCGGCATGGTGGGTGACTGGTTAGAGCGTCTGCCTCACAGTTCTGATGACTGGGGTTCAGATCCTGGCCCCGCCTGTGTGGAGTTTGCATGTTCTCCCTGTGCCTGCGTGGGTTTTCTCCGGGCACTCCGGTTTCCTCCCACATCCCAAAAACATGCATGGTTGGTTGATTGAAGACTCTAAATTGCCCTTAGGTGTGAATGTGAGTGCGAATGGTTGTTTGTTTATATGTGCCATGCAATTGGCTGGCAACCAGTGCAGGGTGTACCCCGCCTCCTGCCCGATGATAGCTGTGATAGGCTCCAGCCCTCCCGCGACCCCTGTGAGGATAAGCGTTTCAGGAAAAGGATGGATGGATGGATGGATCAAACAAAATCAACGTATTTGTGATATGTTGAGACTAATCAGAATCAGAATCATCTTTATTTGCCAAGTATGTCCAAAAAACACACAAGGAATTTGTCTCCGGTAGTTGGAGCTGCTCTAGTATGACAACAGACAGTCAATTGACAGAGAACACTTTTGAGACATAAAGACTTTGAGAAAAACAGTCACTGAGCAATAAAGGGTTGCTAGTTATCTGGTAATGCCGTTACAATTATTATTTTTTTTTTTGACAATTGTGCAAAATGATGCAGAGTCCTCTAGCACTTAGAGCAGTTTGAATGACTATTATAGCAATAGTCCGGTGCAATGACCATTGTGCAAAGGGCACAGAGACTTCAAGGAGTGTATGCAGTTTAAAGTGACAAGTAACACGATAATCTGGGACAATGTTGATTGTGCAGATGTTGCAGATACTCCTCAGTCAGTGTGCAAGTGGGGCAGATGCTACTCTGCCATCCGTGGCCAGTATTGGTCAACAACAGAAATGCCGATAGTGCAGCCTGGTGAGACTACTACAGTGAGTGCACGAGTATGTATAATTGGCCCGACATAAATGTGACAACAAACTCAAGACAAAAAAAATTGGGAGCTTGTTGCAATGGAATTGTAGGTTAGCTGTTTAAGAAGTTGATTGCAAGAGGGAAGAAGCTGTTGGAATGTCTGCTAGTTCTAGTTTGGATTGATCGGTAGCGCCTACCTGAGGGAATGAGCTGGAAGAGCCGGTGACCGGGATGTGGCGGGTCAGAGAGGATTTTGCACGCTCTTGTCTTAGTTCTGGCAGCGTGCAAGTCCTAACGGGTGGGTTGGGGGGTACCGACAATCTTTTCAGCAGTTTTGATTGTCCGTTGCAGTCAGAGTTTGTCCTTTTTTGTAGCAGCACCAAGTTTGCACTGACTTGTGCCCCCCATAGGGCTGTATTTTAACCGTGTAAACCTAAACATGATAAATTATTATATCTCTAGCAGGAAATTTTCGTAACAATTTATTAGTAAACGTTACGCACATAGAATTATGTGCAAACTAGATATTGAATATAACATAGCATTTTCAAATCAACCTAGACATACTGTATTTAACCACAGAATCACTGAGTTTGCCTCACTGCAATACTACAGATCTCTGCATTCAAATTCTCATTTCTTCCTCTCATTCACAATATCACATTACATTTCAAATTAAAACACTAAATTTGACCTTTGTGTTATCTTGGTTTCTTGAATTTTTCCCTCACAAATGAAATCCATCTGAAATGTATATCAAAACTGAATGGTGATACCACCAGTACCAGTGTCTGCTCAAAGGTGTGAAAGCAACATTTTAACTGTATATTGAGACCTGTGCTTCTGCCTGCCTTTTCCAGGAAACAACTTGACTTCAGGCTGCCAAGTGTTATTATAAAACACATTAATTATGAATGTTTTTGGTTACCTTTGCCTGCTTTTATCTGTGTTCTGTCATTTCCATCCCCTCAGTGATGTCAGTGCAATAATTACTTTCAATTTGTGGTCAGAAAAGAGCTGGGGGGGAATCCAATAATAATACAGCTCTAATAATCTTGGAAAATGTTTTTTTTTTTTTTTTTAATTAAGTTGAAGAGCTATCTTCCACAATGAATGCATCACTCCCATTATCATAGCCTACTGCTTACAACGGAGTTAGTCAAAAGGGAATAATTTTACATTATAGTCAACATTTTTAAGAAATAACATTCATTCATTCATCCTCCATTCCACTCATCCTCACTTGGGTCATGGGCGCGCCGGAGCCCACCCGAGCTACCTTCGGGTGAGAGGCGGGGTACACCCTGAACTGGCCACCAGCCAATCGCAGGGCACATATAAACAAACAACCATTCGCACTCACATTCACACCTACGGGCAATTTAATCTACCCTGAATGTTTTGGGGATGTGGGAGGAAACCGGAGTGCCTGGAGAAAACCCACGCAGGCACGGGGAGAACATGCAACCCTCAGAACTGTGAGACAGACATGCTACCCAGTCGTCCACCGTGCCACCAGGAATAACATTTGACAAAAAAAATATCATTTAAAATGATTCTTCATTAAATTTATTCACAGAAGTACAAAATCAGAACAGCGTTTCCCAACCTTCATTGGGCCAAAGTACATATTTTGCACTAGAAAACTTTCTCGGCACAACACCACACAATAATATCACAAATAGTATACATATTGAAATAATGATGATCTTGCCTCAATTTACTCACAAATGTACTTACTCGGCGGCACGGTGGACGACTGGTTAGCACATCTGCCTCACAGATGTACAGAAAATGGATGGATGGATGTACTTACTCTGTTTGAAATCTGAGTTTATTTAGTTGAGCTTCTTCTTTTCCTTTCGGCTTGTCATGATGTCATGATGTTTGCAGATGACATTGTGATCTGCAGTGCAAGCAAGGAGCAGGTGGCGGAACAGTTAGAAAGGTGGAGGCATGCGCTGGAAAGCAGAGGAATGAAGATTAGCCGAAGTAAAACAGAATATATGTGCATGAATGAGTGGGGGAAGAGTGAGGCTACAGGGAGAAGAGATAGCGAGGGTGGAGGACTTTAAATACTTGGGGTCAACAGTCCAGCGCAATGAAGGGCTGAAGGGATGAAGGGCAAAGTTTATAAGACAGTGGTGAGGCCAGCCATGATGTACGGATTAAAGACAGTGGCACTGAAGATACGACAGGAAGCAGAGCTGGAGGTGGCAGAAATGAAGATGTTGAGGTTCTCTCTAGGAGTGACCAGGTTGGATAGGATTAGAAATGAGATCAACAGAGGGACAGCCAAGGTTAGATGTTTTGGAGACAAAGTTAGAGAGACCAGACTTCAATGGTTTGGACACGTCCAGAGGAGAGAGAGTGAGTATAATGGTAGAAGGATTATGAAGATGGGGCTGCCAGGCAAAGAGAGCTAGAGGAAGACGAAAGAGAAGGTTGATCGATGTCGTAAAGGAAGACATGAGGGCAGTTTGTGTGAGAGAGGAGAATAAAGGAGAAAGGTTTACATGGAAAAGGATGACATGCTGTGGGGACCCCTAACGGGACAATCTGCTAATTGCTATTCTGGCTAGACCTAATCTATTTTATGATTGATGATCATATTTACCTGTTTTCTAACTTTGGAGCAAACCATGGAGTTTAAATTTTACACTGCACTTTAAAAAAGGTATTGTTCATGACTGTGAGTGCGAATCGTTGTTTGTTTCTATGTGCCCTGCGATTGGCTGGCAACCAGTTCAGGGTGTACCCCCCCTCCTACCCAATGACAGCTGGGATAGGCTCCAGCACGCCCGAGACCCTAGTGAGGAGAAGCGGCTCAGAAAATGGATGGATGGATGGAAGTTAAGAAACAATAAATGCTGCTGAAACAGACAAGCTCAATTAATGTTCACATTATTATAACTATTTATGGAATTTGTTAACTTTCATAAAACACATTTTAAAAACTTAACTTTTCTATGGCTTCTGGGTAAATCTCTGATAGCAAGCCACCATGTTTTAACGATGACGTCATTGTCATTCTCCAAATCATTTCGTCATCATTGACGTCATCGTCATGGTGGCTCGCTTGCCAATTACTGCAGCATTGTAAATGACACTTGGCTGGCACAATCACATTGCTAAAATGTTTTAACCACAAATTAACATCGGCTTTTCCTGCCGCCCGCCAAATGCAATGTGCAGTACAATGTGCAACCACGATGTTCTGTGAAATAACTGGCTATGACCTCTTTGTATTTAAAAGCCTCGAGGCCAGTGTTTTACTCAAATACTGGCTCAAAAATAAATACGTAAGTAGAAACTTTGTTCTGTTCAACTGATCAAGTCTGATTCTCAAAAAACCTCAATTATAATACCACAGCGGAAGCTGAAAAACTCCACTGTCACAGTAAAACTGTTCCGGCATAAAAGGGATACAGATTTTCCATTCTGCTTGAACTAACAGACACAGGACACACGCAAAAAAACATTTTTATTAAATAAATAAATACATACAATTCGGTACAATTTTTATTTAACTTTATGTGCAGCCCTATGGGGGGCACAGAAGGAGTTACATTGTGTCTTTGTAGATCTAGAGAAAGCCTATGACAGAGTACCCAGAGAGGAACTGTGGTACTGCATGCGGAAGTCTGGAGTGGCAGAGAAGTACGTTAGAATAACACAGGACATGTACGAGGGCAGCAGAACAGCGGTGAGGTGTGCTGTAGGTGGGACAGAAGAATTTAAGGTGGACGTGGGACTGCATCAGGGATCAGCCCTGAGCCCCTTCCTTTTTGCAGTGGTGATGGATAGGCTGACAGATGAGGTTAGACTGGAATCCCCATGGACCATGATGTTTGCAGATGACATTGTGATCTGCAGTGAAAGCAGGGAGCAGCTGGAGGAACAGTTAGAAAGATGGAGGCATGCACTGGAAAGAAGAGGAATGAAGATTAGCCGAAGTAAAACAGAATATATGTGCATGAATGAGAGGGGTGGTGGGGGAAGAATGAGGCTACAGGGAGAAGAGATAGCAAGGGTGGAGGACTTTAAATACTTGGGGTCAACCGTCCAGAGCAATGGTGAGTGTGGTCAGGATGTGAAGAAACGGGTTCGATGTTTTGGAGACAAAGTTAGAGAGAGCAGACTTCAATGGTTTGGACACGTCCAGAGGAGAAATAGTGAGTATATTGGTAGAAGGATAATGAGGATGGAGCTGCCAGGCAAGAGAGCTCGAGGAAGACCAAAGAGAAGGTTGATGGATGTCGTGAGGGAAGACATGATGGCAGTTGGTGTTCGAGAGGAGGATGCAGGAGATAGGCTTACATGGAAAAGGATGACGCGCTGTGGCAACCCCTAACGGGACAAGCCGAAAGGAAAAGAAGAAGAAGAAGGTTTACATGGTTAAAGACAAGATCCGATAAGTCATTCTATTTTTGCGTTCCTCTTATTTCAGGCTTTCTGAACAATCAAACCTGGATTTTTAGCTAACTCAGATGTGATCAATTCCATTCCGCTTACCTTTTTCGGATAAATTTTCCCAAGCCGTTTTTCAGAATTTAAATCCACGTTCTGTCCAAACATCTTTTCCTGGCCGTTTACCTCCTCAGACTAATTGATATGCTGACACCAAGCATGTTTAAATAGATTGAGGCCAGAAAATCTGCTTCCATTCTTGTTCAGCAACATTGGATTTTTACTGCCGACTCGATCCCCACCTTTTCATCCTGATTTAGCACAGGCTCAGCAGAGCAATGTTGAATTCATGTGGAAAGTGGAGCATTTTCTGCTTGCTCCGGAGCGGGAGGGACAATCCTCCACTGGGAATAGTAACATTAGTGCAGTGGTCGGAGGAGGCCTGAGAATGCGCTTACGCTCGGAATGGCCAGCTCCTGCTGATCCCTTGTTTCTCGGATAGGTTTCTTAGAGCGCATTTGAAGAACAGCTGATGGATATGTGCCTACGGCTACTTCCGTTGTGAGAAATCACTATAGCAGAGGGAGCACTTTCTCTCTTAGAGGCCAAGCCTGCTACAACTATGACTCAACATTATCTACAGTGGTACCTCTAAGCTTGACCGCAATCCTTAGAGATTTAATTAGGCTAACAATCTATTTCTCAATCCATTGATTGCTCACTCGATCATTCATTTTGTTGACACAGTGTTGATTACAAAAGTGAACAAATAAATGGGGGCAGTCAATTGTTCATGGCCCATGAGCCCTTTTTTTCTTACTTCTTCTTGCCCAGATACTCTACATACAGTAGCAAGTCTAACATTCCATCTGCCATAATCAAATCATGCAAGGCTGACTTTACGGTTCTGCACCGAGGGAGTGGAAGCATGCTGTGATAACGCGAGAGATTGCGTGATTTCAGAAGATGAAAAATATGGCGGCGCCCCTTGCATGGTCTTGAAAAGGCAGCTATTACAAGATAACATTTCTCTTTTCACAAGTCTTTTTCAATGGCAGATGGTCGCTTCATTCTTTTCTCTTTTCCTTCGACAGCTTCGCTAGCAGCGGTAACTTGTAAAGAGCCACTTGCCATCCTCGCAGCTACGTCAATGCCAACTCGTTTGTCATGGAGGATCCGAGCCATCGTGTTGAGGAGTAAAATTATTCTTCCACTTCAACTGAGGATTTCCTTGATTCGACAGATACAGACGAGTGTCCTCCTCTCAAGCGACAAGAAATTGTCAATTACACTTGATTTGCTTCACCAGGAGATCACCAAACTCAGAAAGAGCTTGGAATTCATGCAACAAGTGAAAGAGCTAAAACTAGGTAATACTGCGCTTCGATCAAACATGATATCAATATAATCTGAACTACAAACTCTTAGACTGGAATATAAACTCATGAAAGAAACTACGCTGGACATTCAATCAAGAAGCATGCGCAACAATCTAATTTTCTTGGGCATTCCAGAAAATGCTCCGGAAGACCCCGAGGTGCAGGTTAAAAAGTTTATGATGTCCGTGCTTAAAATACAGCAAGATACAGTCGAAAATATTACTTTTCACCGTATTCACCGACTGGCAGGCCCTCGCCCAGGAAACCGACCACGTCCCATCATTGCAAAGTTTGAACACCATCAGCAAAATGTGTTTGTAAAATCAAAAGGTCGGCAGCTCAAAGGTACTTCGTTTGGAATGAACGACCAGTTCCCCAAGAAAATCAACGAGAGGCGTAAACTCTTGTACTCGCTGATGAAGAATCACAGCGACAAAGGCAAATGAGCACGGCTAGTTGTCAACAAGCTATATGTCGACGGCCAACTGTTTTGTGATCCCAACGTCACGCTCTGGCTCTTTTAGATAAGTACTTGTTTTGATCTGTTGTCATTATGAATTGTCAAAAGTGTATTCTGTTTTATTCTTTCCACTTTTGCTAAGACAAAAAAAAAAAAAAAAGAATCACCCATGCCACCAGCATGAATCCTCACGCCTATCTGTCTGCTTTCCTGCTCTGCTTGTTTCCACACACACTAAACCCACAAGTCATTCAAAACTCTTCTTTCGCACTACAAACAACCACCACACACCATATTATCCCCTTGTCACTGTTTGTTTTCTATGTTCAGTGTTTGTTCGTTACCCTTCTATGTACCCTGTCTCTGCAGTACTTAAATATAGCATCTTTGTCACCCTCTCGAAATAACATTTGTCAACAGAACACCAAAAAAAATCTCCTGAAAACAAGAACAAAGAATGCACAGTACCAAATCTATTTAAAATTATGATACACACACCCATTATATGTCACACTTAACTTTTGTGTCATGGAATGTCAATGGCATTCGATCGCAGGCAAAGAGAATTAAGATTATGGATTATACCACTAAATTTAAAACAAACCTCTTCCTATTACATGAAACGCACATTACTGAGTCAGAAGAAAAATGCCTCAATGTCTCTAATTTCACACAGGTTATCTCGGCCTTTTATAACTGTAGACAAAGAGGAGTCTCAATACTAGTCCATAAAAGACTACTTTTTACAATAAATAGTACCGTAGCAGATCCAGAAGGCCGACATATAATTATACAGGTTACAATATTTAACAAGCTTTACACAATCGTCAATGTATACGCTCCAAATAAAGATGATCCAGCCTTTTTTCACATGCTCTTTTCACACTATTTAGTCAATTCTACAATTATCATGGGAGGTGATTTTAACCTCACGATAAATCCCCTAATAGAGCGCTCAATGCCCCAATATGCTAGAGCAGTATATGGACGACTCTGGTCTTGTTGACATAAGGAGGCTGAAAAACTGTACAAATAGAGAATACACATTTTTTTACGTCGGTTCACCGCTCTTTCTCAAGAATATTTTTTTTTCTTTCAAACAATTCGGCAGCTCAAAGAATTACTCCCAAAATACATGACATTGTCATCAATCAAGTTTGGGACCCCCACCAACATGATGCTTCAACACGTCCCTATTGAAGGACCTGTATTTTGATTCTTTCGTGAGGAAGGAATGGGATGAGTTTTTGAAATTCAACGACTCCCCAACTATATCCCCATCTCTGTTGTGGGAAACCGGGAAAGCTGTATTGAGAGGTCGAATCATATCATACTCTTCGTATATCCATCCATCTATTTACTGAGCCGCTTCTCCTCACTAGGGTCGCGGGCGTGCTGGAGCCTATCCCAGCTATCATTGGGCAAGAGGCGGGGTACACCCTGAACTGGTTGCCAGCCAATCGCAGGGCACATACAAACAAACAACCATTCGAACTCACATTCACACCTACGGGCAATTTAGAGCTGTCAATTAACCTACCATGCATGTTTTTGTGGGAGGAAACCGGAGTGCCCGGAGAAACTGGGGTGACCTCCCGGGGAGTATTGGTGGTGTGATGGTGACTCACCCATGTTCCGTGGGTGCTGGAGTGGTGTCAGCTGGCGCCCGCCTGGTTCCCCCGCTCTGGTTGCTGGTGGGGGAGGTGAGGCCCCCCTGTTGCTCCTCTGGCCTGCTTCCTTGGTTTGGCATTGGGAACCTGCAGCGCCCACCGGGTGGCCAGTTGTCAGGGCGCCTCGGTTTGTCCGGTGGACCGCCCTGAGTCCCTCGGTGTGGGACGTGTCCTGTCCACCAGGCTGCTTTCGGGTGGACCCCTGGGTCCGATCCCACCCCTCAATTGATTGATTGGTTGGTGTCCTCAGCCTCCTTGGTGCGGGCACAGCAATTACAGTGCACTTCTGCCAGTCTTTGTGCATGTAAAACGGTGTCAATTCACTTGCATGTGTCCGCAGGTACACACCCCTGGGACTCATTCACTGGGTGTGGGGCCACTCACTTATTGCGACAAATAACTCATGAATATGCGAATTGCTTGTGTATCCCCTCACTCATACTCTCATCCTATAGACTTTAATAATTTACAAAGTCAAGCCCACCACATTTCAGTTGTACAGCTGGGTTCACGACCCCTCCTGCATGCTTCTTCTCCTGTCCTTCCCTCACTGGGTGTAGCACTACAGCCACATGCAACACTCATGTTTAATGTTTCATTGTTGTAGACAATAAATTAACTTACTTTTCTCATCCGGTTTACAATTAGTGCTTTGTCTTTTGTCTTCGTTTCTCTCTCTCCCCTCTAGACACTTTGTTCTGTTGGACTGATCGACTTTGATTCTCAATAAACTTCAATTATAATACTAAGAAACCACAGTGGAAACTTAAAAACCCCACTGTGACACAGTAAAACTGTTCCGGGATAAAAGGGATACAGATCCTCTGTTCTGCTTGACCTAACAGCCGAACAGGACAAAAAAAAAAAAAAAAGTCAGGCTAGCCCAGGCTTTACTGTTCAAATGCTGTAAGTTATTACTTCATGCCCTGCAGCGAAGACATGGCAGTTATGTTACATACTGAAACACACTACAATAAATACAATAGCACAGTATGTGGTTAAATCACATATGGAGCGGATGGCCGTCTGTTGTTGGATCGGTGTACTAATGGTAATAGTAGTAGCCTGACCCATGACACAATTCAACAAGTTACAGAATAATATGGGTTTTCCTTTGAGTTAATCAGCCACTCACCTCTGATCGTCCTTCTAGTATTGAGGCAGTAGTGCTATTGTGCTTGTCAGTGTATAAGTCAGCCAGTCAAAACATCAGAAGAGGACTTTCCTTTTGAATTCTGGTTTAGCTTGTTTATTTCTTTCAATGAGCATGTATACATCATGAGCTCGCCAAACTTGGCAGATATTGGTATCTTGGTGTAAACTTTCTTCTTCTGGACAGCTGCATCCAGTTTCCTGTGCCCTGCTCCTCATGGAAAAAACAACAAGACAGGCAGCAGCATTATTTATCTATCCACATCTCTAGCAATTTGTGTCGGAATCTTGTATCTCGTAACTCAATGGAAAAATCTCAAAACACTAGTAGTACAAAAACAGCTGAAGATGTTTTTTTGGCTGATGAAATCAAATCCAGCAAAACGCAACTTTAACAGAACAAGCAACTGCGAAGTGCACATACAGTAGATCACCCATAAAAGAAAAATTGTAGTTTCAGATTACTCTTCGACACTCAATCAGTCTGTGCAACCATGCATGTAGTGCATGCAGCGGACAAATTGACAAAATAGTTCCATACTATATCTCCTTTAAATGTTAAAAATAAATGCAGCATTTGATAGTCGAGAAAACTATTTGTCAGAGATGTTTACTGTTGAAGTGTGACGTGATTACATAATAGAATAGCAAAAGTGATTCGATGCCAGGTAAATATCCATCCGTCCATGCATCCATTTTCTGTCCAACTTATCCTTACTAGGGTCACGGGTGTGCTGGAGCCTATCCCAGCTATCTTTGGGCGAGAGGTGGGGTACACCCTTTTCTTTCCTCTTTTATTTTATTCTCTTGGTGAGTGTTCCCCCCACCCCTATCCACAAATAATAACACGATTTGACTATTGTAATGTTACTTGTGTCCAAATATCTATAGTGTCTCACTATTGTTCTGCTGTGGTTCTCACCCCTAGTCCCCTTGTCCACTCTGTCCCGCTGTCTGTCCCATAAAACCCTTTTCCGTCCGGCTGCATTTTCAATAAAAATCATAATAATTAAAAATAATAATAATTAAATAAGCACAGGGAGTATTTCAATCTCCCCTGTTGGACAGCAAAACCTTTCTAGCACAAAAGCATACAGAGCCACCATTCTGCAAGGCCATGCAGCTGAACAGGACAGGTTTTAAAAAAAAGAAGAAGAAAAAAGAGTGACACCATTGATCACATTTAGTATACCTTTGGATACATTTGTAATTTGCATGGTAATAGTTACAGTATACTTAAAATGCCCAGAAACTATCAATTTCTCCAGCCATCCATGCATTCAATTAGGTGAACCTGACAGCATACCAGGTAGGCTTTTCAATCAGTGCTTGCCTTTCCTAAAGGCAGGCACAGAACCTTGTAATCTACATCTAATTGGTAACACTCACACATTCTTACACACAATGGGAAATGTAGATACCAGTATTAACATTTTCAGTGAATTCTGGGAACCCAATAAACATTGGTGCATGCTCCATTCTTCACTTTATTATACCTAATTTTAGCTGTGCTGTGCTGGTTCTACATCCATTTAGCTATACATAAATGTATGGTGGGATGGCCTTGAAATTTATTTTGTCATATTGAGCGAATCACTCTCAATTATGGCATTTTAAATGTAGCTTGCTGTTAAATTAGTCGACATCAAAATGCAGATTCTGCAAGGTAAGCCCTATTCTGTTATTATGATATTAGATGAGTACATTAGTGAAGAGCAGTTTTAGATTCAATGAGACTTATCGAGGTACTTATTTATATGAAAATTACATCTTATAAATGACCTTTACGGCTTCATTGGAATATTTTCCGACACTATCATTCATTTATTTTAATTCTGAAATTATACCATTCCCTGTGATACTATTATCCTCCTGCATTGGATGAAAGGAAATGAGAAATCCTACACTAATATTATTTTTCATGTTTATTCTTTATTCTAGTTCATGGGTGGCCAACTTTAATACTCAAAGAGCCTTTTCTGATGTCTACCACAAAAAAAAAAACAAAAAAAAAACACCAGAAGTCACAAAACCCTTTTGACGAAAGTGAGACCGGCTGAAGATAAAGTGAGTGAAAAAAACTATCGTGTGTTGCATGTATGAAATGAATGAACTGCTACAGGGAACACACAATTTTATTTATTTTTGCATGGAACAAAAACATTTTAAACTCTGAAAAATGATACTTTGTTATAGCTTCCTTTCAAATAAATAAGTCCATGTCTATTCGAGTCCTCCTCGTATTCATGAAATTATCCACCTGCAGCAAACCAAAAATGCCATCTTTTTCTGTGTTCCGTCATCATTTTATTGCATGTCGAAGGTGTAGTCAGCTGTCAACTTAAATTTAAAACGACTATTCAACTCAGCAATGTAAAATATACTGTATATTTTCAAAATAATAGCCAAATAGAACATTTATTTTACCTGGTTAATGTGATTTCTGCTCCTGGACCTCAGAGTATACACACACACACACACACACACACACACACACACATATATATATATATATGTATGTATATATGTATGTGTGTGTGTGTTCTATAGATGGCAAGGTGGTGACGTGGAAAAACTGACACTGTTTTTATGCCTAAATGGACACAATGGGTGTGCACATGGGGTGCAGGGTATACAATTTCATAAAGCTTCAACGCTTCAACACAAGTTGAGCAAAATTATAATTAAATCTCCACTGTGTAAACCTTTCACATTGTGCACTCTGTTTTTCCCATAAACACTGCAAGTTTTTGATTATTGACTGACACTGATTGTGGTCATTTATCACAGCAAGGAACCTTTAACAATTTGGGTAACCCCTTCATTTTTTGTCGGGATTTGGATGGGGGAACAGTAACAGATAACGCGAGGGGGGAAAGAAAGATAATCGTTGAGAGCAGTTTTGATTTCATCAAGTCGCAAAGATGGAGTTGAAAGGGTCATGACATGAGGGAGCGAGAGACCGGAGGTCAGGAAAGGAATTAATTAAGGGATGGGGGAATCATTACTGGGATCTGAGCTCAGGGAAAAGGGATGAAAGAGAAATGGTAGAAAAGCTTCACAAGGAGGAGGAAGATCACAGTGAGAGAGACACATCACTAATACTGCAAGTGGTCTTGTGCACACAAATTGGGCTTTTTTTGGAAGTCAGGTTAATTACGTTGTATTAATTAAACAGTTCTGCTCTGGTCTTAGTGAGGTGAAAAATCTTTTGAACCCCTGATGACAGCCGTACACATGAGAGCTTTATCCTAATGGATTATATGGCTGATGGAATCAGTCGTCTTATCAATGAACATTCAAATCTTAAATCTTGTGTGTGATTGTAACACAAAGTGGAAAATAGCTGTCAGTGATGGGCATCAATTGCAACTTTTTGCAAGAATGTGTCTTGATGCTTGTGGAACCTCATGCCATTGACTATTCGACAAGCCTCTACTGTACGTCAGATCGTATATATAAAGCCTGTAGCCAGTGGCGTTTCAAGACGATTTTTAGTAAAGGGAATAAAAGTACCACCAAAATTTGAGAGACCTTTATATTTGTTTGTCCATTTTTTAAATATTTTTTGACGTACAAAATAGCACATACCAGTTTTTTTATAGTACCTGTATTTAAAAAAATAATAATAATATATATTTTTAAAAAATATAATCAACAACGCTCCGATTGTGTCTTAAAGGCCAGTACATAAAAAGCTGACTGTCAGCCAATAACTGCCGGTCTGCCGACAAGTTAGAGAAATTGCCTTTAAGTCTGGAGGGAGGGTTTTGTGTGTGTGAGTGTGTGCATGCGTGCGTGTGTGCCTGCTTTATTATGCATGAGCCGAAGGGAGAAGCAAATGGCAAATTGCCAAGTTGCTGTAGGGTGCAGACTCCACCTCCTCATGCAGGAAGCAAAATTTGGAACTATTCGCTACTACCCGCGCTTAGCGGTATGCTAATCACTTTCCTCCTATTGGAACGCACCGCTCGGCCCACTCATGTTTCTGAGAAGACTGAGGATTGAATGATGTGACATCACAGCTCCAAGTAGTTGTCATCATTCTGCACTACTCGGACACCATTCAGCATCTACCGGTACTGTTTTATGGACTGGACTAAGAATAAAATGGACATCCAAGAATGTGAATGTGTGAATGGGATCATCTTTGTCTCGTGCAGTAATGTGCTAAGCACTGCTACTGGTGAGGTGGTTTGTAAAATGGCAAAACAGTCATGGTCTGTCCCCGCAGTTCCTTTTATGGAACTTGGGTGGCGCTTTGTGCCTCGCCTTTCCCTCCCTCTCTCGCTCCCCTGCAATCAGCACTCTCCACTGCCTGCGCACCTGTTCCCAATCAGCACTCTCCACTGCCTGCATTTAAGCATGCCAGACCCAAGAAGGCGGCACCAGAGTATTAACACGTTATTGTGTGCTCCTTCTGTGCCTGCCCCTGCCTCGCTGTCTGCTCCAGCCAAGGTATCCCACCTGCTCACGTCCCCGCTTCCTGCTCGCTCCTTGTCCCGACGGTCCACCATCTCGCCTTGGATAGCCTTACCCTGAGCCAACCTTCGATAAACCACTCATCTACTTCCTCCCATTCCGTCTACTTTTGGGTCCAGTCAAAAATCACACGATCACCATCTTTGACAGAATACACTGGCCATTAGGGAACCAGCAACCCCAGAGGCGCTGAGAGAAGGCGCCCACATTGTAAGACAGGACAAAATTCTTCGTGAGATCATGGATTCGTAAAACACCCTCTCCCAACAAGTCTCTCTCATTTCTTCCCAACTGCACGCCGGCCACCCTCCCGTGAGTATTCCTTCCGAGCCTACAGCCTCCGATCAATCCCCCCTCCCATACAAAGAGCCTCACGTACCTCCTGCCGAACCCTATTTGGGGGACCTAGGTACATGTGGCCAATGTCTTTTAAATTGCACTCTTGTTTTCGATCTGCAACCCGTGACTTATCCCTCTGATAAATCCAAGGTAGCATTCGTTACCAACCCCTCTACGCGGAAGAGCTGCGAAATGGGCGACCGCGCTCTGGAATAATTCCTCCCCGATACTTGCTTCTTTTGACTCCTTTCAGGACTAACTTTAAAAAGGTCTTTGAGCACCCGTCAAGGGGAGGGAAGCTACTCGTCGCCTCCTGGCTCTTACTCAGGGCTGTAGTTCAGTCGCTTCAAATTCCATAGAATTTGGAATTTTAGCGAATGTTAGATATTAGATGGTTGGGAACAAGTGCACAGGCAGTGATGCGTGCAGAATGTTAAGGGATATTATTTGTAAGAGAATTTCAGAACGCTCAAAGACCAGCTCGCAGCCAGGTACGAACCCAAATAATTATTTTCATTATCAATTAGACTGGACAATCGCTTACCGGAAAGGACAAGGGAGAAAGTGGTTAAAGCACACAGTTTGGCACCTTCCACGGGCAGAGCACCTCCAGTTATTCCGCCGGATCCTGAACTCCCCGCGGCTTCTGCATCATCTCCCACTGCTTTAAATTAGACCCTCAGGAACGTCAGCACCGTTTCAACCAACGTTTACGTATTTATTGCGGACAGCCAGGTCATTCCATCAGACCGGGCTCACCACGACCTGAGAGCGCCGTGGTGAGCCAAACCCACACCTCGCCGAGCTCTCCCTCCCGTATGACTGTTCCCTCATGTATCGCAATACCCCTGTCACAGCTCTCATTGACTCCGGTGCAGATGACAACTTTATTCATGAGGGTTTAGCATGTGAGTTGTAAAATGTATGTTTTATATATACCAAATATTACATCTATTAGTTTTATACAACCCCCACATGCTTTGTTGTTCCATGTTGTGACTGCTGGCTGTTTTCCGGCCGTTTTGTGCGTCCTGGTTGTTCCCAGGCATGTTGTGACTACTAGCTGTTTTTCGACAAAGATAAGTTGAGTGCAGCTGGACAAAGATAATTGTTTTGCTTTCCTTGCTTTCTCTCTCACTTCTGTATAACGGAGGTGATTGTTTTGCTTAGACTTCAGCAACGGGTGACAACTTGTAAGACTTGTACCCTTTCCTCTCTTTGTAAAGACTTTTCTTTTTTGTAATAAAAACCCAAAAAGACAAGATTGCTTCCTTACTTATTCTGTCAGAAAAATATTTCAGCTCCAGCTTCCTCTCGAACCCCTCCCTTCTCCAAAAAAGGGTTACAGCCCTGGATGGTCGACTCATCTCCCCTGTCACCCACCAAACCGTTCCGTTTACTCATCTCAGGTAATCATGAAACCATCCAGCTTTTTGTCATTCCCTCCCCTGAGACTCCATTAGTCCATCGACTGGACCCACCTATCACCGGGTGGAGTCCTTTCTGCCATTCACATTGTCTTCTTTCTGCCATTCCGCCCTCCAGCAAACCTCAGCCACCTGCCACGGCTGTCGACCTCTCCCGTGTGCCAGAAGTATACCACGACCTCTCCCTTGTCGTCAGTAAAGATTTTGCCATCTCACTACCTCCTCACCACCCTTATGACTGCGCTACCGGTCTTCTGCCGAGAGCCTCTCTTCAACCTTTCCCGCCCTGAGAAAAAGGCTAGGGAGGACTATATCCATGACTCCCTAGCTTCTGGACTTATCTCGTCCTCGTCTTTCTCGTGGGGGCTGGCTTCTTTTTTCTTGAGAAGATACGACTCTCCGCTCCTGCATCGATTTCTGGGGACTCAATGACATCACCATAAGAAATAAATCCACACTGCCCCCTATTGACCCCACTTCTGAACCCCTCTGCGACGCTTAGATACTCACCAAATTAGATCTACCCAATGCATACCATCTCATTAGCATTTGAGAAGGGGACGAATGGGAAAACTGCTTTCAATAACCCTCTCGGACATTTTGAATACCTGGTCATGCCATATGGATTAACCAACCCCTCCCGCCGTTTTCCAAACCTTTATTAATGACGTCCTCTGTGACATGCTCAACCGATTCGTCTTTGTCTACTTAGACAATATAATCATCTCCCAAGGCACACCAGCAACATGTCAGACGAGTCCTCCAACGCCTACTCGAGAACCGTCTCTTTGTAAAACCAGAAAAATGTGAATTCCATCTCTCCTCTCTACACTTCCTGGGATACATCATCGCTAAAAGGACAGTTACAACCAGACCCGGGAAAGATCCTAGCAGTCCTCAACTGGCCCCTTCCCTCCACTCGCAAAGAGCTACTTTTCCTAGGCTTCACCAATTTCTACCGCCGCTTCATCCGTAATTACAGCAAAGTGGCTGTTTCTCTCACCAGCCTCACCTCCACCAGCTCTCCATTCCATTGGACCCCTGCTCCCTCCCAAGCATTTGAACACCTTAAAGAGCTATTCACCAGTGCCCCCATCCTTAGACACCCCGACCCTTCCCTTCAGTTTGTGGTGGAAGTTGCCGCTTCCGACAGTGGGACCCCAAATACGAGAAGTTGCAGCCTTGTGCCTTCTTTTCTCATCGCCTTTCTCCATCCGAAAGAAATTACGACATGGGGAATCCTGTGCTGCTGGCCATCATCTGGGCCCTGAAGGAGTGGAGGTACTGGCTGGAGGGGACCATTTCTCCTTTTATTATATGGACTGATCACAATTTCGCTTATCTCCGATCCGCCAAACGTTTAAACCCCCGACAAGCTTGTTGGGCCTTATTTCTCAGCCGGTTCAACTTCAGCATCTCCTTCCGCCCTGGTTCCCGCAACGGCAAGCCTGATGCCCACTGCCACATTTATTCACCAGAATAAACCAGAACCCATCCTTCCTTCCTCTTATTTCGTTGGGGCAGCCACTTGGGAGATCGAACAAGTGGTTAAAGAAGAACCAAACCAGCTCCCAAGACTGGACCTCCTGACCAGCTGTTTGTGCCCGATTCCACACGCTTTGACGTCCTCCAGTGGGCCCACAACTCCAAGCTCACCTGTCATCCTAGAATCAGCCACACCATCCACTTCATCCAGCAGCACTTCTGGTGGCCATGCCTAGCTAAAGACACCCGAGAGTTCGTCCTAGCCTGCTCCGTCTGTGCCCGAGGTAAAGCCTCACATCAACCCCCAGCTGGTCTGCTGCGCCCATTACCCATTCTGAGTCGCCCTTGGTCCCACATTTCCCTGGACTTTGTTACCGGCCTGTGGGTGTGTTTTTCAGCTGCAGGAACAGGGAGACTGGTTGGAGTGGCTTCAGAACAGCTCCGTGACTGTTCTTGAATAGCCCAGCCAAAGCCCTGACTTAAACCCAATTGAGCATCTCTGGAAAGACCTGTTCACCAACCTTCACTATCCAACCTGAGAGAACTGGATCTGCAAGGAAGAATGGCAGAGGATCCCCAAATCCAGGTGTGAAAAACTTGTTGTATCAGTCCCAAAAAGACTCATGGCTGTATTAGCTCCAAAGCGTGCTTCTACTAAATACTGAGCAAAGTCTCTGATTACTGTGATATTTCAGTTTTTCTTTTTTTATATAAATCTGTAAAAATTTTAACAATTCAGTTTTTTTCTGTCAATATTGGGTGCTGTGTGTACATTAATGCGGAAAAAAAATCTACTTAAATGATTTTAGCAAATGGCTGCAATATAAAAAAAGAGTCACAAATCTAAGGGGTCTGAATACTTTCCGTACCCATTGTATTGTTATTAAAGGTGATGCACATTTAAAAGTAGCAATAATGTTAACAGAGTGTGTAGCATCATAACTGGAGAATGATAATGTTTACGATCCAAGGTGTCTCAGTTTGTTTATTTTGTATCTTGTACCTCCAAAAATACTCAGGCTTATATTTTTCTGTTTTTAATTGCTTAGTATGCTAATATTATGTTAGCGTGACTATTTTAAATAATGACAGAAATGTTAACAAAAAGTGTGAATAAAATGTTAAACTACTTTCTAGCTTCTTTAGTTTTCAGTACAGATGCTTTAAAACCAACTATTTAAAAAAAAAAAAATCATATTGTACCAAAGCGTATTGCATTCTCTTGAAAAAAACTAAAAACAACTCCAGTTTTTCTGAGTAATTTATTTTTTAGAGTTTTTTTTATTTTTTTTTATTTTTATTTTTTTAATAATTTCTTTCTGTTTTTCTGACTATTTTATGGCTCAGAAAATAAGGTTGAAAATGTGTCAGAAAAACTGGGAACATTATTAGTCAGAAAAACAGAAAAAAATACTCAGAAAAACAGAAAAGAATATTCCAAAAAACAAAGCCCCCCCAAAACATTACTCAGAAAAACTGGGAAATATTGTCAGGAAAAAAAAAAAAAAAACACAGTCCCTCCAAAATTTACTAAAAGAAAACAGTTTTTTTTTTCGTTTATTTTTTTAAATCCAAGTAATTTAATATGAATCTATACAGTACGATTCCGTACAATCGAGATCGTCCTGCACTAGTCCAGTTCAATCTTGTGCAGCAGTGTTGCTCAGTTTGTGTCTGGCTAACGTATGTTTACGCAGTAGTGAAGTCATATTTACAGTAAATATTTTCATGAAAAACACTTCTAGTCCAACCAAAAACTGGAAGTAGGCAGTAAGTAAGCTTGCCTTCTTGTTGCACGTGACATATTCTTACGGTCCTGCACAAACTAGTTAATTGCAAGCTGTTTGCAAACTCGAAACGCTGCATGTTGGTACTAATGTTAACCAAGGTTTAATGGTATCAGTCTGAAGCTGAAGCTTTTTTAGGAACACAAAGTTGAACACTGATTTAGAGTATGTACGTTAGATATATAGGTGGCATTGCAGAGAAGTGCTTCGAGCTTGCTTTCAAGAGCAGTCAGTTAAAAGGAAAGTTTTACGGGGACCCTGCCCACAACACTTGGATTCTAAAGGAGATATTGTTACACAAACACACACTCTCATTTTGCCGTCTTTTTAAAGTGTCGTCGTCTAGTTTCATGGGAGAAGTTCAAACATTTCACCTCTGCTGATTGATGCTACCTAGTTGAGTGACTGGAATTGCTGTTCTCACCTCAGTTATAAAAACAGCCACCTCAGCACATAGTAATTGCTCGGTGCTGGAAGGTTCATGGAAGCATTAACTTATTGGCTTGATTATAGTTGTTAGTCACATTAAAGGAGAAATGGAGCTGGGAGGAGTGTCCATTTTAAGAAATTGCTTTTAAACTGAGAGGCAAAAATTAAATTTAAGACCCTGTACGTGGCTAGAAAATTGAGAAACTAACTAAAACCATGACCACACAGCTTTAACATGAGTCAGAACAAATCTGTTGAACACAAAAGAGTGTTTGGGCTGCACTGAAAATACGGTAAAAATATGAGGAAAACAATTGCAAGGTTTTGAAAATATAGACATTATAATATAAGTAAAGAAAAATGTATAGTTGTTACAGTACAAGTAAAAATACTTTTAAAAAGTAAGACTTCAAGGAAATATCAATCTGACAAGAAAAGTCATTTTAACTAGTGAATGTAAAACTTTAACACTGAAGTGTAACCGTCCTCATTTTAAAGGGACTCTAAGCAGATATCCGTGTTTTGTTTCTAAATACATTATATGTGTCATATGTTTGCAGTGCTAAAAACACATGCAAAGACATATCAATATAGTTCTGAATTGTTGAGACATCACGGGGCTGGGGCGTATACTTCCTAGCGTGAGTTCCCTCCCCCACTATGTAAGGACAAAATGACATCATTTTGTTTGGCTGCTCAGTTGAGTGATAGCTGGGCTTAGCTTCCATAACAAGCCCCATTTACCACTTCAATGTGCAGTTAGCAAGCTAACGATGGCTCTACCCCGAAAATGCATCTTCGCTGGATGACTCAATGTAACTTTGGTAAAAAAAAATTTAAGCGCCCAAAAAATTAGGAAATTAAAAAGCAATGAATTGACTTTTTAAAGACACACGCGGATAGCGAGCACACCATCAACGCGACTCTGCAGTGCCCATTTTATGATGGATAGTTTTGTAAACTTACACCAGAGACAACATGGCTTTGTGGGTAACTTGATACAAGTGTAGGGACTCTGACCCGGTTGTCAAATTAACCCCCCTACAACTGATAAAACTGCATTCTCCCAAGCTGCCCCGTTGTGCAAGACGGCCTGACGTATGTCAGCTGGACCTTAAACTAATTAGCAGCTTCCCGTTGAATCTGGATTTTAGTCATAAAAGACCCCTTTGATGTGCAGAACTAAAGACAGCGACCAAAAGGTTGGGAGATCCTCTTTCAAATAAGACCAAGGTGGGACAGATCGACAACCATCCATCCATCCATCCATCCATCCATTTTCTACCGCTTATCCGGGTCGGGTCGCGGGGGCAGTAGCTTTAGCAGGGACGCCCAGACTTCCCTCTCCCCAGCCACTTCATCCAGCTCTTCCGGGGGGATCCCGAGGCGTTCCCAGGCCAGCCGAAAGACATAGTCTCTCCAGCGTGTCCTGGGTCGTCCCCGGGGTCTCCTCCCGGTGGGACGTGCCCGGAACACATCACCAGGGAGGCGTCCGGGAGGCATCCGAATCAGATCCCCCAGCCACCTCATCTGGCTCCTCTCAATGCAGAGGAGCAGCGGCTCTACTCTGACATCCTCCCGGATGACCGTGCTTCTCACGCTATCTCTAAGGGAGAGCCCGGACACCCTGCGGAGGAAATTCATTTCGGCCGCTTGGATCTTGTTCTTTCGGTCACGACCCACAGCTCATGACCATAGGTGAGGGTAGGAACGAAGATCGACCGGTAAATTGAGAGCTTCGCCTTCCGGCTTAGCTCCTTCTTTACCACAACGGACCGATACAAAGTCCACATCACTGCAGACGCTGCACCGATCCGCCTGTCGATCTCCTGTTCCATTCTTCCCTCACTCGTGAACAAGACCCCAAGATACTTGAACTCCTCCACTTGGGGCAGGATCTCATCCCCGACCTGGAGAGGGCACGCTACCCTTTTCCGACTGAGGACCATGGTCTCAGACTTCAAGGTACTGATTCTCATCCCAGCCGCTTCACACTCTGCTGCGAACTGCTCCAGTGAGAGTTGGAGCTCACGGCTTGATGAAGCCAACAGAACCACATCATCAGCAAAAAGCAGAGATGCAATACTGAGGCCACCAAACCGGAACCCCTCTATGCCCCGGCTGCGCCTTGAGATTTTGTCTATAAAAGTTATGAACAGAATCGGCCACAAAGAGCAGCCTTGGCGGAGTCCAATCCTCACCGGGAACGAGTCCGACTTACTGCTGGATACGCGGACCAAACTCTGACAGCCCGTATCAGGGGATTCGGTACCCCATACTCTTGAAGCACCCTCCACAGGACTCCCCGAGGGACACGGTCGAACGCCTTCTCCAAGTCCACAAAACACATGTAGACTGGTTGGGCGAACTCCCATGCACCCTCGAGGACCCTGCCGAGGGTCTAGAGCTGGTCCACTGTTCCACGGCCAGGACGAAAACCGCACTGCTCCTGCTGAATCTGAGATTCGACTTCCCGATGGACCCTCCTCTCCAGCACCCCTGAATAGACCTTACCAGGGAGGCTGAGCAGTGCGATCCCCCTGTAGTTGGAACACACCCTCCGGTCCCCCTTCTTAAAAAGGGGGACCACCACCCCAGTCTGCCAATCCAGAGGCACTGTCCCCGATGTCCACGCGATGTTGCAAATGCGTGTCAACCAGGACAGCCCCACAACATCCAGAGCCTTTACGAACTCCGGGCAAATCTCATCCACCCCCGGGGCCCTGCCACTGAGGAGCTTTTTAACAATCTCGGTGACCTCAAACCCAGAGATAGGAGAGCCCGCCTCAGAGAACCCACACTCTGCTTCCTCATGGGAAGGCGTGTCGGTGGAATTGAGGAGGTCTTCGAAGTATTCTCCTCACCGACTCACGACGTCCCGAGTCGAGGTCAGCAGCACCCCATTCCCCACTATACACAGTGTTGGTGGTGCACTGCTTTCCTCTCCTGAGGCGTCGGATGGTGGAATAGATCAGATCAGATCAACAACGACAGATTTATTAGTTGGACATGCCACAGATTGAACTATTACTCCAGGACCTTGAGTTATGTTTAATCACCGCCTTTTTTCAGGAACTCAAATACTGATTATTGTTTTTAGCAAATAATCGTTAACTTAGATTTTTATGGCTCCAACACCTTCCAAAAAAGTTGGGACAGGTGACAAAAAAGACTGAGAAAGTTAAGGAATGCTCATCAAACACCTGTTTGGAACATCCCACAGGTGAACAGGTTAATTGGGTACAGGTGGGTGCCATGATTGGGTATAAAATGAGCTTCCCTGAATTGCATTCACAAGCAAAGATGGGGCGAGGTTCACCTCTTTGTGAACAAGTGCGTGAGAAAATAGTCGAACAGTTTAAGGACAATGTTCCTTCACGTACAATTGCAAGGCATTTATGGATTTTATCATCTACGGTCCATAATATCATCAAAAGTTTCAGAGAATCTGGAGAAATCACTGCATGTAAGCGGCAAGGCTGAAAACCAACATTGAATGCCCGCGACCTTCAATCCCTCAGGCGGCACGGCATCAAAAACCCACATCAATGTGTAAAGGATATCACCACATGGGCTCAGGAACACTTCAGAAAACCATTGTCAGTAAATACAGTTCGGCGCTACATCCGTAAGTGCAACTTGAAAGTCTACTACGCAAAGCAAAAGTCATTTATCAACAACACCCAGAAACGCCACTTGCTTCTCTGGAACCGAACTCATCTAAGATGGACTGATGCAAAGTGGAAAATTGTTCTGTGGTCCGACGACTCCACATTTCAAATTGTTTTTGGAAATTGTGGACGTCGTGTCCTCCGGGCCAAAGAGGAAAAGAACCATCTGGACTGTTATGAACGCAAAATTCAAAAGCCAGCATCTGTGACAGTATGGGGCTGTGTTAGTGCCAGTGGCATGGGTAACATACACATCTATGAAGGCACCATTTATGCTGAAAGGTACATACAGGTTTTGGAGAAAAATATGCTGCCATCCAAGTAATGTCTTTTTCATTGACGCCCCTGCTTATTTCAGCAAGACAATGCCAAACCACATTCTGCATGTGTTACAACAGCGTGGCTTCTTAGTAAAAGAGTGTGAGTAATAGACTGGCCTGCCTGCAGTCCAGACCTGTCTCCCATTGAAAATGTGTGGCGGATTGTGAAGCGTAAAATACGGCAATGGAGACCCCGGACTGTTGAACAGCTGAAGCTGTACATCAAGCAAGAATGGGAAAGAATTCCACCTACAAAGCTTCAACAATTAGTCTCCTCAGTTCCCAAACGTTGATTGAATGTTGTTAAAAGAAATGGTGATGTAACACAGTGGTAAACATGACCCTGTCCCAGCTTTTTTGGAACGTGTTGCAGCCATTTTTTTTTGTTGCAGCCATTATTTTTAGCAAATAATGATTATTTGCTAAAAAAAAATAAAGTTTATCAGTTTGAACATTAAATATATTGTCTTTGTAGTGTAATCAATTAATATAAGTTGAACATGATTTGCAAGTCATTATATTCTGTTTTTATTTATGTTTAACACAACGTCGCAACTTCATTGGAATTGGCGTTGTAAAAAGCTTATCCCAACAGGAGGAGACGAGGCTCGAAAAGAACTGACCAGAACACCAGAACCAAATAATGCACAACAATGACAAATGAGAAAAAGTGCCTCAGAATGCCCACCTCACCTGGATCTCCTATGTAACAGTGGAACACAATTTGTTTCGTGATACTGGTTGATTTCCAAGTTGCTCTAATTTCAATGTAATTTTCCCATTCCTCATGTAAAGTGAATGAATTCATTCCAACCTCAAACTGTCGGCAATATAAAAAACTCTGTTGATGTTCTACGTAAAATATGTAACATTATTAACTATCACACAATAACAAAGGCAAGTCAAACATGTTAAATCAAAACTAAGGTAAAATAAAACTACCATTTGAACCTGACGGAAGTACAATAAGCAAAACATGCTTGTGGCTTTTAGCTATAATTTAGATTGTCACAGCCAATCTCACAAAATTTTCTGACATCTTGAATGACCTCTCATATTAGGATAATTTTACTTTTGAGGCACATTTATCCAGAGAATGGAGGTTCCACTGTTTTAACTAATAACGAATACACAAAATCCCAATATTTGTTAATTAATTTCTTAACTATTTCACAGTTGGGGTGGGGTAGCTGTTTTTGCCACAGCAACAGTCAATACGGATCCCAATAAACAAACAAACCCACACACAATTATATCATAGCCATTTCTGCTTCAGAAAATGTTTGTTAGTTTAATACATGTGCACCTATACTGTGTGGGCTCAAAAATAAACACCATCTGAATAAACACTTCAGAAGAGGTGTGATGTGAGGCCATGTCATTGTCTCACTAATGGATTATTTAGTAAATGTTGAACTTGATGTAGTTAAACAATTGTCAATGACTTAAAATGAAAGAGATGTGTCTTCTAAATTGGAAAGCTTAGAAATAGTATCACCCATCCATCCATTTTCTGTACCGCTTATCCTCACTAGGGTCGCGGGCGTGCTGGAGCCTATCCCAGCTATCTTCGGGCGAGAGGCGGGGTACACCATGAACTGGTCGCCAGCCAATTGCAGGGCACATATAAACAAACAACCATCCGCACTCACATGCACACCTACGGGCAATTTAAAGTCGTCAATCAACCTATCATGCATGTTTTTGGGATGTTGGAGGATACCGGAGTACCCGGAGAAAAGGAACGCAGGTATGGGGAGAACATCCAAACTCCACACAGGCGGGGCCGGGATTTTAACCCAAGTCCTCACAACTGTGAGGCAGATGTGCTAACGAGTCGGTGACCGTGCCGCCGAAATTGTATCAGTGTTGGGAAATAACAAAATACAAGTACTGTATTTTTCAGGTTTCTGTACTTGAGTATTTATTTTTCTGACAACTAATTACTTTTACTGCAGACATTTGAACACAGATACAGTGCCATGAAAAAGTATTGGCCCCCTCAAATTATTTATTTTTTTCCGCAGTTTCCCCACTAATCTTCAATATCAAACAAATAAATAGTTAACATAAATGAAGTTTTAAAATTGTGTTTTTATTTATTAAGGGGAAACAAATTATTCAAGCTAACTGGCCCTGTGTGAAAAAGTAATGGCCCCCCTAACCTTGGGCCATCCTCAGCAACAACAACTGAAATGAAGCCTTTTCTATAACTGGCAACGAATCTTCCACATCTCTGTGAGTTATTTTGGCCCACTCTTCCTTGCATAATTGCTTTAATTCAGCAATTCCGGAGGGTTTTCAAGCATTAATGACCTTTTTAAGGTCATGCCACAGGATTCTAGTCTGATTTAAGTCCGGACTTTGACGAGGACACTCCAAAACTTTTTTTAAAGGTCAGAGGACAAAGATGTTTAACATTTTCTTGATAGGTCTAGAACCCCTTTACAAACCATATTTGCCATTTCAAAGTGATTATATTGCAAATATACAGCAGTTAAATCGATAAATATGATTCAGAATCTGCCTTCTGCTTTTTGCATTCAGCGCCTTCCGGTCTTCGGCTGTATCCGCCGCTGTGACGTCACACGAGCCAAACAGCCTGTTCATTCGGCATTGTGTTCTATTGTTCCATGCTGTTGTTCCCGTCCTTGTATATTTGTTGTCATATGATTTAGCGATTTCACTATGGTTTATTGTGTGGCATTTGGTTGTACAACTGGTTCAGGCAGTGGCAAGAGTTTCTTTGGCATTCCAAGTGAAAAAGTAATACGTGACCAGTGCATAGGGAAAGCCAATCGACAGGGGAAGAAACGTAGTCAGCTATGGGTGCCTAGTAAGCATTCCAAACTCTGTGCTGATCATTTCGAACCAGTGTGTTTTGAGAAAGACTTAGCAGAAAGCATTGGATACAGAGGTGGAGGCTGAAACCAGCCGCGGTGCCAACTCTTTTTACTATGGCCTTCGGGACCTCAACCGCCAGCAAGAGAACTAAATCTCGCAGCATCCATGGTGCAGCGGCAAAGCGGCACAGACAAGAGGTAAGGATTTCCTTGTATATATCTACGACTCCATTATGGTTATGCATTGGGCAGTCGGAAAAATGTCGTCTGTACATTTGCCTATATGACGGTGTGTTATAAAGCTATTCGAGCACACAATATATGCAAATACTAAATACTGTGTAAAACTAAACCGTGTCACTAAAATGTATATGAATAATACATATAGTCATGCTAAAAAATATTGGCTGGTGTGTTTTGGATCATTTTCCTGCTGCAGAACCCGAGTGCACTCCAGCTTGAGGTCACAAACTGATGGCTAAATATTCTCCTTCAGGATTTCCTGGGAAAGAGCAAAATTATGGTTCCATCAATCACAGCTAGTTGTCCAGGTCCTGAAGGAGCAATACAGCCTCAGACCATCAGACTACCACCACCATGTTTGACTGTTGGCATGATGTTCTCTTTCTGAAAAGCTGTTACATTTACACCAGATGTTAGACACACACACCTCCCAAAAATGTCAAGTTTTGTCACGTCAGTCCATAGAATAGTCTCCCAAAAGTCTCAAAATCATTCAGATTTTTTTTTTTTTTTTTGGAAAAGTAAGCACAAGCCTTTGTTCTTCTTGGTCAGCAGTGGTTTTAACCTTAAAACTCTGCCATGGACGCCATTATTGCCTCGTCTCTTCCGTATTGTTGAGTCATGAACACTGACCTTAACTGAGGCAAGGGAGGCCAGCAGGTCTTTAGATTTTGTCCTGGGTTTCTCTGTGACCTCCTGGATGAGTCTTTGCTGCGCTCTTGGGGTAAATTGTGTAGGCTGGCTAAAAAAGACGTAGAGAGAGATAAGGTCAACTGCAGTTGAGATCTTGATTCATTGAGTGATTAAAAACAGGGATGGCAGCCATGTGGCGCAAAATGAAGCAGGGAGCATTAACGATGATAATGGGGCAGATTCGTAACGCAAAATATGTCCCATGCCTGGCCTTTTTAAAGAGAATTGTTTGATGTTGTCGGCTCCATGAGAAATTTGAGGCAAATACATTATCTTGTGCCTGCCTAACAACAACCAGCTTCTGGCTTTAAAACAAAATCCTTAATTTGTAAAAACAGATACATATAAGGCAATTTTTTTCAGTTGTTATCATTAGATAATTCAGTTATGTTTTGTTAGTCAGTTAACATCGTTTGCAAAGCTATGGGAACACGTTTTGATACCATAAAGGCCTGTGCTAACACTACCTATAGCTCCATCCATCCATCCATCCATTTTCTGAGCCGCTTCTCCTCACTAGGGTCGCTGGCGTGCCGGAGCCTATCCCAGCTGTCATCGGGCAGGAGGCGGGTACACCCTGAACTGGTTGCCAGCCAATCGCAGGGCACATACAAACAAACAACCATTTGCACTCACATGCACACCTACATACACACATACGGAGGTAAGCAATGTTGTACTTTAGTGGACGCATATTCACAATGCTTTTTGCAACCCTCATCATTTTTGTGCGTGTAGGGACACATCAAACGAGATCCCTGCTTCTATTAAGTGTAGGTATTTTTCCCACCCCTAAATACTCGAAATCTGTTTGTGTGAAATTCACTAGTACGATATGAAAGCAAAGATTGGGCTACCATTGGGACATGAAATGGAACCTCAGAAGTGGATTCACCTGCCATACAAATGGGACTTTAAAAAGCCGCTAAAGTTGAATACAAATGTGAATCTCGAGACTTTATCATATCTCATGAGATTTAATTTCAGTGAGCATCCAAGTAATAGCAGCGAAAGCAAAGAGGATGATGAGTATAAAACCTGAAATGTATTTCAAATTGGATACTGACTAAAATCTTGAAACTAATTTATTTTACCCTAAAAAGGTTCCACAGTAATTACACAAGATGATGAAATTCCTCAAGAGTACATGTACTCTCAACAATAATAAAAAAATATTAGGATGTAAGTCCATTAATTATGTTCTTGAAGAGAACTAATTGAGGTTGAGTGATTGATACTCACTGACTGGCCAACAAGGCCTGTCAGACTTTGCCAAGCGCAACAATTGCATCAGTGGTTCAAATAAGTGGGTTAAGTTGTGGGGAAACATCTTGTTAGAATAAGACAGTTACTATGACCACCAATTAGCAGTTTTCTACCTGCCAGTTGTACTCAAGGAAGGTCAGGACTGGTTTGGTTTATCTATAGGGACTTCAATGTATATGTGTGTGTGCTGCAATCTGGCTAATACGCTTCTTGTTAGTTTTCAAATGCCGTGTCCTAAGAATGACAGGCAGACACATGGGAGGTGTGAATTAGAATTCACCTCTAAACACTCTCTAATTCACCTCCTGTCACTCCGCAGGCTCAATCCCAACCCCGTTTCTGCAACATAAACTCTCAGAATGCTGATGTGAAGACTCTGGGAACCAAACACGTCCACCCGCGCACACAGGCACAGACACGCATGCACGCGCGCACGCGCGCACACCCACACCCACACCCACAAACACACTCACTCCACAAATTGTTCCACTGCCTCAGGTGTGGTGTGCTGTGTTGGGATTATCGGGAGTACACCACGCACAGTACGATCAAAACTGTTAACTGCCGGAATAATAATAATCTATTCATCGATTTTCTATACTGTTTATCCTCATTAGGGTCGTGGGTGTGCTGGAGCCTATCCCAGGTAGCTTCGGGTCAGAGACGGGGTACACCCTGGACTGGTTGCCAGCCAATTGCAGATGAGAATAATAATCAAAATAATAATAACCACGGAAGCTTTACAAATAAACAATCAAAACAAACAAAAAAATAAGTAATTATATGATAAAAACGAATCACAAAACATGCAAGACAATGGTAAAGGTTAGTGAACAATGTTGAACAGATGTTTTAAGTTTTAGATTGGAAGCTAGGGAAGGAATCTGAGTTCCAGATCTAGGGAGGATAAGGACAAAGGATCATTAACTCTTTTGATGGGGGCAGTTTCAATCCAGTTTGTCTCCCTTTTTACCTAGAGCAGCTAACGTTTCAATGGCATTTTTTGCAGTGTGGGATGTACTTTGTCTTGCATCAGAAGGATTTTACTCGGAAGGCATGATTCTTGTTCTTATATTGTTATATCATGGCAAGAAATTAGGGGGCCTACCATTTCACTCTGCATTATTGTAGCCCAAAACCTCATTCCACCACTTCCTTGCTGTGTCGGGGCCTTTTTGGGACTAGGTAGCCATCCACCAACAATGCAGTATTCCATCAGTTTGCCTTCAGTAAATCATCCTAACTGCCTACATGATAAGATAAAATGTGTGTTTGATAAGTCAACATTCTAATCTCTTTACACGCTGCCTGTTTCACAATTATCCTGTGTAGGGTCAAAACTGATGTCTTTATTTGTCAGTTGGATTAGATCGAGGTTGGCTCGCTTTCTCACCACAATGAACTGTAACACAGTTCGTGTGGAACCGTAACAGAAGAGGTGATCTTTGTGCTAGTGATGAAGATAGTCTAGAGTGAAAGCCCCCTTAAGCTAGACAAAGTGAGGCCGTGTTTCTTTCAGTTTGTTTGTAGTGTTCATATTCGCCACATACCGTATGCTGATTTATCGCTTATTGAGTTGATTTGAATGGCGAAAAGATGTGTCATCATATTTATGAATGGATGGATTTAGTGGTTAAAAAAGTTATTATTGCAAAACATGCTAATACAACTTAATAATATCCATCCATCCATCCATTTTCTGAGCCGCTTTTCCTCACTAGGGTCGCGGGCGTGCTGGAGCCTATCCCAGCTGTCATCGGGCAGGCGGCGGGGTACACCCTGAACTGGTTGCCAGCCAATCGCAGGGCACATACAAACAGACAACCGTTCGCACTCACAGTCACACCTACGGACAATTTAGAGTCTCCAATTAACACATGTTTTTGGGATGTGGGAGGAAACCGGAGTGCCCGGAGAAAACCCACGCAGGCACGGGGAGAACATGGAAACTCCACACAGGCGGGGCCGGGGATTCGACCCGGGTCCTCAGAACTGTGAGGCTGACACTCTGACCAGTCGGCCACCATGCCGCCTAATATAAGATCCAGTAAGTGTAAATTAGACCGATAAACAATGAAAATCATCAGGGTGGATGTTGAATGTTCATTTGAATAATGCAGTTAACACTTGCCCTTAAAAACGAGAGTACAATATCTGCATTAAACTGTGTGCCTCTTTCACATAAAATTCATATCAACCTAACATACCTTTTGCATTTTAACTCCGGTGTCTGTGTTCTTGTGGCGTTACTGTCATCATCTCAAATGCTATTAAAAGTAAATTGTACATCTTATCGTACAGTATAATTATAGTTGTTGCCTTTTTACTCTACTGGCATGTTCCAATGAGCATTGTTGGGAAGTAACTAATTACACGTAATTAAATTACATAATTACAAAATGTATGTAATTATAGTTCATGACATTACTGGGAGAAAATGTGCAATTAAATTATAGTTGCTTTTGGAAATTGCCTTCATTACAATTTTAGTTACCTTTAAAAAGTAGCCACTAACGCTCAAATTTGTTTTCACATCACTTTATACTTTTAAAGCTGACATTCTCTCTGGTCTGTGCCATCAGTAGTCCCAAACATGACCTCATAGCGCCGCATTGTGATTTAATTTATTAGTTTGTCTGTGATTTTGAAAACGTCAGACTCTTCGTCACACCTTTGAACACATAAAAGAACATTGACAGTTTCATTTTAATAATTTTGAACATTTTTTATGGAACATTCACTTATCTGGTTTGTTATATAAAGCGAAATTGTACACATTTGTCATTAGGTCAACTTGGTAGTGTATGGTGGTTTTCCACATGCTGTACAAATATAATGCAACAAACACATTTGTATTATGTACCTGTAGTTACATACGGTATCATGTTTTATCATCAATTTATTATTTGTGTATAGAATAAATACCCCCATCCATCCATTTACTTTTACCGCTTATCCTCACTAGGTATCCCAGCTATCTCCGGGCGGGAGGCGGGGTACACCCTCAACTGGTCGCCAGCCAATCGCAGGGCACATAGAAACAAACAACCATTTGCACTCACATTAACACCTATGGGCAATTTAGAGTCTTCAATCAACCTACCACACATGTTTTTGGAATGTGGGAGGAAACTGGAGTACCCAGAGAAAACCCACACAGGTTCGGGGAGAACATGCAAACTCCACACAGGCGAGGCCGGGATTTGAACCCCGGTCCTCAGAACTGTGAGGCAGATGTGCTAACCAGTCTACCATCGTGCCGGCAGAATAATTACAGTATGTGGTTAATTCTAAAATAATGATCTATGGTTTTAATCCATTTTTTTAAAGGAATCATAGCAGGGTGCTGATGATGAAGTCATCAAAATATAATCAAAAGTAATTACTTTCATAGATCATTTTACACTTGAGACTATGTGAGTCCCGGGATGCACATGTCATGGAAACAATGAGTCTCAGTCTTGGAACAATGAGTCCCTCCAACTTATAGTCACGGAATACAGATGCGGTAATCCTACGCGACATCGCAGTTCTTGCTTCACAGTTCCGCTATATTGCAGATTTTTTTATTACAGTTGTTATTCTTTAATCTATAATCTTTTATACTTTTGTACAATATTTTTGTATTATCCATTGTTCTTGCTCATGCTATCATTGTTATATGTGTTTAGGCCTGCCACAATAGCAATTGTTTTTTCGAACAATACATTTCCTTATAAACTTTCAAGATAACCGATAGTATTGTTGACTTTTTTTTTTTAATGCCACTGATATAATGATATTAGAGCATAATGAAGAATTGTATACATCTTACAAATTCTGCCCTGGTAATCAAACATATGAGCACAAATGTGTAATGTTCTCTCATTCACTAAATAAAAGTAAGGCTGCATTTCACAATAACAGCAAGTAAATAAAAAGAGAACGTTATACATGTTCAAATAAAGTGCTGAATTCAAAAAGAATAAAGTTTGAGTTTCCCCTTTTCTGTTTGCCATCTTGACACAACAATGAAGTCTCAAACAAGTTTACATATTTTTATTTAATAAATCTTAACTGAATTGTTTTTGAGGTTATGTTTGTTCAAAACCTTTGTTTTGGTTCAGAATGGCGTTTTACATATTATATGCACTTTTAAGAAGAGCTCCCAGTCGGAACTTCCCACTGAGAAGTACAAACAAAAATGACTCGCATGTGATTGGTCGCTACAGTTCATCACTACCGTAAAGCCTGAAATATGTTGTGGCGCTTAAAGTAGAAGCACCCCGTATGTCTTGAATCATAGCCTCTCTTTTGTGGCTATGATGGGTCTGCTTCTGGGTCCAGACGCGGACCGCGAGTTCGTGACCTCTGTTTTAAATGATGTCGCAATTGTAGCGTTATTTGGTTTTGCATAAAAATTTGATTAATTTTGGAAAAGAATACGCCAGAAGCGAACGCCTGATGAAGTTGGGACATTGTATTAAACATCAATAAAAAGAGAATACAATGATTTGCAAATCATGTTCAACCTATATTTCATTGAATACACTACAAAGACAAGATATTTAATTCTCAAACTGATAAACGTTATTGTTTTTACCAAATAATCATTAACTAAAA
Source organism: Phycodurus eques (assembly GCF_024500275.1). NCBI lineage: Eukaryota > Metazoa > Chordata > Actinopteri > Syngnathiformes > Syngnathidae > Phycodurus > Phycodurus eques. The sequence goes on from NC_084530.1 coordinate 6,933,003, forward strand.
ATTTTATGACTGCAACACATTCCAAAAAAGCTGGGACAGAGTCATGTTTACCACTGTGTTACGTCACCTTTTCTTTTAACAACATTCAATAAACGTTTGGGAAGTGAGGACACTAATTGTTGAAGCTTTGTAGGTGGAATTCTTTCCCATTCTTGCTTGTCAACAGTCCGGGGTCTCCGTTGTCGTATTTTATGCTTCATAATGCGCCACACATTTTCAAAGGGAGACAGGTCTGGACTGCAGGCCGGCCAGTCTAGTACCCGCACTCTTTTACTAAGAAGCCACCTTGTTGTCTTGCTGAAATAAGCAGGGGCGTCCATGAAAAAGACGTTGCTTGGATGGCAGCATATGTTTCTCCAAACCCTGTATGCATCTTTCAGCATTAATGGTACCTTCACAGATGTGTAGGTTACCCACACCATTGGCACGAACACAGCCCCATACCATCACAGATGCTGGCTTTTGAACTTTGCGTCCATAACAGTCCGGATGGTTCTTTTCCTCTTTGGCCCGGAGGACACGACAGCCACAATTTCCCAAAACAATTTGAAATGTGGGCGGCACGGTGGCCGACTGGTTAGAGCGTCAGCCTCAAAGTTCTGAGTACCGGGGTTCAATCCCCGGCCCCGCTTGTGTGGAGTTTGCATGTTCTCCCTGTGCCTGCGTGGGTTTTCTCCGGGCATTCCGGTTTCATCCCAAAAACATGCATGAATTGGAGACTCTAAATTGCCCGTAGGTGTGAATGTGAGTGCGAATGGTTGTTTGTTTGTATGTGTCCTGCGATTGGCTGGCAACCAGTTCGGGGTGTTCCCCACCTCCTGCCCGATGATAGCTGGGATAGGCTCCAGCACGCCCGCGACCCTAGTGAGGAGAAGCGGCTCAGAAAATGGATGGATGAATGGAATTTGAAATGTGGACTCATCGGACCACAGAACACTTTTCCACTTTGCATCAGTCCATCTTAGATGAGCTCGGGCCCAGAGAAGCCGGCGGCGTTTCTGGGTGTTGTTGATAAATGGCTTTTGCTTTGCATAGTAGAGTTTCAAGTTGCACTTACGGATGTAGCGCCAAACTGTATTTACTGACATTGGTTTTCTGAAGTGTTCCTGAGCCCATGTGGTGATATCCTTTACACATTGATGTTGGTTTTTGATGCAGTGCCGCCTGAGGGATCGAAGGTCACGGGCATTCAATGTTGGTTTTCGGCCTTGCCGCTTACATGCAGTGATTTCTCCAGATTCTCTGAACCTTTTGATGATATTATTGACCTTAGATGATGAAATCCCTAAATTCCTTGCAATTGTACGTTGAGGAAAATTGTCCTTAAACTGTACAGGTGTTTGATGAGCATTCCTCCACTTTCTCAGTCTTTTTTGCCACCTGTCCCAGCTTTTTTGGAACGTGTTTCAGCCATAAAATTCGAAGTTAATGATTATTTGCTAAAAACAATAAAGTTTATTAGTTTGAACATTAAATATATTGTCTTTGTAGTGTATTCAATTAAATATAGGTTGAACACAATTTGCAAATCATTGTATTCTGTATTTATTTATGTTTAACACAACATCCCAACTTCATTCGAATTGGGGTTGTATGAGTACTAAAATCAATTGAGTTTTCTACCATATTCTAATGTTTTTAGATATAGGTGTATATGATTACTACGATTTTAGAAACACTTACCCACACAGAATACGTTCATACAATATTTTATTATTTCATGTCGATGCAATATTTGGTCAAACATTTATTTGTCATTCATAGACATTTCCAAGTGCCACAACAACCACCATATTGCAATGCATCATACATTATGTGCATTGCATGCATTATGTGCAACATAGTATTGTTTTTGTTTTTGTGTTTTTCGTTCGTCTTTGGAGACCTTACACGACTCATTTACACAAGGGAAGACCTGCTAACCATCAAGGAGGCTACTCCGGACTTTCTGTCACCAACTTTCGCAAATCCGCTCAGTTTTTTCCACGAGTTACTCACCGGAGCGGCGTCCGCGGTTTTCGGCGCATGGAGACGGAAGCGGCGCCACAGAGGGAAACGGGCGAATGTACGCTCCCTACCCAACAAAATGGACGAGCTTCATCTTCTGTTAAAGACCAGTAAAGACTTCGGACGTTCCGCGGCCATGTGCTTCACGGAGACCTGGCTTTGCGACGCTGTACCCGATGGCGCCGTTATGCTTCCCGGTTTCCACATTCATCGAGCGGACCGCGACATGGAATCATCGGGGAAAACAAAGGGCGGTGGGATATGCCTCTATATCAACGAAAAATGGTGTACGGACGTCACGGTGCTCAGCACACACTGCAGCCCGCATTTGGAGTCGCTATTCTTAAACTGTAAACCATTCTACTCGCCACGTGAGTTCGCATCGTTCATCCTGGCTGCAGCCTACATTCAGCCTAAAGCTAACACGAACGCCGCACTGCTAACGCTCGCCGAACAAGTCAACGAAATTGAAAAAAAACACCCGGACTCACCCCTCATTATTCTCGGGGACTTTAACAAAGCTAAACTCAACCACGAAAATTCAGCTGGCAGCCTGGATGAATATACGGACACTGTCACATCCTATATCAGTTTCTGTGAAGAGGTTTGTGTACCAACAAAATCATTTCGGACATTCAACAACAACAAGCCGTGGTTCACTGCTAAACTTAAGCAGCTCCGCCAAGCTAAGGAGGACGCATATCAGAGCGGGGACAGGGCCCTGTATAATCGAGCTAGAAACCAGCTGACTAAAGAAATTAACATTGCAAAGAGGATCAATGCAGTAATGTTGGAAAAACAGTTTAGCGCAAACGACTCTAAATCAGTCTGGCATGCATTCCAATCGCTGGCTAATTACAAGCGACGATCCCCCCAAGCTGAGAACAATAGCACACTAGCCAACGACTTGAATACCTTCTATTGCAGATTTGAAAAGGACACTTTCACACCACACACCCACCTGGCCGCACCCGCGACCACAATCACACCTCTGACTTCTGCGTTAACCATTCATGAATAGGATGTGAGACGCATCTTCAAACAACAAAAGATTAACAAAGCGGCAGGCCCGGACCATGTGTCCCCATCCTGCCTCAAAGTCTGCGCGGACCAGCTCGCTCCGGTCTTCACTCAGATCTTCAATAGATCTCTGGAACTGTGCGAAGTTCCATTCTGTTTCAAATGCTCAACCATCATTCCAGTCCCCAAGAAACCTGCAATCTCGGGTCTGAATGACTACAGGCCTGTCGCTTTGACATCTGTGGTCATGAAGTCCTTTGAACGTCTCGTGCTGGACCACCTCAAGAGTGTCACAGGTCCCCTGCCGGACCCCCTGCAGTTTGCCTACCAGGCGAACAGGTCTGCGGATGATGCAGTCAACATGGGACTGCACTTCATTCTAGAACACCGCGACAGTTCAAGGACCTACGCGAGGATCCTGTTCGTGGACTTCAGCTCAGCGTTCAATACCATCATCCCTGAACTCCTTTCATCCAAGCTTCTCCATCTCAGCGTCTCACCTGCCATCTGCCAGTGGATTTACAGCTTTCTGACGGGCAGGACACAGCAGGTCAGGCTGGGGGAGGCCACCTCATCCACACGCAGCATCAGCACTGGGGCGCCGCAAGGTTGTGTCCTCTCTCCGCTGCTCTTCTCTCTCTACACGAACAACTGCACCTCAGCGAACCCGACTGTCAAACTCCTGAAGTTTGCAGATGACACCACTGTCATCGGCCTCATCAAGGACGGTGACGAGTCTGCATATCGACAGGAAGCGGAGCGGCTGGAGCTGTGGTGCGGCCGACACAACCTGGAGCTGAACACGCTCAAGACGGTAGAGATGATCGTGGACTTCAGGAGGCATCCTTCGCCACAGCTGCCCCTCACGTTGTCCAGCTGCCTTGTGTCAACCGTCGAGACCTTCAAGTTCCTGGGAATTACAATCTCTCAGGACCTGAAGTGGGCGACTAACATCAACTCCGTCCTCAAAAAGGCCCAGCAGAGGATGTACTTCCTGCGGCTTCTGAGAAAGCACGGCCTGCCACCGGAGCTGCTGAGACAGTTCTACACAGCGGTCATCGAATCAGTCCTGTGTTCTTCCGTCACAGTCTGGTTCGGTGCTGCTACAAAAAAGGACAAACTCCGACTGCAACGGACAATCAAAACTGCTGAAGGGATTGCCGGTACCCCCCTATCCACCATTGAGGACTTGCACGCTGCCAGAACTAAGACAAGGGCGTACAAAATCCTCTCGGACCCTCCGCACCCCGGTCACCAGCTGTTCCAGCTGCTTCCCTCAGGTAGGCACTACCGATCAATGCAAACTAGAACTAGTAGACATTCCAACAGCTTCTTCCCTCTTGCAATCAACTTCTTAAACACCTAACCTATAATTCCATTACAGCAAGCTGGCAATTTTCTTTTTTTTTTTTCTTTTTGACTGAGTTCGTTTCTACATTTCTGTCATCTAGCACTCTAAGTGCTAGAGGACTGCATCTTTTTGCACAATTGTTTTTTGTCAATGTCTTTATGTCTCCAAAGTGTTCTGTAAATTGACTGTCTGTTGTACTAGAGCGGCTCCAACTACCGGAGACAAATTCCTTGTGTGTTTTGGACATACTTGGCAAATAAAGATAATACTTGGTAAATAAATAAAGATTATTCTGATGATTCTGATTCCGATTCTGATAAATGAAACACGAGACTTAAACAAACACACATGAACTATGGGTAACAAAAACAATAATGTTACATTAATCCTCATCGTTCATGAACATTCAGGATTATTGAGGAGAAATTTCATTATTTCATTTTATGGTGCAATGCATGCTGGGAGCCACACTGCTTCACAATTCTTCTGCATACACAGTAACTCTCTGTGTGACATCAAGTGAAATCCCATGATGCACTGGAAACTCTCGTTAACTACTTTTAAATCACTTTAAAGTATTTTAGTGTATGGTATGTGGTAAAAAACTAGAATTTACAGGAACGTCAAATAGTGTATGCAGAGCTTTGTTGTGCAACATCTCTGTAAATTTTATGAAGAGGTCTCATACAGTTGAGTCGTGAGCTGCTGTGTTTGTACTGTAAATCCATGAGTTTGGATCATGCCTAAACTGTGTGGTTTTGACACAAAAATGCATCTTCATTTTGTTACCTGATTGTGTTAAATAACTGAACACCTACGTTGATAGTGTTATCCCTATTCTCTTTCATTTTGCTATTGCTGAGAAATTAAGTTAATTTAAATATGCATTTTGTTGGTCTTCAAAACTATATACTGTACATTTCTCAATAGATTCTTAACAAAATCTAAACCAAAATAAAAGTGGGGGGGGAAAAAAGCTGAGGCGGAAATTGGGCTTTTCTGAGCAGTATGATTTTATCTAATTTTTTTTTTTACAGGCATTTTTAATTGTTTGTGTGTGTGTGCATTTTTTATGTTACACTAAATGACAACGAAATGATGTTTTTTTTTAATACAGTACCCATATTTGGAGAATTGCACATAATAGCAGTCTAGTAAATGTAGGCTTTGCTGGAGAAGCGTTAAAAGCACACATGATACTACTGACTCGCCTAGACTCAACACATGCATGGATATGTATGTTTTTTATTGGCGGGAATTATAAAAATAATTTTTTGCAAAACTTTGATCAAGTTTTCAAAGTTTATACTATTTTTATTATTATTAACGGCATGTACTGTAAGAAATGTTACATATCTATTCATTCCATATTTCTACATTCAACTTTAACAAATGGCATATTCTCTCATTAATGGTGACATACAGTGGCAGTGTGTGCGACCATAAAACTACTAGTAGGTATTTTATGTTTGAAACAGACAAAAACACCAAGCGACTGCAAACACCAGGTTGTGTCCACAGGGCATGCCTACTGCTGGCAGGAGGTTTGGGAACTGCTTGGATGAAGAAGCACTTGAGATGAATTGTGCAAAATGCGCTCCATGTGGGTTTAGTTCCAATGAAAACACATGAAAACACCCGCCTATCGACTTTTCAGAGTCTTTCTTCGAGCTACCCTGAAGAAAAATCTCTGACGTTCCATAATGGTCGTCTGAAGTATTGAAAAGTGAGTCACACAGTGGTGCCTGATCCCTGCTGTAATGTAACTGTAAGGCGCAAAAAGACTTATGAAACCTGAGAAAAGTGAAAGCCTTCACCCAAGCTTTTATTTGCTCATGAGAGAAGAGACTCACTTCACCACTTTGTGACAGTTACAAACCTTAAAGCGGGGAGACAGTTTCTGTGCTCATGAACTGAGAAATCACGGCGCAGACGTCAGGCACACGATGCACCCCAGCCATCATTTGATAAATCTGATAAATTTACACAAAATCAGAATACAGCCGCGGGGACCACTTGTAATCCGATTGGTCACGAGAAGTATCATTGATGACTGTAGCCACACTGACTGTCATTTTGTGACCTTTAATAGTATTACTATTGTATTTTCCTGGTATTTGTTTTTTTTTAATTATTATTTGCTCTCTGTCATGCTGTCACGCAAACTATTCTTTCCACTTCATATACCAGGGGTGTACACACTTTAGACGAAGGCCACATACAGAAACAATGAAGAATATGGGTCCATTGCGATTTTCTTCCGTTCCTGTTATTAAATATGCCAAAACCATTTTGAGCAGTAATTATACACCGACCAGTCACAACAATATGACCACCTGTGTCCTGTGCAATTGAAAATGTATTACACGCGCTGTATGAAAAATTATGTTACAGAAAAGGTAATAATGCGAGGTTTTAAATGGCACTGTCAGGGCTATTAGTTTAACGCCACATGCATTATTTTGGTTGTAGTTTGCTGTGGTTTAAAACTGTACTGCTTCACACTGTTAGACTTTTCTAAGGGTTTCACTCTTGCATGAAGTAAAGAATGTGTATTAGTAACAGAATGATGCCACAATAATAAAGACTAATAATAAAGAGAGATTATTTTTGTTCAGGCATATATTTTGTGTAGCTCTTGTATTTGATCCCTTTCAATTGTGCAGCAGTCAGAATGGTGTGGTGGTTCAGTGTACATTATATATTTCATATCTATTAATTCTATGTAAAAAATAAAAATGAAAAAAAAATAAAACATCTGTCTGTCTTTCTTTACAGCTTAGTTCTATATGTCCATCCATCCATTTTCACTAGGGTCGCGGGCGTGCTGGAGCCTATCCCAGCTGTCATCGGGCAGGAGGCGGGGTACACCCTGAACTGGTTGCCAGCCAATCGCAGGGCACATAGAAACAAACAACCATTCGCACTCACAGTCATGCCTACGGGCAATTAAGAATCTCCAATTAATGCATGTTTTTGGGCTGTGGGAGGAAACCGGAGTGCCCGGAGAAAACCCACGCAGGCACGGGGAGAACATCCAAACTCCAAAACAGGTAGGGACAGGGATTGAACCCGGGTCCTCAGAACTGTGAGGCTGACGCGCTAACCAGTCTTCCACCGTGCCGCCTAGTTCTATATGTGACAATGCAAATAGTTTAGGATTTTGAGATCGCCAATGGTCCTGGATCCTGCTGAGCAGCACATCCAGAAGGAAAACAAGAACAAACTGTACCAAGCATACAATTTTTAAAGGCGTGTTAATTTGAAGAGGTTAAGAATTTCTATGGACAGCATAATGGTGACATCTGGCTCATAGTTGTGTGGTTCTGGGTCCGAAGCCCAACTACACTCAACCTTATTTAAAGACCACTTAAAAAAACACACACACACAAACACAGCTGCAAACAAAGTGCTGTACATTGTATCAGAACAAAAGATACAAATTGTTAAACATAGGGAAAATTCAAACAATAGATGAATAGCAACGTTAAAAACACTAAAACAGTGCAAAGTCTCATGCTGATTTGAAAGCCAAGGAATAAAAGTGGGTTTTAAGACGAGTTTTAAAAATGGACAGTGAGGGGGTTCGGTAACGGAAAAATCTGTATCCCCTCTGAGCCACCATTTAATCCTCGTTCCCTCCCGGAGCTTCTGGTCAGATGACCTGAGATTATGACATAATGATTTTTTTAGACAATTTTTCATACATTTTACTAGTATGAATATTTGGTACCATTGCCTTTAAACTGTATGACTTGGGTCAAATATTTGGATTTCATTCCACAATCTTCTCACAATAGTTGGAAGGATTGTTGGCCCATTCCTCCTGACAGAAGTGATGTAACTGAGCCAAGTTCGTAGACCACCTTGCCTTGTCAGGTCTCCCCATAAATTTACAATAGGATTAAGATCACGACTTTGTGATGGCCACTTCAAAACATTTACTTTGTTATACTTCAGAAACTTTATAACCAGTTTTACAGTAAGGTTTGGGTCATTGTCCATTTGGAAGACACATTTGCCCCCAAGCTTTAACTTCGGTCGGAGGCCCCGGGGACGACCGAAGACACGCTGGCGAGACTATGTCTGGCCTATGAACGACTCGGGGTCTCCCCAGAAGAGCTGGATGAAGTGGCTGGGGAGAGGGAAGTCTGGGCTTCCCTGGTAAAGCTACTTCCCCTGCGATCCGACCTCCGATAAGCAGAAGAAAATGGATGATTGGATGTTGTCATTATTTTTGGTTGAGGGGAACCTAATCTGCTACAGACAAACACAGCCGGACTGAAAAAAAAGGGTCCGGTTTGGTAGCCTCAGTATTGCATCTTTGCTTTTTGCAGAGGATGTGGTTCTGTTGGCTTCATCAAGCCGTGATCTCCAACTCTCACTAGAGCGGTTCACAGCCGAGTATGAAGCAGCTGGGATGAAAATCTCTCAATTTACTGGTCGATTTACATTTCTACCCTCACCTATGGTCACGAGCTGTGGGTCAAGCGGCCGAAATTAGTTTCCTCCGCTGGGTGTTTGGGGTGTCCCTAAGAGATAGGGTGGGAAGCTTGGTCATCTGGGAGGAGCTCAGAGTAGAGCCGCTGCTCCTCCATATTGGGAAGCTCCAGATGAGGTGGCTGGGGCATCTGATTCGGATGCCTCCCTGGTGAGGTCTTCCGGGCACGTCACACCGCGAGGAGACCCCGGGTACGACCCAGGACATGCTGGAGAGACTATGTCTCCCAGCTGGCCTCGGAATGCCTCGGTATCCACGCAGATGAGCTGGATAAAGTGGCTGGGGAGAGGGAAGTAAGGGCATCCCTGCTAAAGCTACTGCCCCCGCGACCCGACCTCGGATAAGCGGAAGAAAATGGATGGATGGATGGATGGATGGGTTACTTCCACACACATTGTCTTTTAGTTCATAGGTCTCATATTGATACTGGTTATAAAGAACCACGAGTCACATATTCATTTTAGTCTATGCTGCGAGCTGCTAAGAAAATGGATGTTCATAATTTGGACACCCTTTATTTAAACCATGCAAACGTTTTTGACCTACCCCCCTAAAAGAATCAGAATCGTGAATTGTTTGGAACCGGAATCAAAATAAGGAACCGGAATAGGAACTGGAATAGCTCAAATTCAAATGATGCCCAACCCACCTAAAAAGAAGCATTTTTGGCAATAGCTTTTTCCGGAAGAAAATCGCGCCCACTGTCTTTTACGTTGTTGTGACTAAATCTGGGACCAAGACTTAACCAGCGGGCTATAGATAGTTTTCAAAGAATTAAAGTGGATTTTTCATTTGTTGGACACAGACGTCTATATTTCGGAATAGTACAAGAAGTACGTATTTGTTTTCTGATTCGTCATTCGTTCCTCAATGTCAATGCCAATAGCGAATGGGGACCTAGACGGCGAGTCCGACCTCTTGTAATAATATGTATTCCCCCACACCCCACCCCAATGAATTTTATATGATCCCTTAAGACTGAGGTCTGCCCTGTTGTCAATTCTTAACATTCTCACTGAGCTGAACATTTGCTTATGTCACACACATCAAAGTTCTGTTTAACTTTTCAGGCATATTTTTCCACACAATTATGGTTTAATTCCAAATTGTTTGACTTTTGGAGTGCAACTTTCTAGGTTCCTCTGTGATAACAATTAGAAGAATGCAGTAGTTGATCATGTTTTTTGGTTTTTTTTTTTTACCTTCTGAATTAAGAAAGTTTCCAAATACAAAAATACAATCTCCATGGAAACACTGCATGCCAGAACAAGCTTGTTTGTTTTCATGACATGTACTAGTGATCCACACTGATGACACTACAGGATACAGGATAGTATCACACTGTTGTGTGATATAAGGAGTTATTTCTACCCATAGTAGAGCATGCTGTAAAAAAGATGGAAAATAGAGATGGTAATTGGCTGTCTCCAGGGCCAACTGGGATCTCAATTCACTTTAACAAGAACCACTAATTATAGGACACAAAGAATTGCTATCTCCTACCTCACTGCATACTTTGCAGGTCAGAAACTCAGATGCTCTGTGTAAAATCAAAAGCCCAACACTTCAGGGAGGAGAGGCTTAATTAGCCTTTGCTCTCCACAGCCTGGATGAATAAAATGTGCTGAGCTTTTATGTTACACCAAAAGATGGCAACTTAGTCTCCAAAAACACCTTAGTGAATTATCTCACATTATGTATAGATGGAACTGTATTGTCTTGACAACTTCCTTAATTCTACCATGTATATGACGTACTGTATATAATCAACCCAGAGCGATTCAGAGATGCACATCTGCATGTATCTCTTTTAGCATCACTCTAGTCCACACACACATTCTGGTAGCTGAGCGTAAAGTCTGTCTTAGTTTCATGAAGACTTTAAAAAAGTTTGAGTTTGTAAATGCATGAACATTGCTTTGTGGGTCAAATTGGGTTTGCGAGTTTGGAGAGAATAATATCAGTATTCAAATGCCCATCAAAGATTTAAATGGGTCGTTGTAAATGTTGTGCATATTGGTTCATATTCTCCCATATGCTTAAGTCAGAAAAGGTGCGCAGCGCTGCACTTTGACTGCGCCCATTCTGCCATGCACTTAATTATATCATTTGCACACCCTCTATCCATGTGTGCACTGTGGGTGGAGTAACCCCAAAGTGTGGGCGTTCCCTCTACATATCTGTCCGTGCGCGTATTCTGCCAAACATTTCAGTACGTTTCCTTCTGCCCATTCCAGAGGCTATAGTAAGTCTAGCACCCCGGGAAGGTGAAACATCATATTGCATGTTTTGATTCTCTCCCTTACTCTGAGGATCCGGCAGCTAACTCGGCATGACGGACATCTGGCCCGTATACGCTCACTGACTGCCCAAAGGCCATAATGTGTCCCTACCACATTATGCCGATTGATGGCCGAACATCGACATATTATTTCATAATAATGAATGAATTTTCATGCACAAGCTGCAAGTGGGCGGCACCGTGGCCAACTGGTTAGAGTGTCAGCCTCACAGTTCTGAGGTGCGGGGTTCAATCCCCGGCCCCGCCTGTGTGGAGTTTGCATGTTCTCCCCGTGCCTGCGTGGGTTTTCTCCGGGCACTCCGGTTTCCTCCCACATTCCAAAAACATGCATTAATTGGAGACTCTAAATTTCCCGTAGGTGTGAATGTGAGTGCGAATGGTTGGTTGTTTGTATGTGCCCTGCGATTGGCTGGCAACTAGTTCAGGGTGTACCCAGCCTCCTGCCCGATGATAGCTGGGATAGGCTCCAGCACGCCCGCGACCCTAGTGAGGAGAAGCGGCTCAGAAAATGGATGGATGGATGGAAGCTGCAAGTGGCATTTTTGTTTCAAAGGTGCTGCATGGCAGCTTGGGAGTTTAATGTCTGATGATGTGTTAGATTTGGAATAATTTTGTTCCTATTTGGTCATCGTCAGTCATAAAAATCTGTTTGAGTGTAGCATATATTGGTTGAATAAAAATGTAATTATTTAGGAGAAAAGAATAAGCCACAAGCAACCCTTCTGTTACTTCCAGTTTAGCGTAATTTTAAGTTTAATCGTTAAAATCGAACTAATCTGTAACGTAAAGGGGAACCACGTCACTTTTTATGTGGATACAATTTAGGGAAAGGGACGAGAAAGCTTTTTATCAGTCTTGTAATCTGAAGGTTGCTACACTTTATGAAATGTTGATGATGACAGAGGCATACTTAAACTTAGAACACACACAAAATACAACCGAGAGTGGAATTTTATAGCATATTTAATGACATCTACAAGGGATCTAGCGGGAAACACACAAAGGGGGGTCTAACTAAAGAAAGAAAATAACACTAATAATGGTAAAAAGAAGGAAAATAGGCATACAAAAAGGGAAATAGAACATCGTGTGTTGGACTAAAGTGGAAAACGCGAGCGGTTAACGCGTCCATTCGGGATGAGAGAGAGAGAGAACAAAGTTGAGATTTTGTTTGAAGCTAGTAATTTCTCCGAAATTATTAGGCACTAATATTGCACAGTCTAGAAATAACTTGCCGTGTCTACCCTCGAACGTAAATGAACTGGTCTCTGGTAGTGGTCTCTATCTCAGAAGCACGGAGATAGGGTTGGTTGCAGAAGAAAAAGATGCACAAAAATGAAACAAAACAAAAGAGGCAGAAGAAGAAAAATAGTTGTTCATCACGCCCTGTTGGGAGAGTATGACCGTCTCTCTCTGCCGGGGTTCGCTAGCGCGTTTGGAAAACTCACGTTTGGCTGGGAGCGTATCTGGGTAGCTCAGCTCAGCGGCCACTGTTCCGGACACTTAGCAGCAGCGGGCCACAAAGACTAGGGAGCTGGGTCTCCATTTCCAAGGCCCGCGGTTACCGAGCCGTGTGCCCGAACAAAGAAAAGGGCGGTGGGGAGGGGTGGCCGAAGCCAGCCTGTGGCTGGCGAGATGCCAGCAAGACAAGAACTAAGAAGTCACAGGAGAAAAAAAAACACAAGAGCCAGAGAGAGGGCGGGAGTCAGGGTTAAGTACCCCAGGGGCGTGTCAGAGAGGGACGGAGTATACCACAGCCATCAGCTTGAATCTTGCCTACAAATTTGATCAAATGGGTTTAAAATCATATATTAATATAAAATAACCTCAACTTGGTAGTTTCTTTACTCAGAGGTCAAGCATATCGGAGTGACTGTTTATACTTTAGTCTTGGCAAATCAACTACTTGTGATTCAAATCACATTTCATGCTGCTTGGAGTCAAATCAAGACAAACAATTCTCAAAATCCGGCAATTGCGCTTGTAAAGTTGACACAGACATCAAGACATACATTTGGAATATTTCTGCAGCGTTCATGAAATATCAGAACAGACATTTATCCTTGGTTAAACATCAAATGACAGTTCACGGGTTGCAGTACTCTCAAACGCTGGTGGGTGGCGCCTTGCGTGCACGTTTGAATATTAAGTTGATTGGTTGTTGCTGTATTTGCATTCCATCGTCGATCGATGCCTTTTGGGCTGTTGTGAGTTCAAATGAAAAAAGGACTCTTTGATGACTGTAAACCAAGATTTCGAGGGGACCTGCTAATTACTTTATGGTCCACTAGGCGTCTCCTTCTGGCAGTCTCACAGCAGGGCTAAGAATACAGAAACATATGTCCCTTCTAACTAGCCTTTTCGACGAGCGGTGCCCACGTCTCACTGGGGATGTACGCCTAAATTCCGGATATCCGCACGGGGTTTAATTTCAAATTTTAAAGTGTGACCTATTTCCTAAATAGATTTCAATGGCATTCACATGTCTCAGGAAAACTCAACATTCCGGGAATTCTACCTTCCTGCAGACTTCATTGAGTCACGCCTCTCAAGCCGTTATGTGCAAAATATCCAGGTACGTGCACTGCGTGTCTCAGAAGTCATTATGGGAGGATCTGTGCACCCTGAAAGCGTAAAAGCCAGATGTGTAAAATACTGACTTACGCACCAACCAGGAAATATGGCCCATTGTGTTGAATGATAACTGGAAATACTAACCATATCCCCGTATTTTACTCACCGTCATAATACTTAGTTTTGTAAAAACCCAAATGCTTGCATCATTTTGCCTGCTCTTGAAAAGAAAAGAAAATTAAAATGTTCCACAGATCCAAAGAGTTACTTAGTGTGGAATTATTATTTTTTAATCCTTCCTATTTGATGAGAGAATTATTTGTGTAAGAATCACGCTATTGGCTGACATGATTGTGTCCAGAAATTAAATGTCTATCTCAGATAGAGAGAACTGCTCCTCACTGGACTGGTCCTCTTTTTTTTTTTGTCTTATTCTCTTTTAAGCCAAAAGATGATTGTGTGTGAAAGTCCCAGTCGATCAGCAGGTCTTTAATTACTCAAACTAGCCCATCTGGCACCGAAAACTAAGTTGCATTGAAAGTCATTTAAATCCCCTTTCTTCGCAATTCCATTCCTTGGTGTGAGCTACAGCTCAAATGCAACAGATTGGTTGATATTAATCTACAGTTCATTTATAGAATGTTGGGAGTAACAGATTAAGAGCAATTATGTTTTTTTGCTACAATGCAAGACAATGTTAATATAATAGCTGTTACCTCAGTAGCATGCATATTCTTAAAGATGTGACTAACTGCACTTATTTCATAATTCTGGACTTACAATATAATGTCTGCTGAAAAAAAATTCCTTCAAAATAGAAGTAGTAATATAAGGCTTATTTTCTGATGAAATATGTGATTTTCAGCCATATTTTGGCCCGCCCATATTTTGGACACATCAGCCTGTCACAGCCTGACACGTAACGAGCAGGAGCAATGACATTTCTGCTCTGGTCTATGTTTTTGTTGACTTGGTTCTGATTAAGTTTGTTTCATGCTTTTGTCAAGTTTTCCTGTGTCACGTGTTCAGGTCTTTTCTGCTCATTTGGTTACTGTCCCCACCTGTTATCGTCAGCCCTCAAACTTTGTCAACTTAGCACCTCCCCCCAGCCTCTCGTGTCTTGTCCAGGTGTTCCTCGTTGTCTTGTCAATTTGCTTGTATTTAGTTTCCTGGTTTCTTTTAGTCTTTGTTGGTTCATTGTCATTTGTAGTCTGTTACTGTGAGTCATGTTTCTCTCATCATTTTATGTTTTATGTTGTGCGTTTACCCCTCGTGTTTCTTTGTTACTTGGAACTTTGTTTTTTGGACTGTTCATTTGGTATTTTTTTGCCTCCGTGATCCATGTTTGCCCTTATTGCTTTTGAAATTATCATTTTGAGTTTCTTGCAGTCCTGGCTTACCTCCCTGCTTCCCTGCACTTGGCTTCTCCTGGTTTTCTTTTTGCCACAATCGCTGCCAAATCTGACAATTTCCTCATAGAACTAATAACTATGTATAATGGTATGTGATTTTTGCCTATATTGAAAGTCTGGATTTTTATTTAAAACTATTTGTTTTTAGATAATGTGTAAAAATAGTGATAGTGAAACATGGTGGAAGTCCCTGAGCTGTATCATCCCACATGCGGTAATTCTTGCAGATTCATTTATGCATGTGAACGGGATTCAGCAACTCAATTTTATACTAGTTACGTCAAAAATGCATCAAGACGTTTGAAAATAGTTCCTCTGAATGACAAAAGCGTTTCTGTACGGCGCATGGTGGCATTCTGTGACAGACTTGGACTTTGATAGGCACTGCTGGCTGTCATAAAAGGACCTCCAGGCCAAAAGCTTCATGTCACTGAAAGTGCAACAAAACTTAAATCCTTGTTTTGTTTCTAAATACATTATGTTTGAAGATTAGTGTTAAAAATGTGCAAAAACTGAGAACAATATAGTACTGAATTGTTGCGATGTAGTTTAAGACTCTTTTTCATCTCTTTTGGGCGGTGCTAAAAATTAGCCCCGTAACGTCAGCTGGCTGGGGTGTATACTTTCTAGCATGAAGCCCTCCCCCACTATATAAATACCAAGGGCCCTTCATCCATTAACTTGGGCTGTTACTACCAGTAGTGCGAAATTGGCTATGAAAGTATGGCCACAAGTATGGTACACAAGCATAATAAGTTTTGTGTTAAGGTACACAAGCATAATAAGTTTATTTGCCGTCTGTCCCCATGCACATTGCGTTGCGAGGCAGAGACGAATCGGGTAGGATCCGCGGCCTCTAGTCAGCACGGCAGCGGTGAGAAAAGCCTCCGAAGGTACGGCGCTAGGGCCGTAAGACACACATCGCGGAGCAAGGGGGAGGTCGGGGAAAAAACTCATCTGGCTGTAAAACTCATCTTGCTGTGGCCAATGCAGACTGAACCTCTGTGGCCACAGCGGTGCGTGCACCACAGTCCCCCTGCCTGGATGACTTTCCCCCTGCTCCTCACGAGGCGTCGTGGCTGACAATGTCGTTGAGTTAACGACCCACTGAATTTCAACGGAGACAAATGGGACAGAATAAGATTTTTAGCAAGTCTGTGCCCTTCATTCAAAACTGTCACCCCATAACAGTCCCTCTGTGACATACGGAATTTAGTTGTTTTTTTTAGCTTTTATTTCATTACATTTTGCTTGTATCCATGATGAGGTTTTATGATCTAATGACAGACTTCAATTCAAAGAAATCAATTCAAAGAATTTGCAGAAATATACTTAATGCAATTATTTTTCCCTAAATACATTTATAGGTTATTTTTGCTCAATATTATTCTAAAGAAAGTCTAAATTATTTAGAAATTTATCGAGAAGTTAAGACTTAGCTGTATAATTTTTATTTTGACAGTTCTAAAAATGTCAGCTCTGCTGCCAATTGCTATGTAATGCAGAGGGTCCAAATACTTACTACTTACTAAAATCAATCATTGCATTTTAAGTCATTTAATGCCAGTCGCTTTTCAGAAATTGGAAGCGTTGGGTGCCAGCCAATTTTGACTGATTTTTGAAGGACGACAGACAATTGTGTTCAACAGCTATCGAAACACGGAGCCTACCAAAAGAAAGATTTAACCCTCTTCTTTCATTAGGGAAAAAAAAGTAAATTTTTTACCGTTTACTCTTCTTTAGTTAACAGCAGTTAAACATAAGTAAGTTTCTTGAAAATACCTGTTTCCAAGAAGAAGAAAAACTGAAAAAAGGGCTTTTTGTAAAACGATGCAGTTCAAGCACTTTGTCACTTTCACTTTGCAATTTTTTTTTCTTTTATGATAGCTCAAATATGTAAAAAATGCTTTCCTTTTGTATAACAACAACACAAAAAAAGGGTATTTTGATTGCAAAATAAGTTTATTTCCAAGTATAACACATGCATTTTCAAACTGATGATGCAGAAATTGACAACGTATGTAAAGTCCCCAATTGGCCAATCCAGGGTGTAAAGTCAGCTGGGATAGGCTCCAGCACACCCGCGGACCGAATGAGGACAAGCACTGGAGAAAATACTGTATATGTTTTTTTGCAAATTCACACTGAAAACATGGATGGCAATGAGTAATTGTTGTCATGCCTCTAACACTTTTGATACTTGCGCCCATTGTCTTTAAATGACTTTAAATGGAAACGGTAAGATTATGAGAACATGATTTCTTGCCTGGATACCGGTAGTCCAGTGGTTAACATTTTTTTTCACAGCCGCCGTGGGCTCGATTTCCAGTCAATTGTCCATTCACTCTTTGATTCGAGGTCAGCCTCGGATGTAGTCCGCCTTTTGTCCTAAGGCCATGTTCACACTGCCAATCCTATTTCAAATTTGTATCATATCCAGCTTGATTTGTTTGGGGAGTCCGAACAGCAGACATCACATAAAATTAGATTTTTGCAAGACAGACTGATTAGCACATCTGCCTCACAGTTCTCAGGACTCAGGTTCAAATCCGGCCTCCCCTGTGTGGAGTTTGCATGGTCTCCCTGTGCCTGCGTGGGATTACGCCACGTACTCCGGTTTCCTCCCACATCCCAAAAACATGTATGGCAGGTTAATTGAAGACTCTCATTTGCCTTTAGGTGTGAGTGTGAGTGTGAATGGTTGTTTGTCTATGTGTGCCCTGCGATTGTCTGGCGACCAGTTCGGGTGTACCCCGCCTCCCTCCCGAAGATAGCTGGGATTGGCTCCAGCATGTCCACGACCCTAGTGGGGATAAGCAGTATGGAAAATGGAAGGATGAATTCGTGTTGGTATTCCATGCCAACGTACTGAGAGCCACATCATTACCACAGCGAGTCATGCAGATGGGTATGTACTATACAGAGCGTGGATACAACAAGTCTGATCTGCTCATTTGCAAATGTCAGTGTGTTGCCTGCACTGAGAACAAGGTCAAAGTCAGCTAAGGTAAGCCCTTGTATTCCACATCTCCCTGGACAGGAAATGTACTATCCTAAATAGATGTATGGATGGAATTAAAGCCTAAATATCGTGAACACCCTTGAGGTAGTACCATTCTGTTTATATGTATAGACCACATATATCAGTATAGTTCTAACTGCCTGCAAGACGTTTCCAAAACCAAAGCATCAGACATCAGAGGTCGACCAGCAGCGCAGAATGAATACTGTTTGATCTTAGAGTTTCCACTATACATTTAGAGATACAAATGGATGCTAATCACAATGCAAGTTACGAATGCTTACTATTCGACAAAGCAGAGTTTAATCACAGAGGTTGGCTCTGTCACTCTCCTTTGGAAGGAGCAGCTTGTTGAGCGAAAATAACCTAACCACGTGGCAAGGTTACTCCTCTGAAACCCACAGGAATGAGTAGGACATACAGGGTTTGCATAACTGTGTCGCATTCATCAAGATAGTTGGACTTAAATTACTTAGTTCGGTCCAGTAATTGCATTTGGACTCTATCTGGGATCAACCCAACCTATTAGCCCTGCATCACATGCCTTGCAGAACTTAGTGCCACAGGTTTAGGCCCTGCATGGAAGATGAAAGCTGAGTCTGAGTGAAATTACGGTATCCAGCCACCTGAGCCTGCTTTGAATGTCAGCGATTGACTGGCTCATGAAAAGTGTGCGGGCAATGTGGAGTTAAATGTCAAGTATTACTTTTTTTCAATAATTGCCTTCAGCGTCCTTGGAGGAGCGGCTGAACGTCGAGGCTGATTACAAAATGTCAGCTTCATGAATCTGACCAGCTGATGAACAGATGGATGTTGAACCCCAATGACTGCTAAAAAAAAAACTGTTCCCAGTAAAGACCAAGATGGAAGGTCATTTTACAATGAAGCACATTTTTTCTGGTATGTTTAAGAGATATAACATATTTTTTTCTGAAAATTTCTGTGACCACTACAGTTTGATACACATTTATATTATTGAATATAAACTCACCGGTATGTATTGTGCACACGGAGGCTTTTTCTTTCTGGGAAATCTGAAGAGGAAAGTGAAGCACGGTGAAAGAGTGGTTCCAACGTCAACCTTACACTTCTGAGGTTCGGGGGTTTGAATCTCAGCTCTGCCCTTCCTGCGTAGAGTTTGCATGTTCTTACCGTGCTTGCGTGGGTTTTTCTGGGTCCTCCAGCCTCCTCCCACATTCCAAAAACATCAATGCAAACGAACTATTGCAATCTGTAGAATTTAAAGCCCAGCAGCGGCAGAAAAGAGTTGTCAGATTATTGCTTCTGTTACTGCCATTGCCCTGTTTGTATTTCTAGTATTCCTAGTTTCATGTCCCCTGTCGAAAGTTCAGTGGTATTTCCTACGTGTGAGTACTATCGTTTCCCGTGTAGTTTGCTTAGTTCCTTGTGTAGGATTTATTGTTTGTTAGACGCTCCTTTCCGCTCGGGCTCTGTCCACCAGCGCAACCTTAGTTTATTATTGTTTGGAGTAACTCTCCTCACGATGCCCTTTTTTTGGTCATTGTTTGGTTGTACTTTTATGTTGTTTGTATCCACGTTTGTCATGTGTCTTTAGTTTATTAAAATACTATTCTTACGATGTCTTGTTGTCTGCATTGGGGTACATTTCCATTTTATGCTCTCCCTTAACAGAGGCTTCTCCCGTAGAGCTGACATGAATATCAATACTGTGTTTGGCACGCAAGTTAAAACTGCATTAACATGCAAGTGATTGCGTCTTCACCTAGGTATCTTTATCTTGAAAGCGAAAATTGTTTATGTTTGGCAAATTAACACACTAGGAGCTGAATTAATGTATAATCTCCAGAGCTTCAGTCGAAACTCATTTTTTTGGATTTATAATTCCACCAACCGCCACACAAACGCATGCACACATGCACTGAGACACACGCACACACAACCTTTTTTTTTTTTTTTTTATTCAAAACAAGCAGAATGGAGGATCTGTATCCGTTTTATGCCGGGGTGGAGTTTTTAAGACACCGCTGTGGTTTCTTAGTATTATAATGGGTATTTATTGAGTAGCTAAGCCCATCAGTCGACCAGAACAAAGTTTC
Source organism: Phycodurus eques (assembly GCF_024500275.1). Classification (NCBI taxonomy): domain Eukaryota; kingdom Metazoa; phylum Chordata; class Actinopteri; order Syngnathiformes; family Syngnathidae; genus Phycodurus; species Phycodurus eques. The sequence continues at coordinate 6,953,270 of NC_084530.1, forward strand.
CAGAGGGGAGTGAGAAAGGAAGACAAAGCACTAACTGTAAACAAGATGACAAAAATAAATCCCTATATAGCTAGACCAATGAAACATAAAATGAGTGTTGTATGGGGCTGCAGTGCTACACACCCTGTGAGGGAGGGACAGGACAAGATAGGACAGGAGAAGAAGCATGCAGGACAACGGTCGTTGACCCGGCTGTACAACTGAAGTGTGGTTGGAGTGGCTATGTAAATTATAAACTTCTATAGGGCCAGCGTGTGAGTGAGGGGATACCCAAGCATTTGTGTGTGACCCCACACCCAGCAAAAAAGTCCCAGGGTTGTGTGCCTGCGGACACATGCAAGTGAATTGACACCGTTTCGCATGCACGATGACTGACAGAAGTGTCCTGTAATTGCTGTGCCTGCACTGCGGTGGCTGAGGACCCCAACCAATCAATTGAGAGGCGGGATCGGTCCCAAGAGTCTACCCGAGATCAGCCCAGCGGATGGGACACGTCCCACACCGAGGGACCCAGGGCGGTCCGGCGGCCCCACCGAGGCGCCACGACAACCGGCCACCTGGAGGAGGCTGCAGGGACCCAATGCTCCCACCCCTCCCATTACAATGATTCCCAGGTCCCCGACTGGCAGACATTGGCCCTATCCTGTCTATCAGTGCCCACACCCCCGAGTGTTATGGTCCCTCTGTAGAGGCCAGTGAGCCTGGGGGGTTCAGGCATTGCTGCCTAACAGCAAAATCCCGTCCCCCAAGAGATGGGTGTATGTGGTGCATTAAAAGAATGGGGACGAGTGTGTGTGATACATTGAAATCTCCCACAAACCCTCAATACCTCTTTGAACCAGTTGCTGTATTTTAGAGCACATTTAACACATCACTTCCTTTTAGACAGACTAATCTTTTGTATGCACTACACTACCGATCGACTGATGTAGCATAACCCTCCTAATGCAGGATGAATTTGAAAAAATACAAAAGACTGTGGTGGTGAGGATGAAGGATAATTCTGAGAATGATTATCCTCTTTTAAGACTGAAATGGTAATAATTCCTAGGTCTTTGGAAGTTAAATTTCAAAGTGCATTACTATATTTTACAGTTCCAAATACCTGTGACTTCAGGTTTTGTGCCTTAAAATACAATCACTGTGATAGGTTATTATGCACACAGTGTAGTTGACAAACTAAAGCAAAATATTCTCCAGAAATCTGAGGTGGTTTTCAAAAATGATTTAAAAAAAATCATTAAATATAAAGATTTTCCTGATGCATTTGCTTTGTTTTGCATTCAAACAAATAGAAAAACCTGTTCTTCATTATTGTAGAATGTATGGTAAGATTTTAACATTTACCGTGGTCCTGCCCCTTTGACATCAAGGTGGGCACTGAAGGATGACACCCCATCCTAATGTATTGTACTGTACAGTATATACAGTTGTTTTTACCAGGCACTTTTTAGTGTGAGCTACAGATAAACAATGGGAGGGAACAATGCAAACCAGGAATAGCTGGCTTTATGGTTGACGATACTCCAATCTGCTTGACTTAAAAAAAAATAAAAAACATTTTTAAAAAAATTCAGGTAAAGAGTGAATTCTTTTTTGCGTTAGTGAGGTAAAATAGCTTTAAACTTGCTATACGAATTTCTATAAACTGTTACGCAAGTCAATGGCGGATTAATCAGACTCATTAAATCAGACTAAAACAGAGAATGTGTTAGGTTTAAATAAACTAAAAAGGACCCTCACAGGACAGCGCAGACCTAAACCAAAGACGCTGACAAAGAATCGTGAGTCAGCATCAGAACGAAACACACAATTTGAAGGAGGACTCAATGACCCCCGGCTGCCGACAATACTTAATGGCTCTCCTCGCTCGGTGCTACTGGTGAGAGCAGTGACTGAAATATATATATACAGCTTCACCATCTGGAAAGGCTCTTAAGATAGGCAAACACCATCAAGCAGAAGACAGACCCCAATCCCCGCTGCTGCATACCTTGATCCACTTCCAAGTTTCTTTCTTGAGGGGATATATTTCTCTCGGTTAAAGACAGTTACCACCTGCATAATCACATGAACTGCAACACACTCAGAGATGTCAGGAAGGAGGTCCATCATGTTTGTTGGCCATGCCCAGAGGGTGCAGATATAAAAAGCAGCAAGGAACAAGGAAAGTAAGACCTTCAACTTTTACCATTTATTCTCTGGAGAAGTGCCAAAGCAGCAGAAAGTGCTCTCAATCCATTCACCTCTTACCTTCCTTCCATCCAATCTGGATCTCTAAACAGCATTTTTTTACTTCCATTAACCCATATCTGTATTTAATGCAAATCACATTCAATTATGGACAGAATCATGGCAACAGTTTAAGGACCTTTTCAGGACCACCTAGATATTTTGTTTTCTGAAGGGTGGCTGGATGAATATTCTTTGTTACATCCATTCCTGGGCAATCGTATCAATGAGTAGGCATGATTACGAGAGCCCTGCTGAGCTTTTATGGGCTTACACGCTTGTATCCTCAAGATTGTTGTCAGGTTAAAAGGCCAGGGGCAATCACTATCACTAACGTTTGGCTTTACTTTTTTTTTTTTTACAAAGACATCATCGTGCAATTACATGATTCTGTGAAATGTATAGAATATGCATCGGCAGCAACATTGGGTGAAAATTAAAGGTTTAATGTTAAAGGTCACACCCTTGGGATGACATTCCAACTTTCCTTTATTTATAAAATTGGCTAATGTCTAACACAGTGGTCCCCAACTTTTTTCACACCATAGGCGGTTTCACATGAAGACATATTTGACAGACTGGCATGGATAAAAGTCAAAACAAATGATTAAATATACAACTCACTATGATGCTGAATGTACAGTACTTATTGTAATTAGACTTGCACTTGTTTCTCTTCAACAAGCCTGTTTTATTTTGAGATTTTTTTTTTCTTTACTATCACTCCTTTTAATGCCAAATGCTTGGGCTCCATGTGGCGAAGCAGTTTTGTTTGCTTTATTGCCTCATATATTAACCTGTTGCGACATAGAGAAGTGCCTTGACTGAGATTTTAATTCGTTCCGCGACAACATTCATAACGCAAAACACTCATATCTCAAATCATCTTTTCCCACTGAAATAAAATGGAAATGCCATTAAAGTGGACAGCCACTATTCGCGGGGATAGACCAGACCGCGAATAGCACAAACCTGTTACAATCTCCTGGGTTACAATCAATTTACACTCAAAAATGACAATCAAATTACAATTCCTACAATTGGGCTACAATCAAATTGTAACCCATCAATATGTAGACTATACACGCCAGCGCACTATAGCAGCCTGGCTAACTGACTGACTGTCTATGTGGTGGCCATGTTGGAGAGGTTGAGGTTCCCATCAAAGGACAGGAAATGGATGGACATTGAAGGTGAGTGTGTCCAGCAGGAGTCCACCCTTGAGTGCTGGTGGAAGCCTTTGGAGGACCCTGGCCATCCTTTTTGCACACCTCCAGATTCCGCGAGTAGGACAGGCCATGCCTGTCGAACTCAGTCAGGACCTGGAGGGTACGGGTGGGGACAAACGACAAACCTAAACCTGTCTTGAAACCCTAATCGTGTCTTGAAACCCTAATTTAAAACTATAATGCTTGGTTAAAACCCCAATTGAGGTTTAACATTTGTTGCAGCCTTGTCACCGAGACATTGCTTCTGCTGCAGGCTCCTTAATGGACGTGTTAGGGACGCACCAATACCAGTATCGGTGTCGGTGCTGATACTGTACGTCTGTACTACTACTCACTCTTGACAAAAATGCTCCATTACTATGGCACTGATGCCATTTTACCAGCCTGACATACAGTATACCTTCTGGGCAGGCTGAATAGGAGCCAGCCATGTCATCCGTATGGAGATACTTTAAGATAAACACGGATGACAAAATGAGCAGCCGAGCAGCACAAAGTGGAGCCCTAGAAACCCGATGCTTGCCGGACAGCTCACGGGTCAGTCGCCTCCGTCGACATCTTGGTTGTCTTTATCTGTTTCGTAGGGTGAGTGCAAATTATGCTCTGCAAAATGGATAATGAACTCTGCTCAAGTATCAAGCAAGTCAAGCATCAAGTTTCTCGAGCTCTGCAGCATGCTGCCGGCGTTCCCGTCATGAAGACGTGGCGGAGGATCCCCGCCCAGCTCAGCAACGAGCTGTGGTGGCACGTCAAGTAAAGAGAAGAGATTGTGTGATAATGTATCATTTTAGTTGTCATGCTAATAGTTTTATTTGATAACGTCAATAGCTTGTGTTAAAGGCTAATGATAGCTGGGATAGGCTCCAGCACTCCTGTCACCCTAGTGAGGATAAGCGACTCAGAAAAGGGATGGATGGATAGAAGTATTAATACTTGGTATCGGTAAGTAGTGAAATTTAAGTACTTGTACTCATACTTGGTGTGAAAAAAGTGGTATCGGTGTATCCCTAATGTGTATTTCTTGTGCATGTGTGTATTTCATATTAAAAAATGATTTTAGTTTTTTATCCCCCAGTACAAGCCTTCAAAGTGAAGGTCTGTCCTTTAAAGACAACCAAGATGTCAACAAAGACGCTTTCCCACAGCCTGCAAATCCTCACACTGAGGCCCTGGGCAGCTGAAAGTCCTCGACACAATAGCAAGACATGTTTCTGAGAGCTAAGAGCCGTGTGATCTGCTGCTCACAGGACAGCCTCAAGCAGCTTAACAGTGCCCCGGTCAGCAAATATCACTCGGAACTGGGAAGACTTGAAGCTACAGGTTTGACAAGGTGAGTGGTAGCAAGAAAAATGAAAGAATGGATAAATCCCATCTGGGCCGCCCATGTCGTATAGTGGTGATTCATAGAATAGATATAGTGCATTGGACACACATTAGCATTATTGCATTGCATAACCCTGCTTACCAAAAAGAGATGCATGCAAACGACACCAATGATACCAAAAACATAAACTCCTTTTTTAAAGGGGCAACAGAATCACATGCTACGATATAGAATATACGGTATACGATACAGGATTGGAATGGATATGATTAGCAACATGTCATAGTCCGACTTTTAAAAATAATAAAGGGGGACAATTAACACCTTACTGTAAAAGGTATCAGCTTCTGTGGGGCACTAGAGTGTGTGCCAGACACTAAATTTGAAAAGACGCAAAAACAAGTCAAAAGAACAAAGCAGTGAAGCAATCCAAAAGCAAGGAATTGTCAAGTTTTTTGAGGAGAATCAAACCAAAACACAAGGCTTAAGTTACATCTTAAACTACCCTGGGCTGTTTTAAACATCTACATTATATATTACCATAGGATTAACTGATATCTGAATTCCCAAATACTTGCAGAAAGTCTGTGTGTATATAAAACTATATCGAATTTGAAATATGTTCACCATCAAAAACAATTTTTTTCTTCAGATTGATTTTTTTAAGCCCAGTTGGAGATGTAATCTTTGAAAAAAAAGTTGTGATATAGAAAAGTACAACGCCAATTCCAATGAAGTTGGGACGTTGTGTTAAACATAAATAAAAACAGAATACAATGATTTGCAAATCATGTTCAACCTATAGTGTTCCCCCGCCACTTCGCGCTTCATGTTTTGCGGCTTCAGTGCTTCGCGGGTTTTCCCAATATACCTATTCATTAAAAACAAATAAAAAATTCACCAAAAAATAAAAATGCCATATCGGCAGCCATATTGCGGAAAGACGCGGTTTCATGTTGATGCGCGCGAGAGAAGGTTTCCTGCATGCCAAACAAAGAGAGAAGAGTTGACTCAGAGGCTTTGTACATGCCTGTACTGTACTGTACATGTCACAGGCACTCATACAAGGCGCACGATTGGTTCCTGGCGTGACATCGACCAATGAGAGCACGAGTGGATTTATCCCGTGAGCTGATTGGCTGCGCATCATTGCATCCTCACCCAGCATCTTCCCTTGTTGTGTCTCGTCCACGCTGTTGACTGTCTCGCATACTGTATCTTACTTAGTGTTGTGTTCGTGATAACTTTTTTTGTTTAAGCGCTAACTTTTTTTGATTAGTTAAATCCTTACAATGCCACCTAAGCGCTGTGCCCCTGCGAAAGCTTCCTCCGGGGCACCCAAGAGGAAGAAGAAGATAATGACCATCAGCGAAAAAGTGAAAACTTTTAGATATGATCAAAGAGGGCAGAAGTTATGCATCTGTGGCACGCCATTATGGCGTGAATGAATCTACAGTGCGGTACATCAAGAAAGAGGAAGCAAACATCCGCAAAACTGCTTCAATAAGGAAGCGAAACGTGTGGTAACTCCGCGTAATAAGAGACGGCGTGGTTATGTCCTTGTACGGGGGAATTTTGAAGCAAAAGAAGAAACAAGGACAACAACTACCCATCACCATTTTTTTCTCCAAGGTAAAACCCCAGAGACACCATCAGTGCCTCCAGCAGAAGATTCTCCGAGTGAACCTAAAGCCTCTACGAGTCAAGTGAGAGCCTCTGCTCCGCCATCAACGCAAGCCTCTTAGCCTCTCTCAGAAGGCAATGTTGATGAATGTTAATTACTGTATAAGGTTTGGGAATTAAAGATGTAAGTAAATACGCGTATTGTTGTAATCTTTGTCTCAAATGTGTAAAGTATAAATACTGTTTACATATTTTAAACATGCTGGTACCCACACATACATACACAAAAATTCATAGGGGGGGGGGGGGGGGGGGGGGGCAAATCCTACTTCTTCTGGTCCCCATTAACCGCGAAAAACGAGGGATCACTGTATATTAAATTGAATACACTACAAAGATAACATATTTCATGTTCAACGTCCATGAAAAAGATGTTGCTTGGATGGCAGCATATGTTTCTCCAAAACCTGTATGTACCTTTCAAAGACCGTTTATTAAAGACAGTGGCAGACTATTCAACCTGTGGCTCACACAACAGACATTTGAGCATATGCTTGCTGCATGTTATGTAGCCACAATGCTTTACATTTCAACACATTACGGTAACCTGAATAACACAAATAATACTCAGTTTAAATAACATTTATACAGTTTAATTAACATTCAACGTTCCAGAAATTGTGGCAATCAGGGAAGATGCATACAAGATGCAAGATACATAGGCATACTGGAGCTAGCTAGATAACTCCACGCTGTAGTGGTAGAAATTATAACTAGTTAACTCGTAATTGGGCCGGATTGCCACTGATGAAACAAAGACGCTCAGTTCTTACATAGTGGGAGAGGGACGACTCATGCTGGACACTCAAGTGCATCACTGTGCACCGTTTTAGGCATGCCCAAAACAATCTGGATGAATGAAATGGTGGAAAACGGTTTAATGCTGTATATTCACACAGTTCTCAGTCTTTGCACAAATCTCTGAATTCACTTTACAGGGTCTTTAAAAGTAGTTGCCATTCAGTATGACAATAGGTATGTTGTTTAGACCGACACATCAGGATGAAATTACCCCCACAGAGCTTTTAGGGGCGTTTCATTTCCAAAGCACTCTAAACTGCTAAGAATGACTCTCCAAATATGCACACCGTCGATACACCGTCCCTACCCAGGGACGACAAACCGGTGATCAAGTGTCTATAGCTAGTTTAACTGTTGGGTAGTCGATTAATTAAGTGAGAGGCCTAATTACTGTGGCAGGACAGCGGGTAGATGCAGATTCTTAGTGTCCCTGATTATGTCGCGTTTGTGTGGTGGAAAGGGCCATTTGTCACTCTCAGCACGGAAGCTGGAGGACTTCCCAAAATACTTAGTAGGTGCATGCATATGATTTTATGCATGCATATGATAGTTTATGAAAGATATACAAATTAGACCGGAAGGAAAGGGACTCTGCAACATTATAATCTGTATGAGAATAAAACGATGTGGTTTGATGAGCTGGTTGTAATTTAGAGATACAAGGGAACAACCATAACACACAGAGTGTTGCTTAACTTGCAGTTGCACTTATAGTTTGATATACAAAGCACTTTTGTCCTCCTGAATTCTTCATCAACTCTGTGTCCTCGCCATATTTCATTTGTATTGCTGCAGCCCAAAGCCCTGCCTCAGCTTTCGTTGGCACTCTGCCCTCGACAAACTTGGCATGGTCCTGTCCAATTAGGTGCTTTGCTAAGATAGACACACTATGTTGGCGTTTCTCGCTGCTGACAGACCTCATCACCCAGAAATAAACATGGAAAAGAGCTGAACCTTTCTCTCTCCCTCATGTGAGTCAAAAACTTGCAGGCGAGTTTTAGCGAAGATGGCTGTAATCGAGAGGGATGTTTTATGTGAGTGACTGTGGCCTTTTCAAAAGGAAAATTTCTACAGCTCAAATTTAAAGGTTGGGTTGAGTTTTGTAAAGTATGTTTTTGGGGATGTGTCTAAAGGGTCCCAAAATAATCTATATTCCTGAGTAGTATGGTAAATTGAAGAGGGATTTTGCAGTTAGTCAGATTTGAATGTAGCCTCACTTCACTAGTCGCTCCCCTCATTGATGTGCACGAGTGCGATTCTCGAACATGGCCATTCATAATGGCATGCGATGATAAAAGTGCATAATTGTAATAATTGTGTGATTGAACAGATGATTATTATTATTATTGTTTTTTTTTTTTTTTTTTTTCATCAGCCCACGTACTGGCTAGCACACAGCTATTGGGGTCGGAAGGGCCACACAAACGATCGTTGGAGGAGATATAGATACATAAGGTCCGTAGACATATTTAAGTCGCCAGTGGTTTTCACCAGGTCGATCTGCATTTAATAAGGGTACCCACGAAAGTTCAATGTCCAGTCTCGCTGTGTCCTCGTTTGTATATAGAGACGTCTCCATGCAAGACTATTGCGCCGCTTCTAAAGGGAATGAGAGAAGCCACTTCGATTGGACAGGATTGGCGTGATGATGCCCACACCAGTGCAGATGCCCCAATTTTAAAATGCACTGGGGGTACGCCAGTCCACAAAATTTCCAAAACCATGTCTGGCCTGCCTCCTCACATAGCTACACTAAGCGCAGCACTGGATTTGGGCTAGTCCCAAAAATAGAGCCCTAAATCTTACCGGCTTTAAGTTTTATTTTTTGGAATGCACAATAAACTAAAAATGTTGCTTTGCTTCTTTTTGCTTATCTTATGCCCAGTTGTTAGCAGCCAAGGAAGTGGCATTTGTTTATTTTTCGGGGTCGGAAATTCCATAATAGTTTAATCAAAGCTCCTGAAGCCCGGCTAATAGGTCAGAGTGACGCTGCGGATGGGTGCCGTTGACTGCCTATAAGTGTGCCCGCTAGTGCACGGCAAATGATTGACACCTCTTTTTGTCTCTGTTTGGGTGTTCTTCCTCGGGCATTGCGGTTTCTTAAAAATCCAATTAGCGGTACAAGATGGGGCCAGAGAGGGATGATTTTTTTCACCAATCCTTCTACTAATGGACTACTGTCAGTTTTATATTGTCAGTTTTATCTAATATGACAAAAATTTATTTCCCTTTAAGCTTGTGTGGGTCCAGTTTGACACACTGTTGTCCATTGATTTTATCGACAGCATTTTCAGTTCTGCTGCAAAAAAAAAAATGTAAGAAGGAAACTAATGTCAGCACATAACACATCCAGTCCATCAGAGAGTTGCACGTCGTCACACACAACTTGCCACGCCACCAACACAATCCTACGGGGAATTTGAAGCTTGATCAGGATTTACCATTAAGAACAGTACTGGCAAGATGACTATTTAATGGGAACTTGGCTGTATTTACTTCTGCTAAAGACTTTCTGATTTCTGCTCTGAGACTGTGTCCATCCATTAAAATATTTTGTATACGGGAAACTACGAGAACAGAGTTTTTCGGATATATCCACCAGGATTAGTTTTGCACTTTAGCGACACCAAAATTTGACTAAAGTATGAAGTAATGTTTTATTTTCTTATTAAAATATACTCACATATCATCAAAGGCTGTTAAATTAACGCTCACAAAAATATTATTTTCTCTGACTGATAAAATGACTGCTGAAAGGATTGTCGGTACCCCCCTACCCTCCATTGAGGACTTGCACGCTGCCAGAACTAAGACAAGGGCGTGCAAAATCCTCTCGGACCCTCCGCACCCCGGTCACCAGCTCTTCCAGCTCTTTCCCTCAGGTAGGCGCTACCGATCAATGCAAACTACAACTAGTAGACATTCCAACAGCTTCTTCCCTCTTGCAATCAACTTCTTAAACAGCTAACCTATAATTCCATTACAACAAGCTGGCAATTTTTTGACATGACTTCGTTGTCACATTTCTGTGGGGCCAATTATGTATTACTCGTGCACTCACTGTAGTTGTCTTTGTTGCATATACGGGCCACTCATGCCAGAGTAGCAACTGCTCCATTTGCACACTGATTGAGGAGTATCTGTAACATTTGCACAACCAACATTGTCCCAGATGATCGCACTACTCGTCACTTTAAACCGCATACACTCCTTGAAGTCTCAGCGCCCTTTGCACAATGGTCATTGCACCGGACTATTGCAATATTAGTCGTTCGAACTGCTCTAAGTGCTAGAGGACTCTGCATCTTTTTGCACAATTGTTTTTTGTCAATGTCTTTATGTCTCCAAAGTGTTCTGTAAATTGACTGTCTGTTGTACTAGAGCGGCTCCAACTACTGGAGACAAATTCCTTGTGTGTTTTGGACATACTTGGCAAATAAAGATGATTCTGATTCTGATAGAAAAGTTTTATCTTTTGGAAAGAGGTATTCTACCATCAACAGGGGGTCATATCTGATACTTCCCTGTAAATTATTTATTTTATATGCAAAACCAGGAAGCATGCTGCCATGCTTCCTAGTGCTGTAAATAAGGTGTCCCGACACTTTTGACTGTTACCATACTTTCTTACCATACTTTCTAAATACAGTATATTTCTGTTAACGTGGTACTTACTGCCACAATATGAACATTTTATCCTTGCTAGATCTGCCACCTTAATGAGTTGAATAATTATCGGCTCCACAAGTCCATCCATCCATCCAGTTTCTACCGCTTATCCGAGGTCGGGTCGCAGGGGCAGTAGCTTTAGCAGTGACGCCCAGACTTCCCTCTCCCCAGCCACTTCATCCAGCTCTTCCGGGGGATCACGAGGCATTCCCAGGCCAGCCGAAAGACGTAGTCTCTCCAGCGTGTCCTGGGTCGTACCCGAGGTCTCCTCCCGGTGGGACGTGCCCGGAACACCTCACCGGGGAGGCGTCCGGGAGTCTTCCGAATGAGATGTCACAGCCACCTTATCTGGCTCCTCTCGATGTGGAGAAGCAGCAGTTCTACTCTGAGATTCTCCCGGATGGCCGAGCTTCTCAACCTATCTCTAAGGGAGAGCCCGGACACCCAGCGGAGGAAACTCATTTCGGCCGCTTGTATCCGGGATCTTGTTCTTTCGGTCACGACCCACAGCTCGTGATCATAGGTGAGGGTAGGAACGTAGATCGACCGGTAAATCGAGAGCTTCGCCTTTCGGCTTAGCTCCTTCTTTACCACAACGGACCGATACAAAGGCCGCATCACTGCAGACGCTGCACCGATCCGCCTGTCAATCTCCCGTTCCATTCTTCCCTCACTCGTGAACAAGACCCCAAGATACTTGAAATCCTCCAGTTGGGGCACAATCTCATCCCCGACCTGGAGAAGGCACACCACCCATTTTCGACTGAGGACCATGGTCTCAGATTTGGAGGTGCTGAGTCTCATCCCAGCTGCTTCACACTCAGCTGAGAACTGCTCCATTGAGAGTTGGAGATCACGGCTTGATGAAGCCAACAGAACCACATCATCTGCAAAAAGCAGAGATGCAATACTGAGGCCACCAAACCGGACCCCCTCCACGCCTCGGCTGCGCCTTGAAATTCTGTCCATAAAAGTGAACACAATCGGTGACAAAGGGCAGCCTGGGCGAAGTTCAACCATCACCGGGAACGGGTCCGACCTACTGCCGGATATGCGGACCAAACTCTGACTCCGTACAGGGACTGAACAGGCCATATCACGGGGTTCGGTACTCCATACTCCCGAAGCACCCTCCACAGGACTCCCCGAGGGACAGGGTCAAACGCCTTCTCCAAGTCCACAAAACACATGTAGACTGGTTGGGCGAACTCCCATGCACCCTCGAGGACCCTGCCGAGGGTGTAGAGCTGATCCACTGTTACAGGGCCAGGACGAAAACTACACTGCTCCTCCTGGATCTGAGATTTGACTTCCCGACGGACCCTTCTCTCCATCACCCCTGAATAGACCTTACCAGGGAGGCTGAGGAGTTGATCCCCCTGTAGTTGGAACACACTTTCCGGTCCCCCTTCTTAAAAAGGGGGACCACCACCCCAGTCTGCCAATCCAGAGACACTGTCCCGGATGTCCACGCAATGTTGCAGAGGCGTGTCAACCAGGACAGCCCCACAACATCCAGAGCCTTTAGGAACTCTGGGTGAATCTCATCCACCCCCGGGGCCTTGCCACCGTGGAGCTTTTTAACCACCTCTGTGACCTCAACCCCAGAGATAGGAGAGCCCGCCTCAGGGAACCCAAACTCTGGCACAAACAACAGTCAGCCCGAAGGCGGAGGGAGGCTGCCCTCTCGTCCACCGGGGTGAACCCCAATGTACAGGCGCCGAACCGGGGGGCAAAAAGTATACCCACACCTGCTCGGCGCCTCTCTCCGTGGGCAACTCCAGAGTGGAAGAGAGTCCAACCCCTGGTACCAGAGCCCAAGCTGTGTGTGGAGGCGAGTCCGACTATATCTAGTCGGAACTTCTCAACCTCACACACCAGCTCGGGCTTCTTCCCTGCCAGAGAGGTGACATTCCACGTCCCTAGAGCCAGCTTCTGTAGCTGGGGATCAGATCGTCAAGGTCCCCGTCTTTGGCCACCGCCCAGCTCGTACTGCATTCGATCTCTATGGCCACTCCCACAGGTGGTGAGGCCATGGGAAGTCCACAAGTCATTTCACTAAATGGAATTGTGCAGTGAATACTCACTACAGACACATAATCGGTTTCCCATTGAAATTTTGTTGCGCTTCGCATCTCGTTGTGCCCATGGTAGCCTGATACAGGGTTGCCGTGCCGGCCAGGAATATGATGTAAATGTAACTTCATAATAAAATGATAGATATTGCTATCACGCCTTCTTTTTATACCGTGGGCGCAAATGTTCTGCCCTGCGTTCATGTTTTATTCGTAGAAAGCCTTGACAGAACATGAAAAACATGTCAGACCTTGATCACAATGTGAGAAACGTAAGGGATCCGCTCAGAACGTGAAAGGTCGGGAGGCAATGTATTGGCATTTGTGGGAGAGCGTGGGCCAACCGCACAGTGCCTTTGGGTCTCCTGGACTCGTCACCAAAGTGATATTTATGTGTCAATATAATGTTTCTCTTAGCCCGTTTTCATTTGTTGTTTGTGAACTTACTTTTAACAGTAACAGTAACTTCAGGCTTCAGTTGCTTCATGCTGTATTTTGGTCATAAGTTTATTCAAGTCAATTTCAACACATTACTACCTAAAGCATTAGCCTAATAGATTATTGCTAACATACAATGGCACAGACATCCAATAGGAATTAGCATTGCTTTTGTGGTTGTTTTAACCCATCAAAAAAACTGTTCCTTTAGGATAGACACAAACAATTTGATTAGACAATTACAACTGCTGCCTGAATGTCAACTTTTTCTTCACATCATCGCTCAATTCTACCTGACAACACAGTGTGTGTAATGTGTGGGAAAGTTCAGGTCTTTTTGTTTTGTTTGTTTTTTTATTTAGTGGGTGCACCTTATTGTCCGAATTTGACAATACATGTAAAGAACACAGAATGTAATTTTATTAAAAAAGTCAAAATCTAAAGTTTAGATTTTTTTTGGGACAGCAACAAATATTCAGAAGCAAATTTAATCATATCAACTGTGTATAAATGAAGACGAAATCCTTATATTCTAATATAGTAATATAATATGACAAATGTATTGGTTTTTTTTTAGGCGTAAGTAAGGGCACAAGCACATCCCACCAAAACACACACACCGTGTGGTGCGTGGAATTCTTGTAACTGTAAAAGGCTGAGTACCTCTGCCATTAGCTATTTAGCATTAAGTGTTCAAGCATTTTATTCTTGAAAACAGGGAGTGGATGAACCTCTTTGTGTCTAATGAGTCGGACGGTTTGCTGCTGATTAATTACTGTGTAATTTGGCCAATTTTACTTGCCAAATTAACATCACTGAACTCACTGGAATTCATTAATCCAGCAATCATTTCCCTGCCAGTTGTGCTTGTATGTGTTTTCAGAAGCAGCAGGCTAAGCAAGATGGCCTAGGCACCCAGCTCCCTAAATGGATCCTTCAGCTCTTCTTCGGGGATTACATGCACATACACAAAACATATGCTGTAGGCATGCAAATGACACGATTATCGATAACAGCTGTCAAGACAAGCTTTGACAGAAAGCAAGGGTAAGTAAACACTCCCTGAAAACCTGAGGATGTGTGAACTGAGACACATTACATCGGTTTAAGCTGCTTTGAAAGCATGAGGCCAAGTTTAGTTCATTTTGGAATTAATAAATGCAATGCAATTTTCTTTTTGTTGTCCATTTTGTAAACATTGCCCCCGTAAGGTTTTTGCACGAGGGGGTGGGATGTAGAATATTAAAAATATGTTTCATCAAAAATATTTTGTCGCCGTCCAATGAATTCATGTAATTACTCCTTTCTAGTTTAGTCTGTGTTGGAATTGTTTATTGCTATTTCTCCCTACTTGTTAGCACTGTTTATCAGTCTTTTCTTTTGTACAACCCCAATTCCAATTAAGTTGGGACGTTGCGTTAAGCATAAATAAAAACAGAATACAATGATTTGCAAATCATGTTCAACCCAACCTATATTTGGATTATTATTGAATACACCACAAAGGCAAGATATTTAATGTTCAAACTGATTGACTTATTGTTTTGAGCAAATGATCATTTGCCATCCATCATCAACCATCTTCCGTACCGCTTTATCCTCAGAAGGGTCGCGGGCGTGCTGGAGCCTATCCTGCAATCTTCGGGCGAGAGGCGAGGTACACCTTGAACCGGTCGCCTGCCAATCGCAGGGCACATAGAAACAAACAACCATTCGCATTCACATTCAGACGTACTGCCAAGAGATCAAATAATTTTTGACAAAATGTATCGTGAAGCATGTTTTGAATGTATTCTGTGTTTCCCGAAATGGTAGTGTCATATGATTTGGCAGGTTGTATAATGTTTTTCTGTCACTTTCGGAATATGCTTAAGCAGGCAAGAGGACAGTGAAAGACAGTGACTCTTCGCTTGAGTATTGCGTATTAAAGAACGTTATTCAACTTCCAGTGCTCGTATTTACCCTCGTGTCTTCTCTTCCTCCTCCAGTGCCTTCCAGTGTCTCCTGCAACGGCGCCCCCCTCCACCACACTGCCAAGCTCACTTACCTGCTCACTCATCAGCCTCTTGCACTCACCCTCACACCTCTGGATTCTGGACCACGCATAGCTCACAATCAAACCTCTTCCCGCGACTTCTTCTTTCTCCGTCTGCTTTTGGGTCTAATCTAACACCTTTGGTTTCAAACCATCATTCAATTCAACCATTCAATTTTTTGACACAACCGCTCTGTTGCATTTAAAAATACCTTTTTGCATGGTACAATATATGCCGCCATGTACAAAAAACGTAAGCGCATGATTATATAAAATGGGGTACAGTCATTTTTGCCTCTCCCAGTGAGGTCTTATTTTCCACCAATTCCTTGGGAAACAAACACCTCACCGTTGAATTAGATAAGAAAGGGAGAGAAACTCTTCAGACGCAAGCCTAATGCATTTGAAATAATGTTAGGAAATTTTTTTAGGAGTTATCAAATCAAAATGTTCTCAACGGTAAAAAATTCAGCTAAATCTGAACCACTTTCTGAAGCAGTCAGGTGCTACAACCGGGCCAGCGAGGCTTCAGACGTCATCATTTTCATCTCCTCCTCTACACGAAGCAAGCATTTCATTATTATATGCTTCGAAGCCCGACACATCTCGTAGCATCACTATCAACTTGTATTTGAGATACCGCAATGCTTTTCACTTTCCATACACTTGAAAAGTATCGGTGTGTGCTGTATGTCGATCAGTCAGTCTATACAAACTACTTAGGCCATACTATGACTGTGAGCATTAATAGAGAGAATTTCCTGATGGAAGGAAAGCAAGGCTCGCTACTCCCAGGAGGGCCCACACCCAGTCATTGATCACCCCCACCAGCACACTCAGCCCATATCCATCAGCCAGGGGAAAATACTGCAGAACAATCTGTTGGTAATTGTTCATACAGCATGCTAAAAAAAAAAAATAGGAGCCCATTGTTCAGTCAATTTAAACACGAGATGCCTAAAATGGGGTATTTACAACAGGTGGGCATAAATTGAAGTGTGTGGGTGGGTGGGAAGGCTAAAGCCACTAGTGATAGCCTTGGAGGGGGTACGCACACAAAATTGAACCCATCAAGCATAACGATGCTGTTATCTGGGAGTGCCTGAAAACAGAGAGGATCTGAAAAGAGTTTCATCGTAGGTCAACCGTGAAGATCATGCAGCGTCTGACGATCTGTGATGCGAGAAGACATGAGAAGAAAGATGCGAGGTTGCTGTCGTCCCGAGGAGGGAGGACACGGCGCCTCACGTTGCCATATGTCAAACTTTCTCGCCTCACAGGGTTCATTGCGGCAGCAGGAGTGCGTTGACAGAGGTGTCAACATGACATTTGCATGAAAAGACAATTCCTTTTCTCCAGTACATCCAAGCCCTGAGATTTTACCTTCACTGAACACACTCACCAAACATCATCTGTAGTCTGAATAAAGAAACATTTTCAGTTTCATGTTTTCTTTCAGCCGGACCGGTTAGCACATCTACCTCACAGTTCTGGGGACTGGGGTTCAAATCCCGGGCCCGCTTGTGTGGAGTTTGCATGTTCTCCCTGTGCCCTCGTGGGTTTTCTCCGGGCACTCCGGTTTCCTCCCACATCCCAAAAACATGCGTTGTAGGTTGATTGAAGACTCTAAATTGCCCGTAGGTGTGAATGTGAGTGCGACTGGTTGTTTGTTTATATGTGGCCTGCGATTGGCTGTCGACCGGTTCAGGGTGTACCCCGCCTCCCGCCCGAAGATAGCTGGGATGGGCTCCAGCAGCCCGTGACCCTAGTGAGGAGAAGCGGTAAAGAAAGTGGATGGATGGATGTTTTCATTCATGTTTTTTATTTTGCAGAGCAATTACTTATTTTGCATTAAACGCAGCTGAGATACATTTTGATTGAATGAGATCCAGTATAAGAGGTTTATCAATAATTCTACCTTTACGGAGATAGGAATGCTCATTTTTATTACCACTGTTAGAGAGGTCCTAATTTCATTAAGTTGCAGTGGAGTAAAACGACTGTATGTTTCATCATAATAGAAGGTGAGCAGGACGTTTTGTTTTAGATCTCATTAGATTGTGCAAGTAATGCTATTGTTGTGGTTGGTAGTTGTATGACTGTATGGTGCTGCTGAGGTGCAGAGATTATTGCCGGTCATACGATTGGTTTAGCACAAACAGCTAAGACTTGTTTTACCAAGTAATAGAGTAACTACTTTCAAAAAAAAAAAAAAGGGTGTTAAATGTTTTCACACATTTGTTGCTATTTTTCCTCCTTTACACCTGTTGACAAGTCTGCCATGTGGGTGTAGAAAATCTGGCACATTATGTATTTTGTTAGCACAAGTGTGGTAGCACATTGTGCTGGATTAAAGGTCAAAATAACACACTGTTCAGTTCCCAACATCATCACCTCTATATACCCATTGGCTGCCTTTCATGGAAGTGTAAAAGCTCAGTACAGAAAAGACAATGTAGCAATATTTTGGGGTTGTGCATACGACAACAAATAATCCAAAGCATATAAGGAGGCTTTTGGTTAAAGAACAAATGTGAATGTCTGCTACATGCACTTCACTGAAGGCAGTGTGTGCCCGCTGTGGCAGTAGCTTACTTGTCACTACTGTTTGTGTAGTTGCAAGATAATATGGCATTTGCATTATGTACATTCAAAAGCTCATGCTTCGGCACTTGTCTTTTCTATTTTAGTCTCCTTCTATTTCCATCCATTCATTTGATATACAGTACCGCTTGTCCTCATTAGGGTTGCAGGTGAGCTGGAGCCTATCCAAGCTGACTTTGGCCAGGAGGCGGGGTATTCTCACCAAAGGACGATTGAATGTCTTCAAAAGAGAAACCGGAGTACCCAGTACACAAGCAAGGGGGGAACATGCAAACTCCACACAGTAAACTCAGAGCCCGGATTGGAACCCCCAACCTCAGAACTGTGAGGCGAATGTGCTAACAGCTTACACACCATGCCACCAGTCAGGGATCTTATGATATTGAAATTGAATGGATTCAGACTATTTGCAACCTAGCTGAAGAAATGTGTTAGGTCTTTGTCGAATTCAGGAGAAACAAACAAACAAACAAATACAAACTACAAATTTAGGGCATTGTAACAATAGTAATTATATCCTGTATGTTTCATTGGCTGGCGCAATTGGCTACTGCAAAGAGAGCACAGAGGCATTTGGTAGGATTGGACTGATAACAGAGTAGCAAGCGAAGCCAAAGACAACCTGAATCCATTCAGAGAAAGAATAGAAATGAAGGCAGGAAATGAAATGGGGAGTGTCACAGCTCCACCCAGTGGTTAATGAGTTTCTGTTCTGTGCTTAATTGAAAGAGCTGCACGTGGCTTTGAGTAAGACATTTTAACAAGACTGCAATGATAGAAACCGGGTCTTTATGGACACCTTACACTTTATGACGGCTATATCAGTTGTACAATTGACTACTAAAGCCCCATTCCTCTTTTTTCAAAGATTTCAGCTAACTAACAGTTATGAGAAATGTTTATTCTACAACCCCAATTCCAATGAAGTTGGGACGTTGTGTTAAACATAAATAAAAACAGAATATTATGATTTGCAAATCATGTTCAACCAATATTTGATTGAATACACTACAAAGACATGCTATTTAATGTTCAAACTGATCAACTTTATTGTTTTTAGCAAATAATCATTAACCTAGAATTTTATGGCTGCAACACGTTCCAAAAAAGCTGGGACAGGGTCATGTTTACCACTGTGTTACATCAACTTTTCTTTTAACAACATTCAATAAATGTTTGGGAACTGAGGACACTAATTGTTGAAGCTTTGTAGGTGGAATTCTTTCCCATTGTTGCTTGCAGCTTCAGCTGTTCAACAGTCCGGGGTCTCCGTTGTTTTACGCTTCATAATGCGCCACACATTTTCAATGGGAGACAGGCCTGGACTGCAGGCAGGCCAGTCTAGTACAACGAAGCCACGCTGTTGTAATACGTGCAGAATGTGGTTTGGCATTGTCTTGCTGAAATAAGAAGGGACGCGCGTCCATGAAAAAGACGTTGCTTGGATGGCAGCATATGTTTCTCCAAAAACCTGTATGTACCTTTCAGCATTAATGGTGCCTTCACAGATGTGTAAGTTACCCATGCCATTGGCACTAACACAGACCCATACCATCACAGATACCAGCTTTTGAACTTTGCGTCCATAACAGTCCGGATGGTTTGGACTGTTTGGCCTCTTTGGCCCGGATGACACGACGTCCACAATTTCCAAAAACAATTTGAAATGTGGACTCGTCGGACCACAGAACACTTTTCCACTTTGCATCGGTCCATCTTAGATGAGCTCGGGCCCAGAGAAGCCGCCGGCATTTATGGGTGTTGTTGATAAATGGCTTTTGCTTTGCATAGTAGAGTTTCAAGTTGCACTTACGCATGTAGCGCCGAACTGTATTTACTGACATTGGTTTTCTGAAGTGTTCCTGAGCCCATGTGGTGATATCCTTTACACATTGATGTCGGTATTTGATGCAGTGGTGTCTGAGCGATCGAAGGTCACGGGCATTCAATGTTGGTTTTCGGCCTTGCCGCTTACATGCAGTGATTTCTCCAGATTCTCTGAACCTTTTGATGATATTATGGACCGTAGATGATGAAATCCCTAAATTCCTTGCCATTGTACGTTGAGGAACATTGTCCTTAAACTGTTCGACTATTTTCCCACGGACATGTTCACAAAGAGGTGAACCTCGCCCCATCTTTGCTTGTGAATGACTGAGCAATTCAGGGAAGCTCCTTTTATACCCAATCATGGCACCCACCTGTTGCCAATTAGCCTGCTCACCTGTGGGATGTTCCAAACAGGTTTTTGATGAGCATTCCTCAACTTTCTCAGTCTTTTTTGCCACCTCTCCCAGCTTTTTTGGAACGTTTTGCAGCCATAAAATTCTGAGTTAATGATTATTTGCTAAAAACAATTAAGCTCATCAGTTTTAACGTTAAATATCTTGTCTTTGTAGTGTATTCAATGAAATATAGGTTGACCATGATTTGCAAATCATTGTATTCTGTTTTAGTTTATGTTTAACACAACGTCCCAACTTCATTGGAATCGGGGTTGTACATTATGTCTCGAAATAAGAGACAAATTGAGATGACATTGAATGGATGAGGAGGACAATATCAATATCAATATCTCTGAGTTGTTGCTGTAGCAGTAGGGTACTCTTGTATGTTGTTTTAAGGGTGCCTTTTAAACAGAGAAATACACTGAACAAAAATATAAACGCAACACTTTTGTTTTTGCTCCCATTTCTTCTGAGCTGGACTCCAAGATCTAAAAGATTTCCCTCAAATATTGTTCACAAATCTGTCTAAATCTGTGTTAGTGAGCATTTCTTCTTTGTCGAGATAATCCATCCCACCTCACAGGTGTGGCATATCAAGATGTTGATTAGACAGCATGATTATTGCACAGGTGTGCCATAGGCTGGCCACAATAAAAGGCCACTGTGAAATGTGCAGTTGTATCACATAGCACAATGCCACAGATGTCGCAAGTTCTGAGGGAGCGTGCAATTGGCATGCTGAGTGCAAGAATGTCCACCAGAGCTGTTGCCCGTGAATTGAATGTTCATTTCTCTACCATAAGCCGTCTCCAAAGGCGTTTCAGACAATTTGGCAGTACATCCAACCGGCCTCACAACCGCAGACCACGTGTACAACACCAGCCCAGGACCTCCACATTCAGCATGTTCACCTCCAAGATCGTCTGAGACCAGCCACCCGGACAACAATCAGTTTGCATAACCAAAGAATTCTGCACAAACCGTCAGAAACCGTCCCAGGGAAGCTCATCTGCATGCTCGTCGTCCTCATCAGGGGTCTCGAGCTGACTGAAGTTCGTCATCGTGACCGACTTGAGTTCCTGCCAATATCCAGCAACTTCGCACAGCCATTGAAGAGGAGTGGACCAACATTCCACAGGCCACAATTAACAACCTGATCGACTCTATGCGAAGGGGATGTGTTGCACTGCGTGAGGCAAATGGTGGTCACACCAGATACTGACTGGTTTTCTGATCCCCCAGACTCCCACAATAAAGCAAAACTGCACATTTCAGAGTGCCCCTTTATTGCCTAAGGCACACCTGTGCAATAATCATGCTGTCTAATCAACATCTTGATATCCCACACCTGTGAGGTGGGATGGATTATCTCGCCAAAGGAGAAATGCTCACTAAGACAGATTTAGCCAGATTTGTGAACAGTATTTGAGGGAAATGGCCTTTTGTGTATGTAGAAAAGGTTTTAGAGCTTTGAATCCAGCTCACGGGAGCAAAACCAAAAGAGTTGCGTTTATATTTTTGTTCAGTGTATATGATTTTGCAGGAGAAAACCTTGGCCGCTGGATGGCCTGCACACTCAAACTAAAAGACAAAGTAAATCTTTTTTTATCTGCCAATTTCAGAAAATGTGTCTGTGAGCGAGCGGTCCTGTATGTCCGCCATTTTCAAGCCACGGGTGGACAACGCTGTCTGAAACATTTCGTCTAAGTCCAGAGTTAAGTACAGCAAGATTGGGTTTTGCTGGATGTGCAGATTAGTGTTAGCTACTGTAAGAGCGTTAGAGTCTGATAAGAGGTATGCATTTTATTGCTCATGAAGGTTGGCAGGGTGGTGGAAGGTTGGTATTTTTGTTTGTCAATGTGCCTGCTGCATGCACCACATACATGGATCTGTGTACCTATTGACAAGTGTAACTCAGCAGTACTGTCTTCACGAGGGAAAAATGCAATCTGTCCGAGCGGGGTTCACATGCACTTCGCAGTTCACATTCGCTTTTTAAAACTTGGTGGTCAGCAGCTCCCCATCCCTGAAGCTAATCGTCAAGCATGTCACCTACACATTATCCAGATACCTGGGAACTGTTTAAGTTGTGGGGGGGAAAAAATGCATAATGCACCTACTTTTGTGTCTCTTTCCTGGTTACATACACAAAAGGCCATTTCTCTCAAATGCTGTTCAAAAATGTCTAAATCTGTGTTAGTGAGCATTTCTCCTTTGGCGAGATAGTCCATCCCACCTCACAGGTGTGGCATATCAAGATGCTGATAATAAGCCTACTTTTGGCCATCGTGTATATCTCCTTGGCTGATGCCAGTCGGGAAAAAATGTAGTTTTACCACAACAAAATACTATTTGCACTTAGGACCTTATTTTTCAGTGCCTACCATGCATTCATCAAATAAATCAGTCGCAAAGTTCTTGTGCTTACTTACTTACTTACTTGAAAAATACAATAATGTACAGAAAAACAAAACTAATACAAACAGAGTACTCAAAATAGCTAAAAGACACTTGTATAATACAGTCGTCACAAATGCAGCTGTGCCGAAGATTGTGATCAGAAGAAGCACTACCAAGAAAATTTGGAATAGGAGCTGATTATCTTCTATTATTTCACTACAATGCTGTGATTGAGAAGATAGAGCTTTGTCCATTTAATGGATGCCCTCATAAAAATGAGCAACATTTTTGCAAATGCTGAAACATGCACGTCACAGCAATTTAAGGTCAATCTGGACAATCTGTATTGGCAATAATGTACATTCATATATTCTGTTTCACAGTCAGCAGAATGAACATGTATGTTAGATTTAGCAGAGTCTCTAAATTGGCCATAGCTCGTGAATATGACGATGAATGAAAGCTTGTTTCTATGCACCCTAATTTTGACTGGCAACTGGTCCAGGGTGCATGAGTCTGCCTTGGATCGATTCCATCTCCCCGTGCACGTGAACAGGATAAGAAGTAGGCCATGGAAAGTGTAAAAAATAAGTTCGACATCATGGCATCAAACTACATTAATTACGTCTGATGACTGTGGTGAACATACAGAGGGCGGATTACTGCGTGTGCCTTTGAGAAGAGCCTCTTCTCAATAAACTCTACTAACTTTATGGTCCAAATTCCATACTGTACTAAGTAGCCAGGAAAGAGACACATGTATGTACGTCTATCCTACGTCGCAATAAGATCCTCACATTTTTCACATTTGCCATCACCAGCACTCTTCTGTGGAGGCATCGTAAAACACAAACACTTGTGACTTTAATCTTATAGATTCTTACTGAGATGAGGTATTGCACAATATGCTGATTGCATGATTTAAAGACATGTTTGTAAAAATATACATTTGAAGACAATTGCGATTGGCTGGCAACAAGTTCAGGGTGTACCCCGCCTCCTGCCCGATGATAGCCGGGATAGGCTCCAGCATGCCCGCGACCCTTGTGTACTCCGTTGTAAATATATAGCGTTAAACCTTCGCCATTTGGGGGGGGGGGGGGGGGGGGGGCATGATTAAAACGGTGCTACATGACGCACTTTGGACTCCAACATGAGTCGCCCCTCCCCCACTGTATTAAAATTTGAGGTCCTTCATTTGCCTCAGTGGTTATGCAGCACAATTGCAAGATTTAGTTAGCGAGCTAGCTATGTCTACACCATGAAAATACATCTTGCTTTTGGATAGTTCACTGCTTTAAAGCACCTCATTGTCAGCTGTGAGTCTTTAGAGCACCTCATTGTCAGCTGTGAGTCTGCGCATGTCACGGTGAGAAGGCATAAGAGCGACTTGACAGGCAGCATGTGGACTGCAGTTTTTGGCTGGCGTGACCGCTTTTAAAGCGCCTCGTTGTCTGCTGTGAGTGCACGCACGTCACGGTGAGAAAGGCGTCAGCACCGAGAGGGGGAAAAAGTGGGGGGGAAATAAGTATTACTTGACAGCCAGCGTGTGGACCAGGACTTTGGGCTGGCATGGCTGGATGAAGTGGCTGGGGAGAGGGAAGTCTGGGCGTCCCTGCTAAAGCTACTGCCCCCGCGACCCGACCTCGGATAAGCGGTAGAAAATGGATGGATGGATGGAATTTCATAAGGTTTTTAACAACACTCTTCTCTCTAGTTTGTCTAATTTTGAAGCTATATATTTGTTTTCACTTTACAGGGAATTTAAGGGAAATTCGAACATTCGAATTAGGTTCCAATGTTTTAGTATCAAATGCTATATGTAATTAATGCAAAAGCATACTAATCAATACCCACTTCATGGCTAACGGATGCAGTATTTAGGTGATGCAGAAAACAACGTAAGCGATATGATGGATGGATTAATGGAAGATAGATGTAGCTGTTCTTTTTATGCAACACACGAGGAACCATATTGTTGTGGTTGTAGATGATATGTGCTATATTATTATTACAGCCGAACTATTATGCCAATATCAGTCCGATGCAGGGTGCATAGATCTACAAATTTGGTCTAGTAATTTTACACAGTAATTCACTGGGGTGAAAGAGTGATATGTTTCATACATATGCATTAATGGGTTATTCTTTTTTTTTTCATACCACTGGGATCCCTCATCTTTCTTTCTTTGACAGATATTACTACGCGTGATAGATTGCTGACTGAAAAGTGAAACCAAGGACTTGCAGACACTCTGTGATTATGGACTGCAAGGGACAAGCTGCTAAAGATATTGCAGTGACCAAAGTGGATCTGGCATATTTGACATTGCTGTGATAAGCTGCAAATCCAATCTGTCTTTTCTTCCACTTTCCAAAAGAGTGAGACATTTTTGCTGGCACATATCTCTTTGCTATCCTGGGTCAAATATCCCATTTCAGATGCACTGGTCTAACGGCTCTAATTGAAGGACTGCTGTGAGTTTGTTCAGCAAGCAGCTCATGATCATAGCAACAATATTAAAGTTTGTCGATGGAAAACACCATACATGGTTGGCAAGGCAACAGAGACTTGCCGTCTGCACTGTACGGACCGCAGGAGGAGTTTACGAGCAGTGAAGAAAATTGCTGAAAAGTGTAGAGACAACCCACAGTACGTCAAGCCATTTGATCAGTATATTGAGTGGCAACACTGGGCCCCTACTTTAAGCGACCTAAGAAATGTATCGGTGTTTGTCTAATTTTAGTGGCCACTTGAGAAGTCAGATATATTTAAGTGCATTGAACCTAGAGTCTTCAATCAATGTTTTTGGGATGTGGGAGGAAACCGGAGAAAGCGCGCGCAGGCACGGGAGAACATGCAAACTCCACACAGTCGGGGCCGGATTTGAACCCCAGAACGGTGTCCCCTAAAACCCTTTTCTGTCTGTGTCATCTTGAACTACATCATCTTGGACTAATTGATCATTATAATAATTATAATGATTGGATTTCAGCAGCCTGGCATACGTTTGTAGTGACGAAAGCATGAAACTGCAATAAAAAAAGCAACAACTGTCACCTTATCAGTTGTATCTCTCAGTCATAGAAATTTGATTAAAAGTCAAAAACCTCGAATCTCAACATTTAAGGGCAGGAGCTTCACACAAAGAAACAAATTTTAAAAATATCACGAATTAGATACCCTCAATTCCCACAGCACCCTCCAGTGATCATTAGCCCAACAGAGCGCCTGACAGCTCATCCCCAACCGCTGCAAATTCTCTGATACATCATTGCTGCTGTTTGCTGCCTGTACGTTTGCTTCTTCAAGCACAGACCTGGCATTCTGATAAGCTCCTGAAAAAGAACCCACGGGGGGAGATGAAAAGTAAAAACAGCTTCAGAAATTTTGAATTTATCGGCACTATTTAAGGCAGTTCAGGATGGGAATGGAGGAAGAAGGACAATGGCCAAGGTGAAACAGAATGTATGATACAAGAGGACAGAGAAATATTAGGTATTTTCAGTGTCATTATGGAGTGATTAATGGTGAGAGAAGGGAATATCGGCATGTCAGCGGAGTCTTGGGGACGTGGTAAAGAGACACTATGCCCTCTGAAAAGTTGGGCTTCTTGAAAGCAGAGAATCAGGCCACCTAAAAATCATTCTACGCAGGTCAGACTTTTGTCCTTCAATCACTAAAAACATGAAACACGCTTTATAGTAATGCTGGATACCACTGCTTTTCTTTCAGATCCAAAACTGAGTACAATTCAAGCTGGTATAGGAAATATCGATCCATTACCGATACTTTGTGAAAATGCAACTGTGGCCTGATTTACAAATGGTTTGCATGTGAAAATATGCAGGCTGTTCGTGGACTTCAGCTGTGCGTTAAACACCATCATCCCCAAACTCTTGTCCTCCAAGCTTCTCCATCTCGCCTGCCATCTGCCAGTGGATTTATAGCTTCCTGGCTGGCAGGACACAGCGTGAGGCTGGCGGACAACACCTCATCTACACGAAGGTTGTGTCCTCTCTTCGTTGCTCTTCTCTCTCTACACGAACGACTGCATCTCAACGCTCCCGGCTGTCAAACTCCTGAAGTTTGCAGATGACACCACAGTCGCTGGCCTCATCAAAGATGGTGCTGAGTCTGCGTATCGACAGGAAGTGGAGCGGCTGGAGCTGTGGTGCGTCCGACACAACCTGGAGTTGAACACGCTCAAGACTGTAGAGATGATCGTGGACTTCAGGAGGCATCTTTTACCACAGCTGCCCCTCACGCTGTCCAACTGCCCTGTGTCAACCGTCGAGACCTTCAAGTTCCTAGGAATTACAGTTTCTCAGGACCTGTAGTGGGAGATCAACATCAACTCCATCCTCAATAAGGCCCAGCAGTGGATGTACTTCCTGCGGCTTCTGAGAAAGCACAGCCTGCCACAGGAGCTGTTGAGGCACTTCTATACAGCAGTCATTGAATCAGTCCTGTGTTCTTCCATCGCAGTCTGTTTTGGTGCTGCTACAAAAAAGGACAAACTCCGACTGTAATGGACAATCAAAACTGCTGAAAAGATTGTCGGTACCCCCCTACCCACCCTTGAGGACTTGCACGCTGCCAGAACTAATACAAGAGCATGCAAAATCCTCTTGGACCCTTCACATCCTGGTCACCACCTCTTCCAGCTCCTTCCCTCAGGTAGGTGCTACCGATCAATGCAAACTAAAACAAGAAGACATTCCAACAGCTTCTTCCCTCTTCACACCTCACGTCACACGTCACATCTCTGTCGGGCCAATTATGCATTACTTGCGTACTCAACTGTAGTATTCTCGCTATCCTGCACAACTTGCATATCTGTTGTTGACCAATACTAGCCACTCATGTGCTTGAGAAATATCTGCACCATTTGCACAATTAACAGTGTCCCAGATTATCGCACTACTAGTCACTTTAAACTGCATACACTTCCTCCAAATGTAGGGATCGATTTACTTTCTGTAAGGTAGTAATATGTTTGTTTGCCCCTTCCTTAGGCGCAAAACCCTCTTCAAAACCTTCTTTTACATACAGGACACAAGTTATCAGGATGTTTCATGTGCAAAACCAACACCATGAAAACGACAGGTCGAGCTGCGGACCTCCACGTGTTCAATTCCCTCATAAAGTGGCCCTTACAAATAAGCTTGATCATCTCAGAAGAACTCACTGCTTGTCTAAAGCGCTGCTTGAACTCACCACGACAGAAAGAAAAAAAACAATGTTGTCCTGATGTAGTTTGCTTGGAAGCTATAAACTCTTGTCTCTCATAGCCACTGTACAATTTTACAGACCCTTGCCAATTGTTCCACAAGCTTAGTAAATACCTCCCACTCAAACAGCACAATCTGTTAGATCAAGTGTCGCCAAAATGGTAAATTCCTTCTTATGTTATTGAATGTATCATGAGAAAATGTAAACAGAGCTACCCCCCTTTTCTCTGTGGTCTTCCAGGCGGCCGGGCCTCTTACTTCACACACTCAGCACATTTTTATAACTCACACTGTACATACTTCCCAAATTGGGCACATTCACATCTCATTCAGGGTCCCCTCGGAGACTGACATTAGGCATGCTGGAGCGGGCGGCGGGCCGGATGCTGGCATATCTGGGTTGGTTTACGAACTGGTCGAACCCCTTCTCTGCCCTGCCTCCAGTTTTCATGCATCATACACCCGTCAGTGGAGAGGGAGGGGGGGGCAGTGTCGGGCTGGGGAGGACACTCAGCCAGGTGTTCCAGCACTCCAGCCTGCTCTCTGGCTCGCCATGCCTTACCCACCGCTGATTTTCAATGCACCACATACATTCGTGAATCCTTTGAGGAGCTGGTTGGCCTGGGTGGGGGTGACGGTTGCGGGTCACAATTGCCCCGTGACCGTCTCGTCTCACCCCCGCCAGTCTCCCCGATTTTAATACACGACACCTCACAACACATGATCACGGTACAGGGATAATGGTTGGGGTCAGGGACCTGGTAACCATAGTAATAGGATGGGTGGTGGAAATAACTTTTCTTCTGGAAAGAAAAGTTATCCATTCATTCATTCATCTTCCGTACAGCTTATCCTCACGCGGGTCATGGGCGTCCTGGAGCCTATCCCAGCTGACTTTGGGCAAGAGAACTCCACACAGGCGAGGCTGGATTTGAACTGGGGTCCTCAGAAATGTGAGGCAGATGTCCTCACCAGTCATCCATCGTGCTGCTTGCTCAAATTGCCTTTGCTTAAATATTATTATTAATAATTAAGGATATTCATTGTGAAGACACTGATTCGTTAATGAGTTCTCAAAATAATTGTCAACAATCATTTACCAGGTAAGCAAACATGTATATCATTATGCAAGACTTTATTTCTTAAAACAAATAATAATAAGAATAATCTCTGAAAGCGTTTACCTTCCCAGGAAATCAAAATATCCCATCATTGGTGAGCTATTTTTCGAACAAGTCATTTTGCTGACCCCTGTTGTGGGTACACATGTCATTTGGCAACAGGTGTAAAGGGTCTGCAAAACTTAACAGTGGATATGAGACAACAGTTACCGTAATAGTTGAAATCTTCCATGTAAATCACACGAGCACAAAATTCTGTATTTTTCTGCCTTTAATAGGCCATTTTAATAGGGCATTTTAAGCGAGGAGGACCACAGTCCGGTTTGTCATCAACTTAGTGATGGTTTTGCACACAAAACATCCCTACAACTTGTGTCCCCTATTTAAAAGCGAGTTTTGCGCTCTCGGTTGCTCTTTGATGCAATTGGAAGTGTGGAAGACACTAGACATCCACACAAACAGCAAAATAAATGGATCCTTCCAGTAATTTTGGGGAAGCTGGCAGCTCTACAAAGGCCCTGACTTGTTTGATTTAACTTGTCCCAGGTGGATGGCAATTAGATGTAAGTGCTCATCCTGCGTAACATTACATTTAAAACTTGTCGCAGTACACTGGGAAAACTGCTCTCGGAAAGGCAAGCACCAATTGTCACCATGTGCCGAAATGACCCAGACGCACAGAAGTGCGAAATGTAGACTTTGAAAAGAGTTTTGTCATTGTTGAGGTGGCATGACTCATCCTATGACTGGCTCCAAGTCAGCCCTTTGATCAGAGGCGCTGAAATTGCTTTGCAGAATAGACGATGTATCACGATAATTTTTGTTGGCATTTCGAAAATGTTTACACGAGTGGAGAAGTCGTCCCGCCGCATTACATTTTGCCTGCTCTACGCTGGCGCCGCTTTGGGCTTGGTTTGACCTGCCTTGCAGACGCGATAATTAAAGACGCAAAAATCAGCTCATCCAATTCATCTCACGCTTGATAAATTCATCTGTTTGCATGTATTCCTCCCACAATGCAAAGAAGGTACTTCTCGTAATGTTGGCTCTTTGGCAGATGCCGAGGAACGCCCGGTTTGCGGTTCAGCTTCCGCACATGTTTGCGTGCTCAATCAAGTTAAGATCACGCGCAACATGCCCATCAACAGCGTGTGCAATCTGCCAGGGCAAACGCATTATTTAGCGGCAGTTATTTGGGATCTTACTAATCACCATAAGGGTACGATTACGAAACAAAATGAACTAAAAAAAATAATAAAAAATGCTCAAATGTTAAAAAACATACGGTACAACGAATGCTATAGGAACTACACTCGTGAGGTACGCACTCATTTGGTACGCCTGCACAATCACCTGAGAACATGTCAGCAATTTCAGAACGTTAAACAAAAAAAGTCGACATTTCCCAATTAGCATCCTGTCATGGAAGACGATTCTGGCAGGGACATTCACACTATAGTGACTCACACAACAATAAGAAAGAATCATGCAAAAGAAATGTGTGGGTTCTTCATTGCCTTGTGATTCTCCTCCACAAATAATTATGGAAAGTTTGCGGAGATTTTGCAGAAGTATGCAAAATTGCACACGAGCAGACTGCCTTGTGCGTTGCAAAGGTAAACATTCCAAGTGAGTAATAAACAGTTGGTCAACCAACAAGAGGCCATTTTAGGCTCTTCTTCAACAATAAATCTCTAGAGAAAAAATGGACCATCCTTAAACTGTGTCCCCTGCAGAGACAATGTTGGATAGATTCTTTGTCAACATATTGGGATTGACATACAACTCCTGTCAAAATACAGTAATATTGATAGAAACGGAATGTCACGCAAGCGTAAAGTCTAACATTTGGTTTGGTGTGGCCTCAGCATATGGAACAGGTTTTGGGATATTAATCTTGTTTATGACAGACCGCAACCACGTCATCTAATGAATTTTATTTGAAAGTGCATGGTAACAACAACAAAGGATTTTCCAGCAGCAAATTTTTGCTACAATCGTGGTGTAGCCTTGAACTTGAGGTTTTATGGTTGCTTAGCTCTCTGGCAATATTGTTATTCCAGCAATTTGAAAATAGTTACAACCTCAGTATTATTTACCGTAAAGGTCATTTTCCTGGTGCTGCTTTGGTCTAGGAAATTGTCCAATATATAACACACATAACACATTTCATTGCATTAATTTAAAAAAATAAGCAAACATTGATTTTGCATTCTACTTTAAATAAGACAAGATATAGTTACTATAGAATCTATTAGAAAACTTAATGTACTGCAAAGTCACTTACAATGAATCATTAATTCATTAAAATTCTTGTATTGTCGTACCTGATGTGTTATTTATTGTGTGTAGTCCTTGTACTAAATGGGCCATATAGAGATATTTCACTTGGTTCGACGCTTGGCAGGTTGTGTAACCAAAAGATGGGTACATGCCACACTCTGCTTAAATTAATATATACTTGATTATTGTGCCATAGTTGAGGTAAGTGTTCAGCAAAGGTGCTTCCCAACAGCGTGAGAAGATAACACCGCCGATAGTTCTTAACACAGGGACACATTTTCTTGTCGTCTTCTGGCCTTGGTCCTTAAAATGTACAACCATTTCCCTGTGAAATTCCGACTGCATTCTTTCTTTCCTATATGGCTTGAATACAGAATATCAGAATCAGAGCCATTGACGGAGGCAATGCGGAGAGAAAGAAAAAGAGAAGAGGAGGTAGGGAGGCTACCTGCAGATGGAAATTGATTTATTGTGG
Source organism: Phycodurus eques (assembly GCF_024500275.1). Classification (NCBI taxonomy): domain Eukaryota; kingdom Metazoa; phylum Chordata; class Actinopteri; order Syngnathiformes; family Syngnathidae; genus Phycodurus; species Phycodurus eques. Next base: position 6,985,102 of record NC_084530.1, read on the forward strand.
CTCCGATGAGGAGCGGCAAGCCAGGAGACAGTGGGTGCTCTGCAGGCTCTTATTGCAGCACCATAAATGAAAAGGAACCCCCACCCCACTCCAGTTGCAATTGATAATGAGACCTCCGCAAACACTTGAGGTTGCAGTGTAGAAATGTATGCAGCCTTCTTTCCTATCCCCACATACAGTAGCAAATGCGTTCATAGCCTTGACATACTCCCCATTATATAATATTTACAACAATATTTCTAAAGATTCTGCGAATTCCCCCCGCAAACCAAAATACAACAATCGCCAAAAAAAACACAGGTTCACATTCAGCTCCCATTCTTCAGGCGCAGGATCTTTGGCGAAGGAAAGAAGAAAGCAGAACATGACCTTTTCGGTGAGTGTTTAGCACCCCCACTGTGTGGCATTTAATCATACGCACGAAGGAAAGTGCTCACAATTTAAGCCTCTATGGAAGTGTTATGGCCCATTTGAATGAGACACAATTTAAATTGAGCTAAATTTCGCCCAGGTGCATGGCGAATATCTGTGCTCTATACGTAGCATAAAAACAAATCCACTTCTACAATTACACTTTTGTGGGGGCCTTAAGCTTTGACAAAAGAGGAATTGTTGCTGTGGCTTAAGGCAGAAACGGTTGAAACAGGCTGAGGTTGCACAGCATGTTGGCGTTCTCACTTTTACAAGCCACCTGTGAATGGCGAAGACTTCTGCAAAGCCTTGGAAAACGACAGTAGAAAACAGTGACAAGAATGTAAAATGAGATGAAGTGCTACCTCAATAAGAGCTTAAAAAAGCAGATTCAAGATTAAAAGAAGGGATTTGACCATTTTGCATTGGGTGTACATTATTTAAGGGCAAGTTTAACATCCTATTAAACCTTACAGGCAAAAAAAAAAAAAAAGAGCAATTTAACACAGCTTGGACTCATTTAGCCCGAAACGGGAAAAGCCAGCTTTTCTGAAAGTCAGGAGGGTAATTAACTTCAAATGCTGCTGGCTTTTGTCTGCTTGTCTATGGTCAGTAAATAAAAAGCTTGAGTGAAATACTCTCACAGTTTGGCCCGTCGCATAGCAAGGCATTAATATGTGCTCCAGCAAGAGCCTGTCAGGATTTATTAGTTGCTATCATTGGTAGTCCACTGCAGGTGTCAGCGCTTGCAGGGCCGGAAAAAAAAAAAACAAGATGAGAAGACAGACTGACAGCTGGTGGTCAACAAAAGGCCTTCTACAGAGCGCTGCGCTCAAAACATCCCGAGGCTCCTGTCTTCAATAGTATTGTAGTATTGATTGAATAAATGACTGCTTTGGTAGAACAATAAGAACAAGACAAACAAAATATCTACATTTTTCATATACTTCTGCCAAAATGTCTTGACCGTGATGTGTCTGGAATGCAATGTCGTGATTTGCAACATGTTTCCTGAAGATGCTAATTACATTTTTAACAAGGAGCCACCATGTTCTGCAGATGACTAGTCGTTTTAAACTTACACTTACATTTCTCAGTCTCTATTAAAAAATAAATAAATAAATAAATAAATAAAGTTACACAATTTGCCCTTAAAAAATAGCACACAACAAATGATGTATTTGAACTTACTGGAGTTACTGTTGACAAAATAAAAGCCCATTTGTACCACTGAACTGATACTATCGGTGAGTCATCCAGAACTTTTTTTTAAGTTTAAGTTAAACTATACTTAATAGAGTTATATCTTTTTTTTCTCCAGTTAAATCTTTATTCCATTAAAAACTGACATGAATTACCAGAACACCAATTTGTAAAAAGCAGAACAAAACAACAGGAAGGCCTGAAGCTCCAAGATTAATATTTAAATGCACATACCAACCACAACAAAATGAAGGCACACGAGCCAACAGTTTATATCACGAGACGTGAGCATGTGAACTTGTGAAAGCAGCTTAGTGACAGTTAGTCCAATTAACAGCTAAACACAAACACAAACAAGGTGCTGTCGTTGCCAGGGTATTTTGAGGATGCATGGATACGCAAACCACACTGCTACTGGGGGACGTCACTCCATTTTCTTTCAGCATACAGTAGTTGCATGCATGCAGTCAATGTTTGTGTCTTGTCTTTCGTTAAATATTATGGAAGAGAACTAGCCGGGCCTAAATCAACTGCGCCCTCTCCTGCTTGCTAACAAGTAGGGGAATCCATTACACTTTAGTTTCAAGAAGAGGCGATCCGACATAAATGCACTCATTGGAATATAATTGTTTGAAGTAGAAATAGATTAGTCAGAAATAGATTAAAATGGTAAGACAGGAGATGTCGAAGTCAACGTGAATGAAAACCTATGTGAAAATTACCTAGTGCAGATACTGTATGTCTTCCACTTCTGCATTTCCACACAGAAATGTCACTTTAAGAATAACAGAGGAATTGTGCTGACATATTCCCCTTTTCCTTACACCACTAGATGTCTTTTACAACAATTGTCAGGCGCATATCCAGAGTGTTCGTCGTTATTTAACCAGAAATATGAAACAGTCAACAGAATTGGGTACACTTCCTGTGGGCATGTGCCTTGCTCCTTCTTATTGCCATGTGTCCACTATACTTATCAGCTTGTTACTGACAACCATAAGTGAAGAGTCCCTTCACTCGATGTGTCCCTTCAGTGCTACTATGTTTCTTTTCATTTAGAGTCCACACGATGCATCAAATAGTCACATTCTTCGAGATGATTAATTCATAAGTCGAAGGAGAAACAAAGTGGCCGAAAGCTTCATAAGTTTGATCTGGTGAGAAAGGTTAACATCACCATGCGACATCGATCAATCAGGGCATACGTGTGACTTGCAGCAAAATCAGTAACATCAATACAATGCAGTAGGTCAGAAGAAACGGCAAAGCCATATCCCCTGTCGTATTATAAGCAAAAAAAAAAGCGCCACAGAGGAGGAATTCGGAGGAAATTGATTTAAAATGATGTCCTTTTTTAGCAAGAGAGGGAAAATTTAGTTGAAAAAAAAAAAAAAAACGACAGATATTTTGGTTCAGTAATTAATAGTTGTAAGACAAAAATGATTTTGCATGTCTTTTGTGAGTTGTTTAAGTTTATTAGATTTCTGGCAACTTGGAAGATTTCCTTTTATTACAAGGATGAATCATAAGAATTCATAGGTGGACCGCTTCCTGAATCGACGTTTATGCATACTAAATAATTGTTAATTAAAGCCACATATGTTTATTTTCAACAAAACTCTCAGGTCGAACATCTGTTCTGCAACACTGGCCCAGATTTTGAAAACTAATTTCCCACAAGATATAATGGAAATAAAAACAATCTGTTTCAGTGCCAAGTCTTATTAATGACGAATAACAAAAGAGTGATGCGAAAGTGAGCACATTTTAAGAAGTTAAACTCTGTTAATATTTAAATGAATAAATCATTTTAAAACAACTTAACTTTAATACAATTGATTTGGTGCGCTCTCTCGAGTTCTATATTGTACGACCCAATGGGCTTTAGAAGTTCCGTTATAAATATAACTTCAAAAGACATAATTAACCAAAAAAAAAAAAAAAAAAAAAAAAAAAAGATGATTTTTAGATTGAGAATGTTTTAATTTTTAAATTGAAATTCTGGTATTTTTGAAGTGTGTCACCACCTGCCACCATAGCCGTCATGATGACGATATTCGTCTTCAGTTTCTACAGTGTGGAATGACAGCCATATAAATTCACTATTGAAATGATTTGCTACTAGATGATGAGTCACAAACAATTTGGAATAACAATATGGCTGAAAAAAAAAAAACTTCCTAAACTTCCTAAACATGCTTGATAGCGAAATGAGGGTACCACAGGCGAGAGAAGCAATCTTTTTGCCACCATCATGTCACTCAGCATCCTTTGGGTAACCTTGGTAACAGAACAAATTGCAACATTCTGTCTTTTCTTTCATGACCCCAATTTATCTCCCCCCACTTGTCCTTGCTGACTCCAATAAAGCTTAAAAAGAAAAGAATGTTTTTTTTTTCGAATTTTATTTTGTCCATCAGCATTTTCCTATGGTTGGGGTGTTGGGTTTCAGCTGCCTCTTCCATCTTCATGTTACGCTCAGCACAGCAGGTTTGGCAGCAACACAAAAAGCACATTAGCACACAGTTGTGGGAAAAAAACAAAAACAAAAAACGTCATAGCCGTTTTTTATCACAGAGAAGCAGAAGCAGTGAGACCAGTTTTACTGGACATCTTTTATCAAGGCGGCATGGTGGACGACTGGTTAGCACGTCTGCCTCACAGCTCTGAGGACCCAGGTTCAAATTCGGCCTCACCTCTGTGGAGTTTGCATGTTCCCCCCGTGCCTGCACGGGTTTTCGCCGGGTTCTCCGGTTTCCTCCTCCATCCCCAAAACATGCCCGTATTTGCCCGTAGGTGTGAATGTGAGTGCGAATGGTTGTTTATTTATATGTGCCTTGCGATTGGCTGGCAACCACTTCAGGGTGTACCCCACCTCTTCCCCAGAGTCAGCTGGGATAGGCGCCAGCGCCGCCGTGACGCTAGTGAGGATAAGCGTTGTGGAAAATGGATGGATGGATGTTTTATCAAGAATCTTTTCATTACCGTATTAAAACATGTAGAATGCACCATCATCACCACCATCAATAAATTTCACTCCATAAATAATTTTGTTGTTTGGTTAGTCCCTAAAGTTGTTGGAAGTAAGTATTTCTCTTTCTTTTCTACAAGGAAATGAGTTTTTCAAAGCGCTCCATTTACAGGCAGCCATTATCCATACTGCCACAATGACAAGAGTTTACGTACAAGGTGTGCGGTTGCTCAGTCGCTTGAAAGTTGATCACACTCACAGGGTTGATCAGGCAACCGTTCAGTGATAGGAGGTGTTTTTCCAGTCAGCCATTAACATGTATCCCATGAGAAATCTTCCAAATGTTATGATATACTGTATGTACACCCACCATACAAGTATGTTATTAGGTATCGAGTACGAAGAAACCATTTTAGTGACTCTGTGCACTCTAGAGTTTTAAATTGAGCCTGTGAGAAAAACAAAACAAAACAAAAGGCTATAACCTTATCAAAAGTGATTATCACAACATTTCCAAACCTGTTCTGTACCAACTATTATAGAAAGTCAATGACAGAAATGTTATGTAAATACCGGTAAGTGGCCGTCGGCGCCAATGCAGACTGCACAGTACTGATAACCACCCGTGCTGGAAAACAATCGATATGGATTCACAATTCAGGCAAACAATTAGACTCAAAGCTTGCGGTCTGTTTATTTGAACAAGGTGGTCCCCAACCTTTTTATCGCCATAGACCGGATCATGCTAGTACATATGTTTCACGGAGCGGCAGCCATTTGCTAATGGGAGTGGGGCGGTGGTGGAGGTTGGGAGTGCTGATGGACCTTCCGGCAACCATTGGGGTGGGGGGGCACCAAATGGTCTGCGGCCCACTACCGGGCAGCTTGCTACCAGTCCGTGGGGATCACTGCTATACAGTTTCCCTCTCAACTCAGAACCCCCTGTCTCAGACCCCAACCCCTAAGGTGCCGCCCCTTGGTAAAGGTCTCTAACTAGTGTTGGTCAACACACAGGCCAAAAGGCATGACAGGAGAAGACAGGAGTTCATAGTGGTCGCACAGTCTGGGGAAATCACAGAGGCCTGAGGCTGAGCCAGGAGAGCGACCTCATTGAGGGGTTAGGCTAGCTGAACCGGTACCCCGATATCCAAACAGCTAGGATTTGGTAACTGCTAGGCTCAAGCCGGTCAATAGCCACTATAGCTCAGACTCACTGTCTAAATCCCCAATCGCTATTCGCATCGACAGTAATTAATGACTAGTGAATCACAATCAAATCATTACTCCTTGTACTATTCTAAATAATGACATGTCACAGTCCAAGAAATGAAAAATCCAATTTGTTTATTTAAAAACTATCAATATCCCCCTGGTTAAGTCCTGAGGAGTCACAGAATGTGTCACTAGCATTTGTCACTACCTGCCCAATTTGCGGTTGGCTACCACCCACTCAATGCTGGAAATTGGGTGAACGGCTTATGCAAAGCTATAACTTTGCATTACCTGCCAACTTCAGAGGAGTTGAAAAATAAATGGCTTAAATTTCAACTTTTGGCAGAAATTTCTAAGCTTTACAGAACCAGAATTGTGCCATGTTCAGGCACAGTTTGTGGAGGATGTCTTTGTAAATATCATGCAGGTTATCCACCTCTCCACCAGCCATAAGTACCTTTTATGTACACTAAGAAATCGTACTCTAAGTTACATTTTTATCTGCGTCACATCATCAGCACATTTGGACAGTGCTGGTAAGAACAGTCAATTCTCATCTGCCAGGTGTTTTGGGCCAACTGGAAAAAGGCATCCTGGGCATTTCCAACCCAAATTATCTTGCAAACCTGATAAAAAGACATCAAAAATGATTAAAATAATTTTAAAATTTGATGTAGCATGGGATCTTTAATTGTACCTTCTGCCATCTAGTGAAAGGATATTTATTTGTTCTACCTGTAACTATACTTCATTGGCATAGACAGATGAATAGAGATCAATTCAGTGAAAATGGTATAATTTCTCCTGGCACACATGATGATCTCTCATGGCACACGAATGTCCCGAGAAAGGGTGGTACACCATATTGCTATCGCGAATAGTCTTGGAGCATATGAACAACCCAGTGTAATAAACACGTAATTTAAGTAGTGGTCTTTTCTCTTACAAATGCAAAGAACAGCCTTCTGCTTTCTTATCAATAGGTCATTCCCCTTTTTCAAAAAGAGCAAAGCTCTGATGTGAGATGAGAGAGATTGGCCCACAAGCTCTATTACTGTTCATCTGAAAGCTGTCTGATTTGTTTGAGGTCAATGCTCTCAAGTTCCTTAACACCTCACCCAAGCATGCTTTTGTGGACCTCAACTGATAAGGGGCTTTCACAAACTGGTTCCACAGAGTTGATAGCACAGAATTCTCAAAAATGTCTGGGTAAGACGAATAATTAAGGTTCGGGAGCCTGAAGGGGGTCTGGACCTGCTTTTGATTGATTACTTTAAGAAGTATGTCGCAGGACTTCTGTCCATATAGCTCAGGTGAGTTAGATCTCCCATTGCCACACTGATAACCGTTATGCGATCTTGTCCGAATCAGACTGAATTCGTCCTGGGGACGATTTGATGAGGTAGTACCCGCAGATAATTGGCTGCGTTGCTGAACGTCGATAAAAACATCTCATGGTATCTTCAATGAACAGCACAGACTTACTGTGTCGTTCTGTATTTTCATTGGGTCTGATTGGTTTTGAGACGATTACGCGGTGCGATATAAAAAAAAAAAAAAAAAAAAACAAGGGGGCTGTGAAGGAAAACTCAATGGGGAAGTGTAGCTGTGTAAAGAAAATTCTATTTCACAAAAGGTCATTTGCAGGCAGGTGCATAGACATTTTGTGGTGCGGGTGCTCAAGCAGAATAAAAGGCCTCCCTTTGCCAAAAGTATTCATAAAGTTAAGAAAAAACACAGTATGATATGTTTAACTTCACGATATTTATATTTTGTTAACACGACACAGAAAATCAAATCTGGTACCTCAAATAATCACTCTTTTGGTGCCATCTAGAGGAAGATCTTTCTGACCTTACTGGTTTATTTGTATATCTTGCTCAAAGGCAAGCAGGAGAAGGTCAGAGTCAGGGGAACCAATGACAGAGAAGGGTATTTTTATCTTTTAAATCTCGATTAATGAAGAAAAAAATGGTTTTTTTCTCATTGGCAAAAAAGCAGGTGCTTGAGCATGAACTGAAACTAAATACTATAGCAGCAGCATGGTGGACTTGCATTACATCAAAAGAGAGGTCACCAACTGTATTTTAAGCACAGCCTGCATTATGGGAACCACACCGCAGTGCAGCCTGTTTAAAATGTGCTTTTCCATTTTTCTATCTGGTCAAAATAGCAGGAGGTTGTAAGACAGAGAGCCAATAGGCTCATGCAGGGAAGTACTCCAATGATAAAAAACATACAGCATATGAGGCAGCCGTCATGTGACTTCAGAACTTGGCGAGACACATTCACAGAAGTGTACTTGTTTTTAAAGCAACCACACAATACAGGAGCAAAAAAAATAAATAAATAACACGTTGACTATATCAAATGAACAAATATCTCTAATAATTCAATCCAATTAGGATGTTCACGTCAAATCTCCACAACACAAAATAAAGGTAACCTAAATAATTTGAAACTGCTCTGCAATGAAATTTGTACCCCACTGCTAACTACAACCATGCGTCCGTTTTTAAGACCGCTCTTCACAAACAATGACAAGCAATCTTTATGCGTCAAACAAACATTTTATAGATAGAGCAAAGATGTATTTTCTGCACTTGGTCTTCATGAGAGATTCTCTCTCAACCCGCACACCAAGCTCAAACGGGTCTTCCCAAAGAATGGATGCCTTTACACGTGTTGCTTTCAGACATTTCCATGCAATAAAAGAAAAAGTCGTGCAAAAAAAGTGAAAGTCGCAGATCACATTTGCTTCTTCTAATTCTCTCTTCTTCTCATCTTCTAAGACAGAGACGCGTGTAGCGCTTCCTTCCGTTTTCTTGACAGGTTACATTTTCTGTTTTATGATCCTCTTTGCCATCAGTTATACTCTAATGTGGTGGCATAAACTAGAAAGAAGAAAAACAAAAACACCTTTGTTGAATTATTCCTTTAGAGCTGAAGTCTTCAATGGAATTTGATTTAAGAGGTTCCAGTATATGTGCAGAAAAGTTTGCATTCTACCTTAGTATCCAAACTTTCCAGTCTTGGTTTGCTCTTCATCTTCAAAAGCAAATACATGACCTCTGTCTTTGCTTTGCCTCCGTCAGATGACAGTGGAAAGCTTTTAAAAAGCAGATGAGAATGCTGTCTGATATTTGTGTCAGGTGGTTTACAACAAGACCACCCACTGCACCACAATCAGCTCCGAAGCCAAGAGCACAGCCATCATTAGAAATGTTTTTTATTATTCATGCGAACACTTCATCTTCTCCAACGCAGATTGTTTGGTGAGCATGTGGGGAAAATGTCTGGCCACTAGATGCTTGGCATGAACTCTGATATAAAACAGCACTGAGAGTTCATTTAACATTCACACTGGGACTCATAGCATCATCCAGGAACACTTACTGTAGGATTCAATTATCATTTGGGCCTCCGTACGCACATTCGCTTAACAGGATTTGCATTGATAATACATTAGGGACTATACATGACAAACATGTTTCTGTTCCACTTATGCCAACTTTACAAAAAAATGTGGTTCAAGACCGGAAACCTTGTCCTGAGAGATCCAATTATGTTAGTTTACTTCACAGACTCTTTGTGGCGGGTGGAAAAAAAAGCAAGCCAACAGTGTTGAGCCACCGCAGCACATTTGTTTGCATTCCACAAGATGTATACTATGATGTCTTGTGGCGGATGCTACAACTATCTGACCACTGGAAATTCCATTAGCAAATTAAATGTGAAGTACTGCTTTGAATGTTTCATGATCTTCAGCATTTATACTTACCACTGAAAAACAAAAACAAAAAAATTCAATTCCAAATTCTCACATGACAAGACACCCTACGTTGGTTGATCATTTAAATACTGTACATCTGTTGCAAGAAAGATTCATAAAGTAGTGACATCAATACGTGTTGAATAAAAGTTTTCCCTTGAATTCGAGTCCCATTCAAAGAAAAGAGAGTTTACCAAACTGCCTTTTAATCTATAAAAGCAATTTTAAAACCTACCTGCTTCTTCAGGCCATTATCAGTGGAGCCTTGCATACTCTATGCTATGTAGTCTATTGATTAGGGGCAGGGTGGAGATGCATTTTCTCTTCTCTAGCAGCCGCACATAAAATCCTCCTTTTGATTCAAATTTCACATTTTCTTTTGTTAACCATCACCTAAACAAAGTTATATCAAATTGGGTCACATTTCAATAATCACTCAACTAAAAATATAGTGCATTTGTTGTATTTAAATTTTTTTTTTTTTTTTTAATGCTTCACTGTTAGATCATCGTGCTGCATAAAACATCACAACACCTCTAAACTTCACATTAAGCATAGGCAATTTGAATCCAAATTCAGCAGACTGACGCTATCGTGACACTTGAATGATTATATCTGCATGTATGTTATTAGTAGGCAGGTTCCACACAAGAATCTGAGCAAAAAAATTAAGATTATTAACGTTAGTCGACCAAATCGTTTGTTCGGATTTAAAATGTATTTGCACTATAAGCAAGGTCGGAAAACAAATGGAAGTAAATCTGGGGGAAATTGTCACCATATAACCTACAAACTGCACATGCATTTTCATGCAAAAACCAAAAGCGTAAAATTAAGGTAACCACTATTCGTATTAAAATGGAAAACGACTAACAAGTGACATTAAGCTGCTTAAGTCTCACAACATATGCTGAGGTCGCGGGGGACATCATGCACGAAGGTGCTTCAAACAGATCTTTGTGAGACTTACGGTTCCATTGTTACAGACTTGGGCATCTGACATTTAGCTGCATATGGATATGGTCTCAATACAACCAGGAGCATTAAATTTGATCCTAGCAGGCTTCAATCACAGTCGGGCAAGATGCAATATTCTCCATGGGATTAGGCTGCTTTTAAATTGGCTGCAGAGAGCAAGATGAACTGTACGGCAGCAAAGTAAAGTAAGCCAGTGGATGGAGGACGAGACAGCGAGGAGAGTGTAATTAGCTTTGTTCGGGTGAATGGAAAAAAAGGTTGATGTCATGTTTAACTCGAGAATTATGGCTCTGGTTCTGTAAAATTAGTAAACCTTTTGGAAATTATCCACTCGGGGGTAATTAAATTCACCGTGAAACTTTTTCATCAACTAAATAAATGACTTCTCAATTAGCTTTGCTTGATCCTTCTTTGGAGACAATTTTGGAATAATTTTCTGCCTTACCTGATTAATGTAAATGGAATTATAGCTCGATTTTATTTTTCACCATGTCTTTTAGTTGAAAACGATTCTATCTTTAATAGATGGAAATCTTTCAAATGAATTGGCTTCAGTAATGGGATCGAGCCCTTTAATATAACAATTTGTGTTCATTTGTCTGCCCGTATATTAGCAGGCCACTTCTTCGGTTCATGGCGGATGACTGTGTGAGAGGACAGCATGGCACCATGGATAACTCTGGGCCACTGGAAACGGTACTATGGTAATGGGAAGCGCAAAACCACAAAATCAATTCATTTGAGTCTTTGTTAGCGGACTACGTTGCATTTTAAAGAGAATGATTTAAAAACATTATTCTTGGGTCCATGGACTGTACCAGTACTGTTGGATTCCTCGAGCAAAATCCCACCATTACCCAAAATGCATGTTATTGATTTTTTTTTTCATATGATAACTAGGACCTTTTCACAGGATAAATTGCTATATTTGTAATAATTGGATTTGGCTTAGCACATTATTGCTATGCTTCCTTCTGTCCCTCCTCTTTCATTGTTTTGTTTGTTTACATCTTTATATTTTAGGCATCTTAAAAGGTCCATATAAAGGTAAAGGTACATATGTTCTATCATTTTGTCATGTTTGATGCCCAATCGAGGTAAATAAACTGTAAAAGAAACTGTAAATACCGTAAGGTGCAAATAAATTGCTAGGTCCAGGTCTTCTTGAGAACGTTCACCACCTCCTGCACAAAGAGGAATTTGGTTCAGCAGGTAATGCACAATCCTGCCAACTCAAAAGAACACTTCTTGCCCTCACAGTTTCACGCTAGGCAAAGGTAAAACAAAAACAAACTTCCACAGACAAAAAGGTTGAAGTTGATTGTGATTCTATCAGAATCACAATCAACTTCAACCTTTGCGTGATGAAGGATGTCACTGGATTTTCACGTTTAAAAGTTGCTCCACATTAAATTGTACCCATTAGAACATGAAACATTTTTGTATGCATCTTAGCCAAGGTCCAGTGAGTAAATAAAAAGTTAATTGTTGGCATGCTTGAAAGGCTGCCAAACAGTTTATTGGGTGACAGCGACGTGAATACATTATGACATGACGTCTGCTTTTTCATTCAGTGAGTTGCCAGCAGTAAATTTAGACCACAAATAAATCCGTCTGCTCTATTATGGTTGAAGGAATTGCTGTCAGTTTGCCAAAATATTCATCAACAGCAAGAAAAGGACATGGGTGGTCACTGCCCAAAAACCTGCAAGTTGGACCTGGTTCCTATCAGTAAAGATGACAGTGTAGTCATCCGTTTCCCAAGCTTATCTCTCTGCATGTTTTATCACCATCAGCCGCTACGCTATCCGAATAAGTAACATTATCTCCTGTATAAGTGTGCATAAGAGAGTGACTCACTTAAGTCAGGACACTGGTAATTTAACTTGGTTGCCTGCCAAATGCAGGGACTGAAAGGTCCTCTTTGATTTACTTAAAAGTGTTTTTGACCATCGAAGGCGAGAAAGCCACATGAAAAGACCAGGCCCATCTGTTAATTTAAATCTGTTATGCATCTTGAGCAACTCTCCATTGCAGCTTTCTAACACAAAAGAAGAGCGAGCCCAGTGTGGCCCTCAGTCTTTTATCACTCGGTGCCACATGCAGGCAGAGATGAAGGTTGAATGTCTTATCACAGACACACCATTTAGTCCCTCTGCTTCCTGTAGAAATGTGTTGAGCAATGGTTCCAGCCCCTGTGATCTCAGCAGAGGTGATTGACTCTGTGATGAGCTAACCAACAACAACCTTGATAAATATTACTCTGCGGACATTGCATTGTGGTCAGAGCAGGGGTGGGGGGTGGTTTGGATTGGGTGAGTTCCTTTGTCACAGGGTGAAATTAAAAAATAAATACATTTAGCCATTGCAAGTAAGTCACAAGATGCTGGCATTTGCACCCCACCGCAGATGCGCTGTCTACAAAAATAGAGCCCTATTTCTCCTACTTCAGCAGCCCATTTAGGCAGCAAACTCGGTGGACCTGATTTACTTAAGAAAATTGATGCTACCGTGAATAATGTCCATCCCTTGTTAGTATTTTTGGGCCAAGACTAATAAACCTTTCAGAGGCGTCAAGTTCTTTTCTTATCTACGGTATTCTGAGGTGTAAAACCACAGAGTTGCCTACAACACAAATATGGAGTTAACTTTTCTCAGAGTTTAGCACTAAATATATACCGTATGACCACGCAACACTTGTCATAGTGACAAATTTGTATGTTAACATATGCGAACCAGCATGTTACCTTTTCCCTGACAATTTTGTGTGTTTCACAGGATAGCTTAGGTACTAATAGTGTAGCTCAAAGCATATACTGTACGTAATTCTGTGCTCACACTTTTTACACTGAGGTTTTTTTTTCTTACTGGCAACAGTGTTGCCATTATGTTATTGCCAGTAAGTTATGGAGTAAGACCATCAATTTGACCTTTTAACTTTGTGTGAATGCCTGTATTCCATTCTATTCTATTAGTATTCTATTCTTCTATTAAAAAAAAAAAAAAAAAAAAAAACCTTTGAAAAAGTCTGGTTCCAGACTACATTGTCTGAAACACAATTTCAAGGGCAAAGGTTTAGCAGAGCAGCACTGACATTTGTTGGATACATAGATTAGCCTTAGTTGAATGGGTTGGCTTCTGATAAGTGATGTGTACTTTATTGCTGAGTAAAGATATCGACATGGCGGAGAGTATTTTTTTGGGGGGGGGGGGGGGGGGGGGTGAATGTTTGGGTTGAGATGCGTGCGCTCCAGACCTGACAAGTGCATTTTGGTGGCTAGTTAATAGAGTGATGAAAATACAGAAGCTGTCTTTGTGGTGTGGTCTTTGTGGTGGCTCAAGTGAACATCGTATTCACTTTTTAGTCTTGGGGCCTAACAAGTAGTCACCCCCCTTAGTCGGCATGGTAACAAAAGCTATTTGCAGCAGTAAAGGGGCTGTTTTATCAGTGGTTCACATGCGTGAGCCAAGACATACCTCTCAAAAGTGGCTAATTTCAGCCAGAGTCAAAGCCGAGGGTGCAGTGGAGTGTAGTATATGTTGAATACTTACTTATTTGTAATATTTTAATTGTGCTCATTTTAAACACTGTACCTACAGTATATTGGGGTATTTTCTGACGAACGCATGTCACAGACATGTTATTAAAAAATCTGGCAACGGTTTTAAATTGTGAAAATGTCATGTCCATTCGCCGGTTTTCACTGTGAGAGCAGAAAATTGATAAATACTGAGTATAGTCTTACAAAGTATCCACACAAAAGTAAGAGCACTTGATTATTTCTTTTATATTAGGAATTTATTTTGAAGAGGAACCTTGTTGAATCAAGTTAACATCCTGATTTTTAAAGTTGTTTCCAGTTTGTGTCAATTTGCAATTTTTCACTCATGGCTGACTTATCGACATTCACATCAAGCGAAATGGCTCAATGATGAGCTACGATGAATTTCAAAACATTCTCCTACACGGTGGTAGCAATAATCACTAATTAAGCCATGAGGGAGACAATAACTTTGAACATTATCTGTTTTTAACATGAAAGTCTGTGCAGTCTGCCATGAGGAAATGCACAGATAAAGGCACTTGAACAGTCAGCAAGACTCCTCACAAAGTCTGCCAGTAACTCCCTTTGGGCACAAGCTATCTTGTAGCCAAATGACTGATTGCATTGCAGAGCAATGAAAGCAAAAGCTGTAATTTTGGATATCGCTAATCTAAAAGTTGTATCCACAGAATATACAATATCATTTTACTATCTGCATCTTCAGCTGCGGCTATACAGCTCTTCTTTTACAAGTGATTAAAGATGAAGGTTCATTGAAGAAAAAAATACTTCTATGGGTCTATTGACAATTCTGTACCTTTGTCTCACGGATTGCACCATCCTGGTGAGGATACTAATGGGTAGTTTCACCCCCTTGGCAATGTAAGGTCATGTGACATTTTGAAAGCTTAAAGTGCTCAGTCAATCTTTTGCACAGCGCAATTCAGTAACATTGCAGTATGACTTCCGCTGCGGAGCGCTGCAATAATCATAAATGCATTATTGGTCTATAGGTACAAGTACAAGACAGACATGAGAACATGTACAGTGGGTACGGAAAGTATTCAGACCCCCTTAAATTTTTCACTCTTTGTTATATTGCAGCCATTTGCTAAAATCATTTAAGTTAACTTTTCTTCCTCATTAATGTACACGCAGCATATCAACAGGCAGCTGCAATTACTGGAGTGACGGCAGTTGGAATTCGATATTTCACAAATGTCTTCCATAAAGAGAACTACTCTCTATTCATTCCGCGCAAAGATCAGTGTGATGTTTGCGTTTCATTCAAACATGGTAATATTAGTGCGGCCGAATATGATTTTATGCTATGTTGTTATGTAGTAGTTGAAGGTTGAAAACTGTTCCCATGTTCAAAAATTAGCCCAAGTCATTTATTCCTCTTCCATAACATAATTGACAGAGATTGTTACGACAATATCAATAGTCATCTATTATCATTACTTTTTTGAGTGAAATGATTAATACATATCATATGTTCAAAATTTGGTGGTTTCTTGTGTTTTCTGAAAAATGTCAAGAAATGACTTGGGCCATTATTTTAAGAGGGTGTCGTTATTCAAGGGGACTTAGCTGAGCGCCCTCTATTCACCAGCTACCGCTGAATATTACGTCCCATCTGTGAATGCACCTGGAAGCAATAGTCCCGGAGCGAAGAGTTTTAAGGACAGGTTGCACCGAAAATGTGGATTTAAATAAACGAAAAAATCCTCGCTCTTGCAGGTATCTTGTGGAACAGTGCGCAAGACAAACACTTGCACCAGAGATAACAGAAAAGAGCCAGAGCGCTGTTGGTTTAGAATTCATTTTCCCGATGTATGAAGCAGAATTTAGCGGACGCGAAGATTATTCATCTGCAACCCCAGCACAACCACTTAAGCCTTACATCTCAACAACACAGCAAATTGTAAAATGTACTGGACATTTCCATCAAGGGTTGGAGATATTCATGAGGCAAATGCAAGATCCGAAGACATCCACTTTAAGCCGGAATATGGATTTACCCTGTAGTTGCTATTTGATAAGCACAGGGAGGCCCGTGAGACACACTACTTTATAAAAAAAAAAAAAAAAAACTTTATAAAGTCAAGCTACACAGGAGAACAACTATTGTTGACAACACAACTGATCTTTCTGTCTCTCCTGTCTCTGTAGAGAAGAATTGGCAAGAAAATGAAGTTCATTCAATTTCAGGTTTGATAAGCTCTTAAGTGAGTGTAAGAGATGGCCTTAGATGCATAACTGACGGCTGGAACTGACGGCATCTTAAAAGCAAATGACGTGCTTAATGCTCCCTTCCCCTCCTCCGCCTCCACCCGAGCATTTACTCCTCTTTCATGCAAATGTAGGAAATGAAAAGGTTTTTGCTATAGGAAAAAAACAAAAAAAAAACATAGTGTCCAAGCATGGAAGATACGCTCAGCAAAGAAAAAAAAAAGCTAAACGGACTTGAAACGGAAT
Source organism: Phycodurus eques (assembly GCF_024500275.1). Classification (NCBI taxonomy): domain Eukaryota; kingdom Metazoa; phylum Chordata; class Actinopteri; order Syngnathiformes; family Syngnathidae; genus Phycodurus; species Phycodurus eques. The sequence goes on from NC_084530.1 coordinate 7,001,675, forward strand.
AACATGTCATTTTTATAGAGGTTTTCTCAGGCTACGGCCATTAAAAACAGTCTATACTTGGGATGAACGCCCAATTAAATAGTAGTAATAATGCTTTTGTTTCATTTCTTCTTTAGAACAAAAGCACAAAGGAGTCCTTTAAGTCCATGACAAACTGGTACCCTTGAAAAAGTCATTTAACATGGACTGACTCCAATCAGTGATCGACTGATAACTGTTAACTGAAGCTACTCTTAATAATAATACATTTTATTTATATAGCGCTTTTGAAGGTGCTCAAAGCACCTTAGTTGTGTGTAAACATATGGAAGTAAACACACTATCAATGTTAAAGGAAGCCTGTTATAAAATGTGTTTACATTATAAAACGGTGCCCAGGTGTCTTATTAAAAGGTCTCTGATATTCTTCCATCAAATTACACAAAGGATAAAGAATAACAGCACACTGAGCAGCCACAACCACGCTGGTCGAACTTGATTGGTTTCAGGGAGGTAATTTTTGTCTCATGCAAATTCTCAGTACTGCTTGGGCATTGCAACAAAGCGAGCGTTCCTCACTGTTGCTAACTTAGCAGCATCATTGCTATTTGTAGCGACTTTTCCATCACTTCTCATGACCAGTTTTCCAAAAGGCTATTCTTCTAAACAGAGCAAGCCATTTCAGCTGCCTTTCCAAACATGTACAAAAGAAACCAGTCATAGCAAGCTTCAGGTTAAAAGGAGAGAGGAGAGCCAAAGCTTATTTCTGTGAAAATGAAAGATTATTATTATCATTATGATGATGATGATTATTATTATTATTAGTAGTAGTAGTAGTAGTAGTAGTAGTAGTTCGTAGTCCTGGGAACTGTTTTAAATTGTGAAAAAAGTGCATAACGTCTCTTCTTTAAAAAAAATAATAATAAAAATACCAACACAATTTGTGACAACCAATATTATAACACAAATGTTCTATTTCATCAGTATAGTGAATATCTGGTTGCAAAGTCTGCCACCACATAGTTTTGGGCAAACATTGGGGTCTTGTTTTAGTCTACCTGGTAAATCTAAATCCAATATTTATTCTCCTGTAAATCCTCCTTGTTTGCTGCTTTGGCACTCTGCAGCAGTGTTCTGTTGTTGTTGTTTTTTCCTGAAAACATCTGCCATTTTTGGCAGAAAATAACATTGAGGGCAACAGCGAAACAATGGACTACAGGAACTAACTGTGATCCTGTATGAAACGCTGAGGGGAACACTGGGTCAGCAGATCATTTTCTAAAGCTTCATCATACGCAAAAACACGTCCATTGATTTGATACAATTCAATGAGTGAACGCTATTTATAATCTAAGTCAGTGGCAGCATAAATAAAAGATAAAAACTGTTCACTTAATCTCAAGAAATGACAATCAAAAAAAGCCACTCAACAGTTACGACACTGAAATTGTCCCTAAATGCCAGGGCATAGGCGACATAGGAGGTCGCCGAGGGCGCCATCTGCTGGAGGGGTGCACTGCCAGCGCCCTCCTCCTCGGGAAAATTGTATTTCAATAAAATCATAAAATAATTTGTGTCGCCCACTGGCGCCCCCTTCACGTTTCTTTCAAATGTCTAGCTAGCTTGACATAAAGTAAGCATTAGCTTAACACGCTGATGGCGGGTGCCCAAACGGCCTCTTTTTTGAGACCTAAATGTGTGTCCGGCTGAAATTTCTATGCACAGTGTTCTGCACTGTGCATAGAAATTTCAGTGATGTCTGCCGCATCAGCTTTCACCAGCGCACCAAAACCCGACTTTCATCCCGGCATGACTGGAGCTCCATCCAGACAAACTCTCGAAAGCCGAACCCACGAAAGATTGTTTTCTCTGAAGATGTCATGGACAAATTGGCTGCTTTAATTGTTTATGTAGGAGGCTTACAGTGCGCACATACAGCAAAGCTGTCTTGTAAAATTGGAGGCTGAATTTTGCTGGGCTTGAAATCAGATCTGAAGATATTTCAGCCAAAATGTCATCTATTCTGCTCCTGATGTCATTTGAAATAGACTTATTTCAGAAGCTTTTCCCAGCATGATATTGGTCATCTTTTATAGGCGTAAATGCACTTTATTGTTATGATCAAATCATTTCTTTTTCTCACTCCAGTACATGTAACTAAGCAATTTGGTGACTGATTCGATTTACTGTACATCTTGCTAAAATCAAGCAATGTCTTGACTTGACATGCTTTAAATTTCATCAGGCTCAATTACATTTTTTGCCACCGTACCTTGGGACTTGCTTGAAACTTGATCTTTCCTCTGCAAATTGTTGCCCCGCCTCTAGTTATTCAGCACTGTCTACTTGCCTGATAACTTGCTTCTGAGCGATTAGCCTCAACATGGCGTGCTAATCAGTAAATATCCAGTTTTATATATTCTGTAGCTTTGTCTTAACTATTATAGATCATTTGTGGAAAATGAACCTACTCAGTCGACATCTCCATTGCCCTAATCTACACTACTAACATGCATAGCAGGGGAAAAAAATACATTGTATATTATGTACATGCATAGTAGTCAATGTGTATCTATTGAGTTTTTTTATTACATTCTAAATTATAGTAATTAAACTATTGTTAATGTTGTTTTACTTTTAATTTTTTTTTTATAAATTAAAGCCAATTTTAAAAACAGTGCTTCTCCAAGTCTTTTTTAAACGTATTTAAATCGCAAATGAAGGGGGCACCGAATAAAATCTCGCCAAGGGTGCCAAATTGGCTAGGGCCCTGCTACATGCAAACCAAATAACCACATTGATTTGGAATTTTGTCTTGTAAGGGATGGCTTAAACATGCAGTCTGTGCGTCTCGAATGGTTGGAGGGTTGACAAGCAGGTAAAAAAATATGTACGAAAAGGCTAACAGGGGCGGCACGGTGGCCGACTGGTTAGAGCGTCAGCCTCACGGTTCTGAGGACCCGGGTTCAATCCCCGGCCCCGCCTGTGTGGAGTTTGCATGTTCTCCCCGTGCCTGCGTGGGTTTTCTCCGGGCACTCCGGTTTCCTCCCACATCCCAAAAATATGCATTAATTGGAGACTCTAAATTGACCGTAGGCATGACTGTGAGTGCGAATGGTTGTTTGTTTGTATGTGCCCTGCGATTGGCTGGCAACCAGTTCAGGGTGTACCCCGCCTCCTGCCCGATGACAGCTGGGATAGGCTCCAGCACGCCCGCGACCCGAGTGAGGAGAAGCGGCTCAGAAAATGGATGGATGGAAGGCTAACAGGAGCGGTAACAGAAACTGATTAAGACTTTACAAAGCGCCATAGCATGAGCAGATCTTCCTTTCACCCTCGCAGCCCACTGTACATTATTGTTTGTTTTTGTGTTTGTATGTACACTTTTTACAATCTTACTAAAACTAAGAAACTAACTTACTGCATAAAGTGGTCGTCACCAAAGGTGAAGCTTACTACTTTTGCAACTTGTTGTTATAGTTATCCGGCAAGTTTATTAAAACATTAGATGCAGAGTATTTAAAAATCATATTTTAACAATGACAAACGTTTGACCGCAGTGATGGAAATATAATATAACATATTTCCGTCATTTAAGAATTTGTGTATTTGTAATCCAAACAAATTAAAGGTCCAACAGCCTCCAGGATTGTGGTCCACTATTCCTGTCAAAACATTCACTATTAAACGAAACAAAATTAGAATACGTGACATGAAATAATGTACAGCTTTAGAAGGTAAGGAAGAAGCTAAGGCAAGGTAATTATAAAATACAAATGTAAACAGTGGCGGTCCCGGAGATGGATGAAAGAATGGCCCTGCCAGTTTTCCTCTACACACGCATGCACGCGCGCACACACACAGATACACACGCACACACACCAGTCCAGTGAGTTTTACAAACTGGTTATTGCTCAGATATGGCTCAGCTGTGTTGTTGGGGTGTTATGAGAGTACCTATGGGGTTTTACGCCGGTCCTTACTGACCCTATTTCGGAGCCTTCCAACATATGACCTTTAAATCACTCTAAATTCATTCTCAGCCGTTCCCAGCTTGTTGTTATATATTAATATTGGAGCTGCTTCTTCAATGGATTTTGCTCTTCCTATCAACTTGCCCCCAGCCACACCAACACTAGTATTAAATGGGATAAAAGGAGAAAGACAAAATTGTCTTTGACTCTCAGAGCGGTAGACCTCTTGCCTACACTTAAAGTTTGATGGAAAGGCAGCAAATAGGAGTTGATCTTAAAACGTGTGCTATAAAGGAAACAGTGGGAAAAGTCCCATCTGAGAAAATACCACAGGAAGTCATTACGTAGAAAAATGTGAAAATGTTCTTTAGCTTTCAGTTGATCAAAAGCGCATGCAAAACGAACACAGTGTTGTGAGGAATTCTCCGACTGTGACCAATATGACAGTCAAGAGCTTGAGGTAATCATCCTCCATAGACGTCCTACAGTGAAATAGAAGTTACAATATCATCAGCGGGGCGCTCTAAAAGGCCCTGGGTGAAATGGACACTGGGAAAAAGGAATCAAGAGACCAACGTATTAAAAAGACAAAGTTGAAAGGTTTTTCAGCAGGTCTAATGCTTCCCAAGTGGGGCGGGATAATTTGTTTATCTCTTAATTTGAAAAATTAATGTCCTGTAGAATGTACCTCGTGTTCTACTGCATTGACAGCAGCTCCCAAAGAAACTAAAGAGAATTCATATCACAAAATATACCTCTGCACATGAAAAGCCATCTCTCTCTGTGGGATTAGGACGCTGCTGACAATCCTAAAGGGGGGGATCCTGATGAGAAGTATAGCAACAGCTGGCAGGATGTGATAACTGTGCATGGGAGCCGAACGTTAAAGGTATTACTGCAAATAGTGATGCGTGTAAACACATCTCTTTGCAGGGAAGAAAATGCACTGTCACCCCGTAGGATCAATATTAAAATAGGGGATATAATCTTGCATTACGACTACTAAATTTACACAGCGCAAGAAATGAAAAGGCATGAAGGTGGAAGCGCAAAACTGCATAAATACAGGGAACAGGAAATAGAATGCGTATTAAAGTCCACAGTTGTAAAAATGTTTATCAATCTTTTGCAAACAACTACAACCAGATTTGTTGTTGTTGTTGTTCTTTTGTTCAATAAATATATAAATATACAGTATAGACAGAGATCTCGTTTTCTATGCGCCACGACGAACTAAAATTAGCAGGGAAGCATAAAGTACGATCAATCTGTGTTTTTGGACGCAGAGCTATGGCTTAGTACTTCGTTGTGGTGCTGGAAATCCGGCGTGTGATTTTTTTTTGCGTTTTTGAGGGGACAAGACAGGACAATTTGGTCGCACCATTTCTGAATGGTGCGACAAAATAAAAAAAAAAAGACATTTACAGCACGGTGTCCGACTGGTTAGAGCGTCTGCCTCACAGTTCTGAGGACCGGGGTACAATTCCCGGCCCCGCCTGTGTGAAGTTTGCATGTTCTCCCCGTCCCCGCGTGGGTTTTTTCTGGGCACTCCGGTTTCCTCCCACATCTCAAAAACATGCATGCTAGGTTAATTGAAGACTCTAAATTGCCCGTAGGTGTGAATGTGAGTGCTGATGGTTGTTTGTTTATATGTGCCCTGCGATTGGCTGGCAACCAGTTCCGGGTGTACCCCGCCTCCTGCCCGATGAGAGCTGGGATAGGCTCCAGGACTCCCGCAACCCTTGTGAGGATAAGCGGCTCAGAGAATGGATGGATGGAAGCCGCTTACAGGTGCCCAGTCATTTGAGGAAGAAAAAAACAGTTCCGCAACTGGAAAGCACACACATGAAAGCCATCGTGGGCGCTAAACCAGTCAGAGATAGTGAAGGGCGGGGACCCTTGGTCTGATAGGTGCGTGTGTGTGTGTGTGTGTGTGTGTGTGTATGTGCACGCACGTGCGCACACGTATGCGCTTTTGAAATGCGGGCGCTCGCGTACACGAAGCTATGTTTTCTGATGGCGAACCGGTAGCTGCACAGTTACAGAAAGTTGAGCGGCATTAATGGAATTAACTATGTGGGAGCATTTTGGATTCAAGCCAGATCAATGCGGCCATCCCGCTAACACCAATGAGCTGGTATGTCAAATTTGTATGAAGTCGCAACAAAGACAACACAATTTAAAGTGACAAAGTTCATTTTAAACACAACCATCCCACTTAATTTCTTCAGCTGTGAACAAAAAAACACGGTGGCACATTTCCCGTTTCTCGTCAGCTTGCAATTATGGAACCCTTTGCCCAACAATGCAAACACAAACGTGACAGCGTATATGGTGCATGTATGTTCACATTATATACAGGTATTGGATGTGACCACCCAATCTGTCAGAGATGTCGATCTGCACCCACTCACCCCCCATCCCCCGGCGACGATTGTCCCCCGGCCACCCTGAAAAAACACCTGGACCCAGTCTGCCCCCCGCTAAAAATGGGCTAGAACTGCCACTCAAAAGGGCATGCAATAAGTGCACCCATGGAGCGATTGTGCATGGGTGGGGATGGATTCATGAGGTCTGCAGTCATATATAAATCACCCGCGGTTATTACCAGCTTATCCTATATTTAATCATGTTGTCTTTCGCCATATCAGCCAAGTGACAATGCCGTGACGCACAGATCGCTCCCTCTATGCATGCGAGACAATCATTGTGAGTTTTTTAAAGGGACTTAATCAATTAATCCGCTTGATTTGGGGCAAATAAAGACGGTTGTGTTTACACACACCGGCGCAGACAGCCCCTTTTGTTAAATACGGCGGCTGCGAGATGACAACAACCTTCACATACAACCTTCAAAGCTTCACATATTATCCAATCTGACAATGTTAGTGTGCTTGGTCATGGTGACCTTGTTGATGTACAGTACTCATCTTAGGCGAGTCGCTTTCTGAACCGCGAAGAATTAGTCTGCTAATAGACCAAATCCCCTGCGATTGGCTGGCAACCAGTTCCGGGTGTACCCCGCCTCCTGGCCGATGACAGCTGGGATAGGCTCCAGCACGCCCGCGACCCGAGTGAGGAGAAGCGGCTCAGAAAATGGATGGATGGATGGATGGATGGATAGACCAAATCCGTTGCCAAAGGTGAACGCCCCATGGGACCCAGCCAGGCACAGCCCGAAAAGGTAACCTGGGTTCCCCTTCCCATAGGTGCACCACCTGAGGGAGGGGCTACAGGGGTTGGGTGCAGTGTGAGCTGGGCAGCAGCCGAAAGCGAGGACCTTGCCGCTCTGATCCCCGGCTACAGAAGCTGGCTCGAGTGAGTGAAATTCTGGTCTACCATCTGGCATCTCAGCAAAGGGAAGCAGTGCCCCATCAACACTCTGTAGAGTGGAGATAGGGCACTGCTGACCTCAACTTGGGACGTTGTGAATCGGTGGGACGAATACTTCAAAGACCACCTCAATTCTACCGACACGCCTTCTCAGGAGGAAGCAGTGTCTGGGAACTCTGAGGCAGGTTCCCCTGACATTGCTTTTTGCACTGGTGCACAGCCATGTTAGAAGTGGAAGAACTGTTCCCACAAAGTTGGGAGTATGGAATTGTCCAAACTATTGGCTCCTTAGTTCTAGTGACAGGAACACTGAAGGATTCAGCATACCAAGAGCTTTTGGACAATTCATTGCTCCCAACTTTGTCGGAACAGTTTGAGTCACATGAGTCATATTATTCTGAAGTAACAGTACTCTTACTTGAGAACAACATTTGTTGGCTGCTCTACCTACATCTGCATATATATGGCCCCCCGGACAAAACCCCATTAGCCGCCACGTGTTATCGCAACAAATGGCTGCTGCTATTATGTTGATTAAGCTGTTCAGTGTAAAACAGTGCCATTTTATTTCCATCCATCCATTTTCCGTACTGCTTATCCTCACTCGGGTCGCGGGCGTGCTGGAGCCAATCCCATGACTCTGGGCATGAGGCAGGGTACACCCTGAACTGGTCGCCAGCCAATTGCAGGGCACATAGAAACAAACAGCCATTCGCACTCACATTCACACCTACGGGCAATTTATAGTCTTCAATTAACCTACCATGCATGTTTTTGTGAGGAAACTGGAGTACCCGGAGAAAACCCATGCAGGCACGGGGAGAACATCCAAACTCCGCACAGGCGAGGCCGGATTTGAATCTGGGACCTCAGAACTGGGAAGCAGATGTGCTAACTAGTCGGCCAACGTGCCACCATTTTATTTTATTTTATTATTCTGTATTTTATTTTATTTCTTTTTTTTACACCTGTGCTGTTCCGCTGCGACACTGGAATTTTAAATTATGGTTTTCTTTGTAAGAAAAATCTGAAGCTGTGATTTTAAATTATTATAATATTTATATTGTATGGACTATATAATTGTATATAATAATAAAATAATACAACAAATAAAGAATAAAACAACATTATGGACTGGTCACAGCGTCAATCGCAGACCACATTTTGAGACAGACAACCAACCATTCAGTCACCATTTACACCATTGCCGGGTGGAAAATAGAGCCTATCCCAGCAGACTTCGGGCAAAAGGCGGACTACACCCCGAACTGGTCGCCAGTCAGTCGCAGGGCACATACAGACACGGACAACCATTCGCACTCACAATCACACCGTCACTTAGTGGGAACTGAACCCACGCTGAACCCGCACCAAAGTCAGGCGACTGTACCACTACACCATCTGCGACGGTCGCCAACCAATCGCAGGCTATTTATTATATTGTATTATTATATGTATTCTAGCATTAAAAGTATCCTCCCCACAAACACATAAAATAATTATAAGTTTTCATAAAAAAAGACATCTGTTCAACCTCTGAACACCCAGTGGTATAATAAACCATTTTTGTCCAAAAATAGCATTTAATAGAATGAAAGCGCTAATTAAATAATTGATTCGGGTGAGCCTTTGTTGTAGACATTATAAAGACTCAAATCAATTTCTTGCAAATCTCAATCTCATGAAAATTCATTGCTAAATTGCCTCAGTACGTCTTTAACTGCGCCTTGTGAAAAAGCAGCAATGATAAAATTATGCAAATGATTGTATTCACTGCGGATTTTACATTACTATACTGTATATTGCACGTTCCTGCTCTGCACTGTCATACACCGCACAAATACATGTTTCTGAAGAAGAAACCAATTCCACAGATGATTGAGAACAAAAAGGAAGGAGCCCTACTCATCAATGCCTATACATCGCCTTCTCTGTCCTCATTCTTGCCCTCAATTCCCAAAGCAATCTCAAGTCAGTGGTTCTATTAAAACAACACAACCTCATGCAAATTGCTACTGTCAAGCCTCTTGGTTTTATATCTTGTCCTGAAAACAGCTCGATGCTTTAATGGAGACGGCACCGTGCAAACTTTGCACCATCAGGTAGGATCAACGGTATCTATAAAACAATCTGACGATAGTCATCGGCCCATATTCATGTAAAATGAGTATAAGGTGACACTGAATGGTTGAATACTTCATTGAGAGTGGGTGCAACCAAAGCATGTAATTACAGCCAAGGGCAACAAATACAAGCTCACCTATACAGCTTTCTGTCTGTAACGTTTCGCTTCTGGAAATTAATTATCCTAATTGGCAGGTGGCAGCATGCGCTATTGTTTGCTATTGCAGCTTGCGACTGTTAATGGCCCACCACGCGCGCCATGTTAGCTTCTACTCATCCATGAACCTGCAGCTGAATTAAGGTGGGGGGGGGGGACACACACCTCGTCTTAACTTGATCAGAATCAGAATCTGAATCATCTTTATTTGCCAAGTATGTCCAAAACACACAAGAAATTTGTCTCCGGTAGTTGGAGCCGCTCTAGTACAACAAACAGTCAATTTACAGAACACTTTGGGGACATAAAGACATTGACAAAAAACAATTGTGCAAAAAGATGCAGAGTCCTCTAGCACTGAGAGTAGTTCGAACGACTAATATTGCAATAGTCCGGTGCAATGACCATTGTGCAAAGGGCGCTGAGACTTCAAGGAGTGTATGCGGTTTAAAGTGACGAGTAGTGCGATCATCTGGGACAATGTTGGTTGTGCAAATGTTACAGTTACTCCTCAATCAGTGTGCAAATGGAGCAGATGCTACTCTGGCATGAGTGGCCAGTATATGCAAATAGTGCAGCATGGCGAGACAACTACAGTGAGTGCACGAGTAATACATAATTGGCCCCACAGAAATGTGACAACGAACTCAAGTCAAAAAATTGCCAGCTTGTTGTAATGGAATTATAGGTTAGGTGTTTAAGAAGTTGATCGCAAGAGGGAAGAAGCTGTTGGAATGTCTACTAGTGTATCTTGTCTGATTCACTGAAAACCTAGTAGTGCTACCGGTTGCCATTAGTCATCTCAGCGCCATTTAATATCTCTGCACATTCATTTGCTATTATTGTATGTGCTGGCTAAATGCAAAGCACTCTAATGAATTCCCCTTAACATTAACAGTATCTGCCATTTGTGGTGCTTTGTTGGTAAACACCAGGTTTGGACAAGCAATTACTGTTCAGCACCTTTGAAGGGCATAAAAGGAAGGACAGACAAGTTGACATGCATATAATATAATATCTCAAATATATCCTGATTGATATAATCAGTATTTCATACTTTTTTCTTCAATTGTTTAAGTTTTTGTTTGTTTTGTTGATGTTACAGTTGCATGCTGTTATATTGCACTATTCTATAGTATTGGTGGTTTCTATACTGTAATTGCGACCTGAAAGTGGTTTCATTAAGAGGTGGATTGAGTTAAGTGAAGTTCCTACTGAAGGCCCAGGACCGAATGCACGGCCCACCACTGAATAATAGCTACTGCTGATCTTGTTGTCAAATACAGTTAATGGAATGGAATCCAATGCCATTTCCGTATCAAAACTTCCGAAGTCCCTGATATCGGATAATTTGGAATAAAAAATGTTTACATCTCAGGAGGAATTTTGTCATTTGTCAATTTTATGTTAACTCCCAGTATTTAGATCTTGGATCACCAACTTCATTTAATGTAAATTTGCTGGCACATTTTAAGGTTTGCTTTTGCTATTAAATCCTGCAAAGCTGTATTAAGCCATGGTTAAAGCAGCTAAACACCAACAAAGGTTAATAAATACTCTTTACAATACACAGTGGGAACCATTCCTCGCAGCCTCTCAACTTAAAAGCGAGAACCTCTGAGCTTCTGTACAAATACAGGAGGCCTAGAGCTCCACTGTCAGTCATGATGTTAATTTGCTGTGGCAGATTAAAAAGTAAGCAAAAGAAATCTATTGTAAACAGTTTCACACTGCATAGACAGATTAAGCTGGCCTGGTTGACAACTGCTACGAGATATACTAAATAAGATGAAGATTGTTTCGTGTAAGGCATTGTCCGCTACATTACATTCTTGAGTTCATTTGAAGATATTTTGAATGGGCAAAACAGCTGTAACCTTATCTTACCTCTGTGTTGTCTCCACTTTGTCTTATCCAGTTTTCTTTATCTAGCGTACAGTAATGGTGATGTGTTTATCCTATAAGCTGCTTCTATGGATTTCTTTATTTGGCTTAATTAGAAGATAAACCGCTCTATTTGTATTTGGAAATAGTCATTTTAATCACGTTTCTTATTCCAATAACAATGACTAAAGATTGAAAAATAATTAACAGTGTGGGAACTAGCAGGTGTCAAAGTTTCCATGATAAAATGCATTATGAGCAAAAACCTATTGTAGGAAATATTGTGTAGACAGGCTATTAATTAAAAACAGCAGGTGTATGTGAAGCATTTCATAACATTGTAGAATCAGTACCAAAAAAAGGTTACTAAATTGTATACAGTCTATTATCACCTGAAAAAAAAATCTGCAATAGAAAACTGTCAGCGGATGTAAAATATTGAAAACATTCACCCAATGCAAGGATTTGTTTCTAACTTGACTACAGCCAGTGACCTCGCTTCAATTTTCAAATTGTTCGGGGCAAAGGTACACTTGGGTTTCCAATACCTATATGAGCTATTACTCATATTAAGGAATTACAACCCCAATTCCAATGAAGTTGGGACGTTGTGTTAAACGTAAATAAAAACAGAATACAATGATTTGCAAATCGTGTTCGACCTATATTTAATTGAATACACTACAAAGACAAGATATTTAATGTTCAAACTGATAAACTTTATTGTTTTTAGCAAATAGTCATTAACTTAGAATTTTATGGCTGCAACACGTTCCAAAAAAGCTGGGTTATGTTTACCACTATGTTACATCACCTTTTCTTTTAACAACATTCAATAAACGTTTGGGAAGTGAGGACAGGAAGCTTTGTAGGTGGAACTGTTTCCCATTCTTGCTTGATGTACAGCTTCAGCTGTTCAACAGTCCGGGGTCGCCAGTTGTCGTATTTTGCGCTCTATAATGCGCCACACATTTTCAATGGGAGACAGGTCTGGACTGCAGGCAGGCCAGTCTAGTACCCGCACTCTTTTACTACAAAGCCACGCTGTTGTAACACGTGCAGAATGTGGTTTGGCAAGGTCTTGCTGAAATAAGCAGGGGCGTCCATGAATAAGACGTTGCTTGGACGTCAGCATATGTTTCTCCAAACCCTGTATGTACCTTTCAGCATTAATGGTGCCTTCACAGATGTGTTAGTTACCCATGCCATTGGCACTAACACAGCCCCATACCATCACAGATGTTTGCTTTTGAACTTTGCATCTATAACAGTGCGGATGGTTCTTTTCCTCTTTGGCCCGGAGGACACGACGTCCACAATTTCCCAAAACAATTTGAAATGTGGACTCGTCGGACCACAGAACACTTTTCCACTTTGCATCGGTCCATCTTGGATGAGCTCGGGCCCAAAGAAGCCGGCAGCGTTTCTGGGTGTTGTTGATAAATGGCTTTTGCTTTGCATAGTAGTTTCAAGTTGCACTTACGGATGTAACGCCGAACTGTATTTACTGACATTGGTTTTCTGAAGTGTTTCTGAGCCCATGTGGTGATATCCTTTACACATTGATGTCAGTTTTTGATGCATCGCCACCTGAGGTATCGAAGGTCACGGGCATTCAATGTTGGTTTTCGGCCTTGCCGCTTACATGCAGTGATTTCTCCAGATTCTCTGAACCTTTTGATGATATTATGGACCGTAGATGATGAAATCCCTAAATTCCTTGCAATTGTACTTTGAGGAACATTGTCCTTAAACTGTTGGACTATATTTTCTCACGCACTTGTTCACAAAGAGGTGAACCTCGCCCCATCTTTGCTTGTGAATGACTGAGCAATTCAGGGAAGCTCCTGTTATACCCAATCATGGGACCCACCTGTTCCCAATTAGCCTGCTCACCTGTGGCATGTTCCAAACAGGTGTTTGATGAGCATTCCTCAACTTTCTCAATCTTTTTTGCCACCTGTCCCAGCTTTTTTGGAACGTGTTGCAGCCATAACATTCTACGTTTTTGATTATTTTCTAAAATCAATAAAGTTTATCAGTTTGAACATTAAATATCATGTCTTTGGAGTGTATTCAATTAAATATAGGTTGAACATGATTTGCAAATCATTGTATTCTGTTTTTATTTATGTTTAACACAACGTCCCAACTTCATTGGAATTGGGGTTGTAAAATGAAGTCGAATGTCATCTTTATTAATCATGAAGTCACCACCAGCTCAACAGAGCACTACGGTGTCCAAAAGGTTTGTGATGTTTGATGTCATCTGGAGGGGTGTTTTGGCAGCCATGTTTACTTTTTCTATTCCTGCCTTACCCATAATTTAAATTGTCTCTGTCCAATGTCCCATGTCAGTTACTAATATAATGTATATTTACTAACTGGCCACTATACAAAGGTACAGGATACCATCCTATATAAGCAATGTAATACAATTCAGGAGCAGAATCTGAATTTGTAAATATAGGTAAGGGTACCCATTTCGATAAAGGCTCTTTACAATGTATTACAAAAGCAAATGAATAGACAAATATGTGGAAAGGATTACATAATGATGAGTTTGTATATTGATGTTGTTTTGTTTCTTTGTCTCACACGATTAAATAATATATATTTACATTGTAATTTCTTGATCCATGTAAATTGACAGACATATTGGATTTTGACACTGGTTTTGACATGATTCAAAATTATAATCTCCGTTGCACGGCGTCTTCACGTCCCACTTTACATTCAATCAAAATGCACAGAAGCTTTCCCCTACGGTGAAAATACATTTCCGGGTTTGCGAGCTGTGCCGCCGCGTTGCCTTGGCTCAAGCCATATAAATAGTATGTAAAGCATCAAATGTTGTGTAAAATCAATGCTACACTATATAATAATGTATAATGTGGCTGTCCATGAAAAGCATAGCTTGTGACCAGAATGTATGCAAGGTAGATCCCTCGCTCGGTACGTTAAAAAAATTAATGTAGCCGGCAGCTTCCTTGCTAATTCCACACATTCCCTTTAATTCTCGCCAGCATCCTCTCTTGAACAACCTGCTTACTTCCATAACTCTTAATCTATCTTTTTATGGTTTAGGAAATGTGATCAAGTACAATATATTGAATATACAGGATTAAACACCTATACAGGCTCTGCATAGCCTACCCTTCCCGCGATGCAGGAGCCAATCATGTCTTAAGACATGATTGGCTCCACTTTCTTGGGCGGGTCTTGCCGAGAAAGTCCGTGGGATTTCTAAGAATGTGACTGTGAAATGGGACCTTCCCTTTGTTACGTCTTTTGTAAAAGTGTTTCTGCTTTTCGTTAATGTGTTTTCTGAAATGTAAAAGTGTTTCGGTTTTTGTTTAATTTGTTGTCTGAAATGTAAAAGTCTTTTGGCTTTTGTTAATTTGTTTTCTGAAATGTAAGACTGTTTTGGACCGAAGGTTCACCTTCCAAGATCCTAAGCACACAGCTAAGATAATGAAGGAGTGGCTTCAGAACAACTCCGTGACTGTTCTTGAATGGCCAAGCCAGAGCCCTGACTTAAACCCAATTGAGCATCTCTGGAGAAACCTGAAAATGGCTGTCCACCAACGCTCACCATTCAACCTGACAGAACTGGAGAGGATCTGCAAGGAGGAATGGAAGAGGATCCCCAAATCCATGTGTGAAAAACTTGTTGCATCATTCCCAAAAAGACTCATGGGTTTATGAGCTCAAACGGGTGCTTCTACTAAATACTGAGCAAAGGGTCTGAATACTTATGGCCGTGTGATATTTCTGTTTTTCTTTTTTAATACATCTGCAAACATTTCAATAATTCCGTTTTTTTCTGTCAATATGGGGTGCTGTGTGTACATTGAGGAAAACAAAAAGAACTTTCATGATTTTAGCAAATAGCTGCAATATAACAAAGAGTGAAAAATATAAGGCGGTCTGAATACTTTCCGTACCCACTATACCTATGATGAAAATTCCAGGCCTCTCATCTTTTTAATTGGGAGAACTTACACAATTGTTAGTTGACTAAATAATTTTTTGCCCCACTGTATTTGGATGGGTGAAACGGTGACCAACTGGTTAGCATATCTGCCTCACAGTTCTGGGGACCGGGGTTCAAATCCTGGACTCGCCTGTGTGGTGTTTGCATGTTCTCCCTGTGCCTGTGTGGTTTTTGTCCCACGAATGGTTGTTTATATGTACCCTGCGATTGGCTGGCGACCAGTTCAAGGTGTACCCCGCCTCTCGCCCGAAGATAGCTCGGATAGTCTCCAGCACGCCCGCAACCCTAGTGAGAAGCGGTACAGAAAACGGATTGATGGATGTGTTTGGATGACTACTTCATACTTTTACTTGTGTCATATTATTCTAAATTAACATTACTCTTACTCGAGTACAATATTTCGCTACCCTACCCACCGCTGTTTATGCATATGCCGTGTGTTTTGTGTACCATATTTAAAAAAACTACTACAATAACACTACAACTCTGTGGCCTTAAAGTTTTACACAGTGTATTGCATCTTTGATAAATCTGTCAAAAAAAAACAGTAAAAAGCAATTTGATCATGTCTCCTTTCTGACAATGTGATGTAGGATTGATTTCATCTAAAGGATTTTAGATATTAAATGCTTTGCATTCATCCCTTTTTTTTTTTTTTTTTTTTTTGGTGTTTTCCTCCTCAATAGATAAATGCTGTTTCGGTCACTTGGGCTTGTCATTAGTAAATGAATGGTCAAAATTTACAACGTATAATAAGAAATCCTCAAATTTTCGGATTGCATGCACAAATTCCATTTGACATTTATTTTAACATTTATCCTTGTTGTGTACTGTATATACAAATGCAAGAAATCGTAAATATTTCCTCTGCAACTGGTTCTAAATGTGTAACTGGCATAAAGCAGGACAGGCTGTGATAATTGTGCCAAATGTATGCCTTTGAATCCTCAACTTGTATGGAGTATTTGAAATGCTGTATTTCATTATTATTATAAAACAAATTGGGAGTAGGAGACAGCATTTGTAGAACTGGTGTCTCTCATGGAATCACAGCAAAAACAGGCAAGCAACAGGTGACTGATGAGAAATACTTCTTATTCAGGTGGGCAGCCGCTGACAAATGATGGGATATGAATCTTACAACAACAGGTGCACTCAACCAAGGGCTATAATGGCAGTCTTCCCTCAGCTTTCAACATTAAGCAGAGGAAGGAAAATAACATCTGCAAAGCTTGTACAAGGTATATAAGTATTATAGCATACATAAGGTTTTTGGACATACTTGGCAAAATAAAGATGATTCTGATTCTGGCCTCTTTAAGATACCAGCAAGACACTTTATTTCTTACTTTCATTATGTGCAAGTTTGTGACAGAATTACAATATAAACACTGAATGTGTGCTCATAGTTGCAGAGATATTCGGGGTTAGAGATTGGGGGCATATGCACATCAAGAATCAGGTTGTTCATCTTGGAGGTCACGTGTCTTCTCAAACTGCTCACAGCATCTTCCTCTTCTCAAACTCCTGAAGATAAGCAAGAAAGGAGAAAAGCAACAGGGAATGAAGTGAAATAGACAGAAGGGAATTATTAATTCGTGTTGATATCTCACAGCTCTATTGAAAGGGAAATGCTACCAAAGAAGAAGAGAACCCGTTTATATTTTTCCCGAGAGTAGCCCTCACATGCCGGCAGGTTCATTACCAAGTTGCAGCCGTGAAGACTAGTCACGTTCTGTGATTGATCCTGAGAGCTTGCACGAGCAATAATCTGATAGATGCTACAGTAACTTTGTTCATCAGCAAAATCATAGTATAAATGAGCAGAATTATGTTTAGCCATTTAAAAAAAAAAATAATAATAAAAAAGCTATTTACTTAGTGAATTCCGGACATATCACACAAAAAGTAGGATGGTAGAATATGTCCTTCCCTCAAAAACTTCTACTCACTCGGGTGTGGGGCGGTATCTTAATGCAAATGCCATTTATCAGGTCTGCAGAACACAAGGACTGCACAGCCCAGGCTTGAAAATACCTAAAAGTATACTGCCACCCTGAGGAAGCATTGGGTGAATGTTTTAAACCCCTCTTCAAAGCATTTAAAGCCTCTTGTTGTTCTGGGAATGGGCAAATGAATTAAGAAACCTTTTGGTGGGTCAACATGGGATTTGTGCTGGATTGCAAACAGCTGCGTTAACAAGGCATCAGCGGGGCCCAGTCATTTGGGATGAAGCTTTAAAAAAAAAAATGTGTAATGGCATGACAAAAAAAAAGGGAACGAGAGAAAAGGAAGATAGAACACAGATGCTTTAGTGTAGTACAACGGAGTAAAACCACCGTGTTTGTGAAGGGGGGGGGGGGGGGGGGGGCTGACTGACAGGAGCTTGACACCTGACAAGGAGTAAACACGAGGGAATGGAGTTTGCCACTCAAACAATGTACGACAATGTCTTTTATGAAATAGCGACGAGAGCAACATCAGAAAAAGAAGTGCAAGCCATTTAGAAGAGAGCAATGGCAAGCGTTCGACACTGGCTGCATTACTTAATTTCCCAAAGCAAAATTGACGCAAGAGTTCGTGTACGTGTTTTAGTTACTTTGCAAACAACGCTAAGAAGGTTGTAATTATTCTTGCATATTAAGTTGTCTGATGAACACTTTTAAAAAAAAAATAATAATAATAAATTTATAATCGCCTTTCTGCACCAGAGGCATTGCTAATTCCAGTGGCTATCACTGGAAATATTGCATATTTGAATTAGTTTCAAACAATGTCATCCACAAACAGCTTTGGAAATATGAATGTGAATTGTACAAATTAGTGAATTTTGGGGGTGAAAACCCCCATTAAATTACTATTACTGGCTTCACCAATTAAAATTACATCTGAAATATGAAAACCTTTAATCAATTGTTGAAGTCACAAATTCTTTTTTTGTTCAATGTTCAGTCTACAACAATTATAGTACACAAATCCAT
Source organism: Phycodurus eques (assembly GCF_024500275.1). Taxonomy (NCBI): domain Eukaryota; kingdom Metazoa; phylum Chordata; class Actinopteri; order Syngnathiformes; family Syngnathidae; genus Phycodurus; species Phycodurus eques. The sequence goes on from NC_084530.1 coordinate 7,020,104, forward strand.
AATGGCTTGAATCAACATTGATTGGAAAGGCACAGTAAGAAGAATATAATTCTTATGTTTATCCCTCTACAGTGACGTGAAAAAGTATTGGCCCCCTTCTTAAATTCTCAAATTCTTATATTTTTGCATAGTTTTCCTACTTTGTTTAAGATCATCGAACAAATGTAAATAGACTATTATAACCCAAGTGAACTTAAAATGCTGTTTCTGGAAAGGTGATTCTGTTTGAGTGATTTCCTGATTGAACAGGTCTGAAGGTAATCAGGCTTGGGTGTGATCACTGAAAATTAACCAAAAATGGTGATTAGCTACAATTAATTCATCATTTAACAAGGGGGGGGGGGGTAATTACTTTTTCCACACAGAGCCAGGTAACTGAATTTTTATTCTTCCTTAATAAATGAAATAATTAAAAAACACCATTTTAAGTTCACTTGGGTTATATTTGTGTGATATTTACATTTATTTGATGATCTTAAACTTTAAATTAGGGAAACTATGATTTTGAGAAGGAGGGCAATACTTTTTCAAGGGTCTGTATATCACGGGTATACAACTAAAATTTTAAAGTGTCTAGATCGAGAACATTTCGTGAACCAAAGGTCTGGATCGTCATCTAGCAGGGCCGGCCGGCCCTGGGCATAGGAGACATAGGCTGCCATCTGCTGGAGGGGCGCACCGCCAGCACCCTCCTCTTCGGGAAAAATATTTCAATAAAATAATTTGCCGCCCACTGGCGCCCCCTTTACCTCTCTGTCTTGAAAGTAAATAAAATTACAAAAACTAAAGTATGTTTGTCACTTGGCAAGTCACGTCACATGACATTGGGGCGCATCGCAAGTCAACGAACGAGCGATCAGTCAGAAGAAGACAGGTGATTTTATTTACAGTTTTTTTTTCCATCATGAAAAGGACAGCTATGCCCTTGGGCGCACAGTTCCGCAAAAGAAGCGGAGGAGCAAAAGAAGTCAAAATATAAAGGCAACGTTATATCCACATTTTATTTAATTTTAAATAAAGCATTAGCTTAACACGCTGTCAAGTGACCAGATGTCTTCTTTTACCTGTCCTCGCTGCGGTTGTTACCGCTGCTTATGCTGTAATTAAGCGACCAATTTGAACAAATCATTACTTGGGCACATGTAACGATTACTCTCTTTTTATTAGTAATCACAGCTAAACAATAATAATCTTATGTTTAACAACAACATACTGATGTTTTGTATGTAGGGCCTGTTGTGGATGGTTGTCCTCCTTCAGCTTTTTTGTTTGTTGAACTAAGTAAATCATCAAAATGATCTATAATAAAATAAAACTGGATTCTTAATCTCTTCATGTAACAGAACAATGTTACCGTTATTATCCATATTTTGTGCTTCAGATGTGTTTACTGCCTGATGTATTGTAATTTGTAAATCATTGTGCACATTTGCATGTGTGTTTAATTTGCTTGCAGGTGAAGGCCCAAGCACAGTGGGCATTATCCTGTCTCCACAGCCTGAAGACCTATAGAGTCTATAGAATATAGAGTCCTCAATTAACCTGTCAGCCCTTCTGAACTGCAAGGAACTTCAAAGGCAACCCCTTTAGACCCTGCTGACTGGCCATCTCTTTCTGACAACGTAAGAGTGGAGTTAGTCACCCGAAGGCCATACCAGGTATCATCAAACTTTCAGTTTCCAAAAAGAGAAATTGCCATCACCACCATTTTTACAGACATTTAGTGAATGGAAAAAGGTCAAGAGAAGCTGGTTAGTCTATTCAAAGAAGAGAAAAAGCCTATACTGCTTCTGTTGCAAGTTCTTCCAAAAGAATTTCAAACCAACCACCAAATGGATTTTTGCAAATCCAAGCTTTCAGCCCTCTAAACTTTTACTTTAACAGTTTATTCTTTACTGGAAAACATCAAAGTCCAAAAAACATCCAAAAGAAAATGGATAAGGGATGCATAAGGGCTGGATTACAATTCATTCATTAAAACTCCCTGAATTCATTTTAGACAGTGGTGTCTGTATAGAGATGTGGTGTGTGCTGTTTCTACCCCTAGATGTCAGTAAACCCTAAGGCATGGAGTTCTTTTAATATAGAAAAAAAAAAAGGGGGCCGGGTGGGGTGAAAGAGAGGACAAGTTGTTGCTACTTTTGGTTTGTCCCATTAGGTGTTGCAACAGTTACATGCATGATTTGTTTGGCAGTGACGATCTAAAATGAAGAAAATATTTTATTTTATATTTTAAATTGTGTGGCATGTCATCATAAAAATTAATGGCAATGTTAAAAACTATTGCTATTTGACTTTTTTGTAAACGTATGTAAATGATGGAGGGGGGCGCCATGTAAAATCTCGCCTAGGGCGCCACATTGGCTGTCATCTAGTGTCTATTTATTGTGATATATATTTAAGTCGCCGGCCTAGTCATCAACATCTGCTTGTAATCAATTCCTCTGTCAAATCCAAGGACCATCATTATTTTTTCTATGGTTATGTTTTGTTTAATGATTGTGCTTTTCTGCCTGACAGTTCAATTTGAATCCCATTAGACAAAATTAAATGAGTTTCATCTGGTCCTTCATGTTTTCTTGAAAGAATTGTACACATCTTGCAAATTCTGTCCAGGTAATCAAACATATGAGCACAACTGTGTGTTCTCTCATTTACTAAATAAAAGTAGGTCAGCACATTCAAACACATGAGCAAGTAAATAAAAAGATAAAGTTATAAATGTTTTCGAATAAAGTGCTTAACTTCAGAAAAATTAAGTTTGTTTTCGCCTTTTCTGTTTGGCATCTTAGCTGGCAATTGACAATTTTACACATTTTAACAAATCTTAACAACGGAACTGTTTTAGAGGTTATGTTTGTTCAAAACCTTTATTTTTTGTTTTATAATGGCATTTCTGCATCTTACTCAACTTTCACGGCGAGTCCCTTTCTCTCTACCCTGCCACGTTTCTCCTAGTCTCCGTCTGCGCTGCGTGCAGTCAGTGATTACCGCCTGAAATTTGATTTGATTGGCAGAAGGGGGTGGCCTAACACCTATTTGATTGGCCGGTATGGTTAGTCACTACCGTAAAGCCAGTAATGCTGTGCCGATTAAAATGAAAGCGCTCTGTATGTCTTTAATCATAACCTCGTTTTTTTGGCTATGGTGTGGGTCTTTATAAGACTGCTTCTGGGTCCGGACCCTGACCGTGGTTCGGCAGGTAGTGACCGCTACTCTGTTTGGACTTGCATGAGGACTTAACAAAACAACAATGGTGCAATAACAGTGCTTTGAAGCCTTTGTGCATCTTCTACAAGCAAAGTCTACACTTACTGAAACACTACTCCGTTCAGCACATTCACATTCAATGGTAATATCTTCATCCATACATCACAAAGGTGGGACTTAATTGTGAAGAAAATGGTAGTTAATAATTGTTAATTGCGTCAAACTGATCGTTGATTTATTGTGACCTGAAGCGATTGAGGTGAAATTGCATGCACTACTTGGCTGCAACCAGCTGAGGCACTTCTACTGTTAAAAATCATGTTTAAAAAGTGACAATTAATAGAGTAATTAAGTATTAAATGTCTTCATACTTGATCAAGAAAATGTGAAATACCCAGCCCTGGTCAAAGACGTTTGTGGGCATTTGTGTAGTCCATCATGAGTCATGACAATGTGCCATAATCACAAACTACTGGCCTGCAAACATTAAAACCACCATACCATATTTATTTATATTTTTAAACGATCCATGTGAACGGGTATTGTTTTAACATTTGTCGCCTGTACAATCACGATTCTAAAAGCAAAGAAAAAAAAAAAAAACTTGCCCTTTTTACTAGGTCATAAATGTAAACGTATTGCTGTGTATCTGTTTTTAATATGACGACTTTTGTATACAGATGCCTGCAAATTAGATGGCACAGACATTTTACTCATAACCCTGCATTACACAGCACACATTTTTTAGTCTCAATGTAATACAAGGGTCCCTTATTCTACACTTCCGTCAATATCTTGCTTCCAGGGCCAGTTTTGGGACAATGGTTTTCCCACAACTTAAATGGGTCCACAATGGTCCCACACTCATGGCATAGCATATCGTTGCTACTCTTAACCACTTCCATTACATGAGATTAACAGAGATGTACGAACACTGCAGGTGTTGGGGGCAAAATGTGCAACAACATTGAAAATTTTTCAACATCACACTCAATGATTATGAATTAAACTTCGGACAAAAAAAATAAAAAATGTGTGCATGCAAATCAATATCCGCATGCGGGAGAGCCAGCAGTGGTAATGAAAGTATAAGATGATGAATGAATGTAATGCATGCATTCTGCTTTTTACACATCCTTTTAACAACACTTCTCTTGAGATGTTCTGAAATAAAAACAGTGGCCTTAACTCACCCACTTTCAAACATGCGTATATTCATTTCTAACATTCTTTAAAGGGATAGTAGAAGTTCTAGCTCATACTTTCTACAATATATTCTCTGTTCCAAATAAATCTACTAAGGGGCATTCTCGTGTGTATACATACACACACATATATACATTGTACACACACACACACAGTGGGTACACTAAGTGTTCAGACCCCCTTAAATTTTGCACTGTTATATTGCAGTCATTTGCTAAAATCATTTAAGTTCATTCCCCCCCCCCCCCTCATTAATGTCCACAGCACCCCAAATTGGCAGGAAAAAAGAAAAATAATTGTTGAAAAAAAAAAAATATATATATATATATATATATATATATATATATATATATATATATATATATATAAAAACAGGATCTAATTGCTCATGACTCAATTAAGATGTTCTGCATTTTTGGAAACGACTCACCTTGAACATAGTGCTGCCAAGCTGGGCAGGGGACATGCTAACTACAACTCCGGCTGACTGCAGGGCAGCAATTTTCTCTTTGGCGCCTCCTTTTCCACCAGCAATGATGGCACCAGCGTGACCCATCCTTCGCCCAGGAGGAGCAGTTAGCCCAGCGATGAAGGACACCACAGGCTTGGCGTTAGCACCCTGGACACATCAGAAAAATGTGGACAAATGGTGGGGGGGAGAGTGAATAAAGGATGAGGATAAAAGGAGGTGAAAAGACACTAAAAGGATAATCATCTCATTTCCAAGTGTGAGGACTTTAACAAAGCATCCTAATGGCGTAGTCATAGGCAGGACAGAAGGAAATATAGGAAAGGGGCAGTGCATAAATCAGGGCAATTTGTTTTCTGCACCTGCATTTTATTCATTCATTACAAATTAAACAACCCATGTCCTCCCATTACAGAGCCCTGATGATAAGAGTCTTATCTAAGCAGCCGTCTCTGTCTCAGCCCGCATTATTAAAACAAAGGGTCAATCAAGCAGTTTAATTGCATGAGTTGGTCGATGACCGGATAGGGGCCAAGGCGCCTGCCAACTCAAATCATCTCATTTCTGAGATGGTAATTAGTCATGCAGCCACTGATTAGCTCAGCGCCTGTCTGTCTATACTGCTTGCTCCTTGATGGATGTTGTGCTCAACACTTTAGATAATTTCCAAGGTGAGGAGTCCTAATATTTTATCCATCGCAATAACATAACTGGAAAGAGGGATTGAGTGTGTGAGTGCTAATACAGCGGTTCAAATCATGCAGTACTTAATACACATGCACAGCTGCACACAGCATAAAAATACAAGCATACAGTGTAACCCTTAGATGAATAACAACGTCAAATTCTGAATTTGATTAATATTGGGAGGAGGGGAGGTATGCTTCTAAAGTGGCATAAAACCTTTGAGCTGTCAACTCTGCTTGCTTCCTCACTTGTTTTTTATCTGGCTCTTTTGCAAAAACTACTCCAAAGTTAAACCGCAGTCATATATATCATCACAAGAGATGTCTGCATATCGCGCAATACCTCAGCATTAACATTGCACCCGTTTTGCAATACAAAAAGGACCAGCATCAACAATGGGTGTTAGGAGAAGACGAACACGAGAAAGAATGCAGTATACACTACAAAGAAAGCAGACTCATTCTAAGCCAGAAGATTCTGATTACAGTGGTTAACTTCCTTTTTACACATGTGAAAAGTAAGAACGTTCCACAGCCAAAACACCTTTGCATTATGCTTTCGTCACTGAAGTTAAGGATGTTTTATTGTTTGCATTTCTTAATATTGCACCTCTCGGGAAAATTCTGGATATTTTGTCAGGAACATTTGCGTCTCTGCTAAAACAAACACGTCACCAGAAAAACACGAATATTTTCCGCATATTTTTATTGTATTTTATTTCTATAAATTTTTTTGTGAAATAATATTGACAGCTTATTTTTTCTTCATTTCAGTTTTGATTGATTCAATACAATGTCTTGGCCCCAAATTGTTCTATATATACAAAAATGTAGTGACAGTTATTAACAGAATGACATTACAAGAAATTAGGTTGTAGGATCCTTTAGCAAAGCTAAATTGAGGCAGTGAAATAAGTAAAATCTATGGGTTTGATGATGTAGCTGTAATCTGATTACTTTCCTGTATACAGTAACGTGTTGCATTGCTTGTCACTCTATATGGCGGCCATTTTGAAGTACTTTGTAATGTTATCGGCATCAATGCCTGAAACGCATTCCAAAAATGCTGGGAAAGGGGTAACAAAAGATGAAGTTGAGGAATGCTTAAAAACGTGTTGGAATGTTCTACAAGGGAACAGGTTAATTGAAAACAGGTTGTGTCATGATTGGGTACAAAAGGAGCTTAATTGAAAGGCTCAGTTATTCACAAAGAAGATTGAAAATTGGCATCGTCTAAATAACATTGCCACGTGGACTTAGGAACACTTCAGAAAAAGTCAGTTAACACAGTTCGTCGCTACATCTACAAATGAAATTTAAAACTACCATGCAAAGCGAAAGCCATATATATCAACAATACCCAGAAATGCTGCCGGTTTCTCTGGGCCTGAGCTCATCTCAGATGGACGCATAGTGGAAAAGTGTGCTGCGGTCTTGACGAGTCCACATTTCAAATTGTTCTTGGAAATCATGGCCGTCGTGCCCTCCGAGTCAAAAAGGAAAAGGACCAAGAGTGTTATCAGCCCAAAGTTAAGAAGCCAGCATCTGCGATTGTATGGGGATGGGTTAGTGCCCTTAGCAAGAGTAATTGGCACACCTGTGAAGGCACCATTAATGCTGAACGGCACATACAGATTTTGGAGCAACATGTGCTGCCATCCAAGCAACATCTTTTTCAGGTACATCCCATTTTATTTCAGCAAGACAATACTAAACCATATTCCGCACGTTACCAACAGTGTGGCTTCATAGTAAAAGAGTGTGAGTACTAGACTGGCCTGCCAGCAGTCCAGACCTGTCTCCCATTGAAACTGTATGGCACATTATGAAGAGCAAAATTCAACAATGGAGACACTGGACTGTTGAGCAACTGAAGTTGTATAACAACTAAGAATGGGAAAGAATTCCACCAACAATTAGTTTCCTCAGTTCTCAAATGATTACTTAGTGTTGTTAAAAGGAAAGGTGATGTAACACAGTGGTAAACATGCCCGTGTCCCAGCTTTTATGGAACGTGTTACAGGCATCAAATTTAAAAAAAGAGCAAATCATTGTATTCTGCATTTAATTACGCTTCACACAACCTCCCAACTTCATTGGAATTTGTACTAAAGTAAGCATTCCAGTTAACAGGGTGATTTAGTGTGAGTGGTTTATTCAATAAACAAGATTAAAAAGTGAGGCTAAGACCAGAAATAAGACCTGATGAAATACTGACATGGCTGCATCCAAATTGGAGGTTTGGCATTTATCTAGCTCAGTCTTCTTGCAGATGACATTACCATGCAGGGTTGTTTCCCCAAAATTACAAAAGGGTTTATGTAAGCTTGAGGGAGACAAGCTGGGCTAAAAGTCATGAAGCTGAAATGGGATGAAAGTAGTATCGCTAAACCTTCATGGAAGCTTGGGTGAAAGATACTCAAGTAAATTATCATACGCTTATCCTGTGTAAGACCTTATTTGTGAATTCAGGAAGCCAGAAATGGTTGGCAGACCTTTGATACAGGTGACTCTTAATACCATATTATGTTGGCAAGCACAGAAGAAATTGAAACCCAGTGAACCTTAAAATATGCCCTGCAACATAAAATCTGACATCAGAACCAAGAGGGAGTTACAAGGTTGGTTTTTTTTGGATTTTACCCAATTATGGTATTGATAGATTAACTGTCTCCAGGCATTTAAATAGATAAATAATAAAGTTCTTATTATTCACAACCTGAGACAAAACGATGAGTCATTAATATTAACAATCTGGCAGACAGTTGTCTGAATTCTAATGCTACACAGAATGCAGAAAATTAAATGCTTTAGAATATACGAAAGTATAAGTCATAATAATTCATCCTCAGAACTAGAAAAATGTAGTCTCATGAGAGTTAGGGCTGCGTCATTGTAATATACGTGTGCGCAATAGTCACGGCATCAACTGTAATATTAATAAGTAACCAGCAGAGGGACCTGGTTGGACATGGTAATGCAATAAGAACCGATGTTACGTTACATTATAACCCATCAAACAACACACAAGGAGCAGCCCAAAGTGTTGTATACTATTTTTTTTGTATGATAACTAACGAGGACACGGGAAACAATTACACGCCTGCATTTACTGTATCTCTCGTCACAATGTGCCGAACGAATGGATGTCGCAATACATTAAATTTGGGGAGTGTGTGTGGAGCGGGGGCACAGCATTATTGAAAGGATGAACGTGTTTTGCTTAAACACTCAAATATAGACATAATGCATATGTTAAAACACAGGCGTAAAATAAGTAATTAGGTTAAGTAATTAACTAACTAATTAAGTAATGCATCATACACCCGTCTGTGGGGGAGGGGCAGGGTTGGGCTGGGGAGGACACTTGGCCGGGTGTAACAGCTGTTCTGTTCCGTAACATTTGGCACCTCTGCAAAACTTAATGGAAGCAAATACAGTTGATGCATTAAACGCAATAATATGAGGCTTGTAAGGACCAACTTTTCACTTGAAAATCCCTGTCAATATATAGTCAATTGTCAAGGACAGGTAAGTGTCCATTGTTCTGCTTGACCTCCAGCCTGCCCTGTGGACCTCCATGCTTCTCTCCCGCAGATTTTTAATGAACTACACATTTACATATCCTTTGGGGAGCTGGTCGGCCTGGGTGGGGGTGACGGTAGCGGGTCATTATTGCCCTGTGACCGTCTCGCCTCACCCCCACCAGTTTCTCCAATTTTAATGCACTAAACCCCAAACCCCACACAGGCGAGGCCAGATTTAAACCCGGGTCTTCAGAACTGTGAGACGATGTGCTAACCAGTCATTCACCGTGCCGCCCAGAGTAAGTAAATGTGTGAGTAAATTGAGACATGACCGACAATATTTCAGTATATACTGTACACTCGGGGTGCATGATTATGGCCAAAATAATAATAATGATTATTTTGATCAATATTGTAATCATCTACGATTGGCTGGCCACCAGTTCAGGATGTACTCCGCCTCCAGCCTGAAGATAGCTGCGAGGCGCTCCAGCATGCCCGCAACCCTTGTGAGGATAAGCGGTAGAGAAAATGGATGGATGAATATTGTAATGATTAATCACGATTATTCCTCGTTAGGGAAAAATCTATTTTTATTGCACTACTTTTCAACAAACAATATGTAACAGTTTTCAGTGCAAGATGAATCTTTCAATAAGAATGATAGATAAAATTAAAAAAGAAATGTCCCAAAAAAAAAAAAAAAAGAAATTCTACTTTACCAAGGGCTTACTGAAGAAATATGCTTTTTTTAGAGTGCAATCACGAATTGCAACTTCAGAGCTGCCAACCTATATAAATTCACTTCCAGAACAATTTGTCCAAATTTATCTGAATTTTCATGTTTTCAAAATTTTGCCAAGAACATTACCGCAGGACAGTTATTTCAGTATATTTTCTCGGCTTAAAGGATAAAAAGGGATTTTTTTTTAAATCTGCATACTGTTCAATTGCACAACAATCATATCTCTATAATCATAAGAGTTAATAAATTATGGCTTTAATATATGACATTTGAATGTTTTAATGCATCAACCTTGTAACTGCGGACTCAGTTGCAGCCTGAACCAAAGTATATATTATTTTGATATGCCATCATCAAAAATATACGTCTATCGATTAGGTCGCCTTTACCAATTCTGTTTTCAACCTGGGTTTTAAAAAAAAAATAATAAAATAAAAATAAAAAAGTTTGAGTTTGATGTCACATTTCTGTCGTGCCAATTATACATTACTCGTGCACTCACTGTGGTGGTCTCGCTACGCTGCGCTATTTGCATATCTGTTGTTGACCAATACTGGCCACTCATGCCAGAGTAGCACCTCCATCACTTACACACTGATTGAGGAGTATCTGCAACATTTGCACAATCAACATTGTTCCAGATTATCGCACTACTAGTCACTTTAAACTGCATACATTCCTTGAAGTCTCGGCGCCCTTTGCACAATGGTCATTGCACCGGACTATTGCTATATTAGCCATTCAAACTGCTCCAAGTGCTAGAGTAAGTATAATATTGTACCGGCATTACCAGATAACTAGCAACCCTTTATTGCTCAGTGACTGTTTTTCCTCAATGTCTTTGTGTCTCAAAATTGTTCTCTGTCAATCGACTGTCTGTAGTCGTACGAGAGCGGCTCCATTTAATCGTGGCAACCATAATCGCGATCACGAATAAAATTGTGCAAATTAAAATGTGCGATCAATTGTGCAGGCCTAATAGATACTTTTTGTAACATATGTTTGATGGTGTGCCATTAGATTTTTGTAATGTAAAATGTACCTTGGCTCTAAAGATTAGGAAACCCTGGTCTAGTCAATTGATAAAGTAAACCCACATGAATTGCAAAAGTGAACCTTGACTACAAGTTACATTTTAAAAATATAATTACAACTAGTAACTGATCAAGTTATGGTTGCACAATTCAAAAGTCGCAGGTCACAAAATTAAGTTTAGTAGATAGGATTTAACCCCTACTTAAATAAATGCATTGAATGTTGACAACTGGAAAACTAAAAGGCAGGGAAATAATCCCTGGTTATTTACATATTTGCATTAAACTCACACACTCGTCTTCACTGTCTGACTTTTTCTTTTAAATCACTTTCAAATAATTGTAAAATCCTGTTCAAAAACACCCAAAAATGTTGTTTTGTACTGTTCCTAATTATTAAGTAGATCACTTTCTGTCCAAGGTTCTACACAGTCGACTTTCAGTATAAGATGCGTTACCACCTACCTCACTTGCTTCATTTGAACTGTGCCTCACTGTCAACACTTTGGGTAACGGGTTGTGTTGGTTGCTGTTTGTAGTTATTTGTGAAGAGAGCGAGCGAGAAGTTATTCTCCTGAGACGCTTGCAGGAGATTTGCATGCATTAGTTACTGAGGGTAAATAAAATTAATTTCTCAGCATGAGAGCACCATGAACACACAAAGAGAGAAACAAAGCACACACAGTTAGTAGCAAAAGTGCGGGTGTTGCCTGGATTTAAAAAAAAGTCAATTACAGTTTCTTGCTGCACAAGCGAATCATCTGGGTGCTCTATATTGTCACAAAAGACTAGCTGTTCACCAACACGGTACATTTGCGAAACATGCCCCATGAGTAGAACGCTCAAAAACCCATCTGCCATTCTTCTTCTTGATCATGTTAATCACACAGACTCTGCAGGCAAAAAAAGGATGCCTGGGGCTGTGATCAAGAAGAAACACTTTCAGAGATCACATTGTGCTCTTGACTTAGGCTGTACTAAGTTATATTTGAAGATCCCTTATATCGCTACATTAGAAATGCCATCAAAGAAGGGTAAGAAAGAGCATAAAGTAAACAAGTCTGTGTCCCTTACAGAGTTGTGTTGCTTAAGATACTCTGCTGCATTCTCCTCTGCATTGCCTCCAATCTCCCCAATCAGGATGATGCCTTCTGTCTTGGGATCCTGCAGGAACACCTCCAGGCAATCTATGAAGTTTGTACCGTTGAACGGGTCACCGCCAATACCTTTGCAGGAGACAAAGCAAACGTGTGTTGTGTACCCAATGACTCCCTCAGAAGCATCCACGTGAATATTTGAGGACCACATGGAAGCACAGCCTGAGAACGGAATGCAAATCAGGCAAAGCGAACATGAAGACTGATATGGTCTGATCATCACAGCAGCAGCGGGCTCTTTCATGGCTCTTCATTGGGGATTTGTGAAAACAATTCAGTACAACTGGAATTGCTTCTGGTGAACAAACAAATTATTATTAGATGGATTTACTTTGAGCATGATTTTTGTGTATTCTACATCATGTGTACTTCTTTAAATCTGCCTCATCAGGGGCTGACTCCTACTTCAAACAACTTCACAAGTATTGAGACCTAAACTTTTGCACACTACAGTACTTTTTAAATTCAATTAGGAAAAAAGATGACAAACAAAGGTTGCCACTGTATTCCCTATTCTTTAGGGCATTGAGCAATTATATTGTTTTAGAGTCAGGTTTCTGTCTACCAGATGTTTAAATTATCATCATCATACAGGTCCTTTAAGCTATTACTGAGGGAATTATCCGCACTTTTCACAGCTTCATGTTAAAAGTTAAAGACTTGAGCTGCATGCTTATTAAGCAGGGCAAAAAACAAAAGCAAAGCAAATTTATTTACAGAGCGCATTTCATACACAAGGTAACTCAATGTGCTTTACATGATTAAAAGCATTTAAAAACATTTAAAACAAAGAAAAAAAACCTAAAAATTACAATTAAAACAGCGTACAGTGCAATAAATATTTCTAAGTGAAAATACTCTAAAAAGCATGAGAAAAAAAATTAAGAGTTTTTAACCTGGACTTCAAAATATTCACACTTAGAGCTGACGTCACTTCTGCTGGGAATTTATTCCATTTGTGTGCAGCATAATAGCTAAATGCTCCTTTACCATGTTTGTTTCGGACTCTGCTCCACTATTTGACCAGAGTCTGTCAATCTCAGAGCCCTACTGGGTTTATATTCCATGCATTTCTTTCATGTATTCAGGACTTAAACCATTGAGTGATTTATACACCAGTAGCACAACTTTAAAAATATATTCTAAAACTGACCGTTTTGTTCAAAAGGTTGAACAAACACAGAGGACTGTCACTTAAAATCCAATATTAAACAAACAGATATGAAAAGAGAAACCCTGAAGCAAAAGGACCTGTATTCTTTGCAGGAGGCAGCAAAGGCCAAGTCCATTGGTTGCAAAAAATATTTTCAAATGCAGGATTTATGTAGCTCAGAGAATATTTTCTAGTTCATGTTGCTAGTGTCAACTCTTCTTCAATGATACAGTCATGTTAGTGTCAGGATGTGGTTAAATCCAAGCTGGAAATTGATATGTTTAAGGAAAGTTGACTTTTGTTTTCCTCGTGAAAAGCTAACTGCGCTTTTCCTAAATGGTACAGTATTTGTTCCACCACACTTGTTTCCTTTCGCCGCCAAAAAGATTGCCACAGACATCAGCGCCATTAAGCACTTTCTAAAAGTATTTCCACTGCAAGATTACACCTCCAGAAGGCCAATCTTCACAGGTTAACATCAAAGTTATGTGTACCATTAAAAAAATACCCGGCAATTTCATGAAGGAAAGGTTATGAATAATAATCAAAGACAAGCATAATAATGGCAACACAGATATTAAATATTGTATCAACGGTAATTTGAAACAGCCCCGCAGGTCAGAGTGAGACTTTAAAGACTCTGTCGCAGTACCACCAATAAACCACTTTAATAAACTCTACAGCATAAAAAATCCATTGCAACAGTGTGGCCTTTATGAAGTCAGACTGGAGGACACGTCATAATTAAAATGTCAAAATCATAATGAACCAAAGTTGTTTTTGTGTTATTTCGGTTGTCAAACTCAACCTGGCAGATAATTTGGCCATACGATTTTGTTTGTATTAGTGGTGTCACGATACCAAAATTCTGACTTTGATACTATACCTCCATAAAATACTTTGATACTGGCACTGCAAAAGCATCAGTAAAAGCAGTGGAATGAAAACTGACAAAATGACTTTAATTAATTAAAAACAAAATTATATACTTGAAAAATTATGTAATAACGGAATCAGCCCAATCTTAACAGTAGTCATTTTTTAATTAGATCAATGCCTGCATGATCAGATCTATAATATATGAAGAAAATGTGTGTGCGCATATAATTGTAACACTATAAACATGATATACACAGTCATTAAAGAAAAATATTGCACCACTCATTTGTTCAATTTCTTGTTCATTTCAATGCCTGGTACCACGAAACACATTTAAAGTGCTGTTTTTCCATTGCGTACGGTGCCACGACTCATTCGAAAAGTGGACTGTTTTGCTCCACTTGGACCTTAAGTGGTTTTCCTTTTGCATTCGGGTGGATTTTTATTCTTCGCAAACTCCTCGATTTCCGGTGTGGTCTCGGACGACGAGTGTAGCCTGTATCCGGGTTGGAGCGCTCCAAGCTGAGCTCTCGTGCTAAGTCGTCCTATGCTATTGATCTCCTGACTCTCGTGTGCATCGAATGCTGACTTTCCCTAACAGCACAGGAAAATCCGCTGAATAGAATACTGACTTTGCTCACATAGCTTTGTGAGCTACGGACACTGAGGTTATGTCCCCGTGGCTAACGCGTGCTAACGTCTCCTCAGGAGGCAGGAGCTAGTGGGCGCACGCACGCAACCCCAATCCCTCACTCCACACTTACCGGCATGTCCTAACTTGTCAGGAGACAGGACGTCATTGGCTGACTGTCGGCACTTTTGTGTACTGGCCTTTAAGACACTGTATGTGAGCTGTCGTGTATGTATTTTTATTTATTTTTTTAAAACTACCATTAGAAAAAAAAAAAAAAAGAAAATCCATGTTTTACCGTGCTTCAAAATTCCTCTATCCGGTACCGCTACAGATACTTGATGTAACACTAGTTTGTCTAAAATACATTTTCTTAATACAAATAACTGTGTTGTTGAGAAGCAGCTGCGCTCACCACAATGGCCAACTGATACCGACACACAATCTATAATAGACAATATTCAGAGAGCACAAACAGTATGAACCGTCTCACCAGCAGTGACAATATGATTGACTTTATAATTAAGTTCTTAGCACAGTGGGGTGATTTAGTGAGACACATTAGCATATTTCATCTAAGTGTGAACAGCAGAGGACTAAAAGAGTATTTTCCTGCATGAATGATGGCCTTAATTAGCATCATGACCCGGTTTTTAATGTTTTTAATGCAGCATGGCAAACACCACTGTGATCTTACCAATGCAGAGGGCCTGGCCAAGGCCAACTTGTGTAGTTTGGTGCACAGCCTCATATGTCAGAGTTCCTGATCTAGACACAATACCTAAAAATAAGACCGAGACAGATATTATAATGTTATTTTGGGGAAAATACTGTAGACCAAATATAGATAGCACTTCTGTAATGATGACCAATTAACAATGAACCATGTCTGTTTCAGGTTAAATCTAAATGCAGGAACCGATTAAATAACGTTTCCATTTACTAAGTGTAGATCAATTCTAAATAAAACAATTCTGGAAAACTTACCGATCCTTCCTTTTTTGTGAATGTGGCCAGGCATGATCCCAATCTTGCACTCTCCAGGCTGAAAATATACAGTTTAAATAATCAGTTTACATCATAACCATTTAAAACATAAACGAGACTATCGTAGCACAACTTTTTGTAGCTTCAAAGTCACTTTTTCATGCGGTTCGATTCATGAAAACATTTGGCAAAACATCCAGTTAGCTAGTCTCTGTTGAGTTTGCACTCCATAAAGCCATACAAATCAGCAAACTATTAATTACAATCCTTTTCACCAGAAAATCTATTTAATTTGACAACTGTGAGTGTGTGTGCATTCAGCCTTGTGAATAGGAACAACGACAAAAAAGAAAATATGTTCATGTGTTTACATTAATGACTCCTGGGCAGTTGGGGCCAATGAGACGAGTGGTGTTCTGGCGCAGAAGTCTATGCTTCACTTTCACCATGTCTTGCTGGGGGATACCCTCTGTAATGCACACCACCAGTGGAATTTCAGCGTCAATGGCCTCAATGATGGCAGCTGCAGCGAATGGAGGGGGCACATATATCACGGTGGCATCAGCTCCTGTGCCTTCCTTCGCCTGAGGTAAAGAATAAAAGGTATTGTAGGTGGATTAAAAACGGCAACTGTGAAATTGTTAAACAGTGCCATCTAATGTCTATTCTGAAAAATTAGTCCAAAAACACATTTTACATTTTCAAAATTTAACTACATAAAAGTTTAAATTAGCGCTGAAAAAATTCACACCAACCTCTTTGACCGAGTTGAAGACAGGCAGGTCAAGATGAGTCTTGCCCCCCTTGCCGGGGGACACACCTCCGACTAACTGCGATCCATAGTCAAGAGACTGCTGACTGTGAAATGTCCCCTAGATGGAAAGAAATGTCAGTGTGTGAATGAGTGCGAGATGAGGATAACTCACTCACTGCTGCAGTGTTCAATA
This sequence comes from Phycodurus eques, assembly GCF_024500275.1. Lineage (NCBI taxonomy): Eukaryota > Metazoa > Chordata > Actinopteri > Syngnathiformes > Syngnathidae > Phycodurus > Phycodurus eques. The sequence continues at coordinate 7,036,735 of NC_084530.1, forward strand.
CAGAGAAATTATTCACAAGTAGATAAAATGTGTCATCCAGCATCATCTCTCATCTTTTACCAGGGCTACGTTAAAGGATACGAAAGACAATCAGAGTTCATCTATAGACAAAGATGCTGGCAGAAATGCTCAATAAGAAGGCAAGGAAATTGTCTGAGCAGAAAAATGACGAGGGTGCAGTTTAATCTCCTCCCTGAATAGTAGGGAAACATGATAATGACAAAATACATTTAGAAAATATAAAATAATTCACATTCTGTGACTTTGTATACTAAACAAAGTTTTATATCCTTAAAATTAAATCACATTTATTTTTTTCCCACAGTAATGACTGAATGATATTTACCTTCAAAAAAGTTTAGCTTCCAGTTCCCTCGAATGTACAGTGTGTGTGTGTGTATCTGTATGAATGATGACAGTTTGTTGAGCTCCGTAGACAAAAACAAGGGGAGGAGCGAAACATGAATCTTCCTTTTTCTTGGTTGTGTGGCACAGTCTTTGTCTCCTTCAGCATTAATGGCCACTAATTTGGGAGAAGCATGTACCAATTGGCTTACATGGAGAGTTTACCTAAACCAATCATCATCATCACTTGTGGTTCTCTCCTGCTCCCTCATGAAAAGTTTTTTTATATATATATATATATATATATATATATATATATATATATATATAAAACCTCAGTTACGAGATCTCGCTAATCTGATAACAGATTTAATGATCCAATAATTAAAGTAAGGTGCTGCATAATTTGGCTTAACAGTAATAAGCTTACACATTACTGAAAAAGTGAAGAACATTAGTAACTCTGTTACTTATAACACAGTTACTACCATCACTAGTTAGCTAACATACATGTACAACTTTTTGTTAGAGTCCATGGTATAATACAATTTTCAACTGTATGAGGAGCCCAGTTTTTACCTATTACTTAAAAGGGGTGACTCATACTAGCATGTCTGTTTTAGGTCATCTGTGTATCAGGTACAAACCTGACTGTGTTTATTGTGAAAATAAACAGGAGGAACTGCATTATGACTTGAGATTTTTATTATTATTATTATTCCCATTGCGAATTGGTCTACCAAAGCAGATGAAATAAATTCTCAGCTCAACAAATCCCATGCCATGTCTGTTAATTGCCACTGAAGATGCTGAGACAATGCAGTGGGGCGAAGGGTCATACTGCAGAAAAGAGTCCTCCCCTACCCCCACCACCATTATCATCACAAATGGGTCAATTAATTTGAAGAATGACTTGCTTATTAAGCTAGAACACAAAATGTGTTTTCAATATCCCTGGTTTCATTTCTCATCCTTTTCTAATTACCTAGTGTTCACTGGAGCCATTTTACTATATTGAAGGCAAAATGGTGGATGAAAAATGGCATGTAGAAAGGCACAAAGGGGGATATAAATATGTAAAGATTCATGTTTCTGGACTGTCAAACACACTTGGCAAGTTTTGTTATTATCCTTCAGTGCACATGTTCAGAGTGTATCAACAGAGTTGTGTCCAAGTCCTTGTTTCAATCAATAAAAAGCACTTGGACAAAACTGTGGGCTACGACTTGCTGGTTAACACATTTAATGTGACCAAAAAATAAATAAATAAATAAATAAGATGTATTGTTTACTGGTGCAAGAACAGAAGATGAAGGCCATGTCCACAAAGCTCATTTCCAATGGAACTGCCAAAGTTTAAATGGTTGAACGCTGGTTGACTTTGAAGTTGTTTTAACTTCAAAAAAATACTCCCTACAGGAAATTATACTGACATGTAATGGAGAGGGAACAGAAAAGTGTCATTTTATAGGTATTACTGGAATATGTGGGTGTCTATGAGCAGGTAACAAGAGGTAACAATAGGCTCTTTGTACATAATATCCTGCATTGCTACAATATGGCTCAGTATTTTCCAGTTTTGAAAAATTTGCATTATTCGGCGTACCACAGATGTATGTAGTCTTCTTACGTTCACCTCCGTAGCATCAAGAAGTAAATTAAAGAAAGGTGTTGTATGTCTCTTCTTACAGCCACTGATATGAAAGTATAAATCGATATTCATCCTAATGTTGGGATTACGTTATAGGTTACCAATATGCTGATAAACATTTTCAGTTCGTGATAAAATGGATGTTTGTTTGTCTGAACATTTCTAGTCACTTAGGCAGGAAATATTGAGATCTGTGTATTTAAGTTTTGGCTTTTTTAAAATGTTTTTATCTGTTTTGCACTATTTCATTACTGTCAAATAAAGAGAGAGACTGACAGACACGAAGTTGCTGGGGTTTCTGATTCAAATTCATAAAGCAGCACAAAAAAAACACAGTGTAAATGTATGGCTGCGTAACATTATGGGTAGCTTTCTTTCCTCATCTTTCCTTGTATATAGGCTAAAAGGTCATCATCGGATCCGGCAAATCTTGTTCCTGGATCGCTATCTTTAGCGTGTCTATTTCTCCTTTTAATTTTATGTTTTTATGCACTGTAGTCTCCTGCAGATAACTATGAATGTGATTTATTGTTCTCAAATTTATAGTGGAACTGTGTGAGGCTTCAGGCTATACACCTATTTTCCAGCTAATAATTCACATCAATAGTCATCTGTTGCACAATTTACACCATTTCCAGAATTATTAGGCAAGAAAGTATTTTGACCATATAATGACTTTTAGGCAGATTTCCTAGCTCCCAGCTGGATAAACCTGGACTTTCTTCAGGCAGTGGTACAGGAAGAAGTCTGCATCTCTCAAAAAGACCCTGATTTCTATGCAGGACCATCACATGCATCCAAGTGTGCCTTTGCGTGCTTGGCCAGTAAGGGCTTGAAAGACTAAAAACTGATGACATGGCCCTTTTCCTCACCTGACCTGAACTGGAAAAAAAAAGACTTGCCTAATAATTCTACACACGGGGTATTTAGGTATGCCATCTCAATAAATTAGAATAATATATTCTAATTTAATGAGATGTACCTGTACTTGCAGACGCATGTAACATGACCTCCCCAACATGGCCGGCACGTTGGTACAACGGCCGGGCTGCTACCACGCTGGCATATCTAGTCTTCATATTTATGGTTGGGAACTTGGGACCGCTGCTGGAATACACTGCGGACAGAGGAACTCCAAGGGTTGGGATCACTTTAAAACAAAAAGGACAAAAATGAAGTAGTTGCGATGACTGCAAATGCGGAGGTGGCCTAAAGGCCTCTTTATACTCCTGCGGTCGACGACGCCCACATTTGCATTACGTGACTGACGAATTGGCACGCGCGACCCCTCTGCGTAGCTTGACGCGCCCACGGCAAAAAAATTTGCTACGCGTAGAATGCCGCAGAGATCATCTCTCGTGATTGGTCCGTTTTAGTCACATGCTGTGATGGGTGTAATCAGCGTTTCTCCCGGTTCCACATCGCACCTACACCGCTGCCTTCGCAATAAATTTTGCAGCATAATTAAACGTATCATCTGGTCATCTTGGTCCATTTGGTCTAGCAGACTCTGTTCCACAGTCGCCATTGTTGTTGCGTTATTACTTGTTACGGAAGGGAAAGTAAAAACGGCTACCGGAAATGGCCACAAAATGCAGAGGAAACGCCACCCTGTGGCTTCCTAGCCAATACCAGCCATAGCGACACCCCCGACTTGGAGAACTGCAGCACACTTTCAAAACAGCGCGCGAGTTGCGCTAGAGTATAAAGGCAAACTGCGTGCGGGATAGCCGCAGAAACGTCAGCGTGGTCGCCGTTCGTGCACGTATAAAGAAGCCTTAACACAGCAGCTTGGAATGGACGAAACATTCACACGAGACCTGATGAGCTTTGCTGCAGACTAAGGTGTGTGCGTGTTTGTTTGTTTTGTTTTTTTAATAACTTATTAGCCAATATACCCTACAACCTCTAGTTATAACTTAGAACGTATAGTAACACTACAATCGCTAGTTAGAATGCATTTGTATCGTGTTTGTATGCGTATCATTTATTGTCGTGATGTTGAAGCTGACACTTTTTTTTACAATGCTAAGCAGAGATTTAGTGAGAGTTGTGAGTTTAAAAAATTATTTTTAAAAATTACATTTTAAGGAAACAAAAGCATTACAAACAAACTTCTCCTGTGCTCGTATCTTTCACCTACAATAAAGTAGCCTATACAAATATAGACCCTTTCCAAAAAATTTTAATATCATGGAAAAGTTGATTTCCATAATTCCATTCAAAATGTTAAACTTTCATAGATTATAGATTCAGGACCCCCAATTTAAACAATGTCAAGTATTTATTTGTTTATTTTAACATAATTTGGGCTACCAGCTCATAAATATACTCATACCAGCCTCCTTAGCTATGAACTTTTGTGGCTTACCCATCGTGTGGAGGGTATCAATGATGGTCTTCTGGCCAGTTGTCAAGTCTGAAGTCTTCCCCATATTGAACCAAACTGAAGCAATTTAATGACACCTGGGGAAAACTGTGCAGGTGCTTTGATTTAGTAGATGATTAGGGTGTGACACTCAGTTTAAAACATTTATGGCCTACAAAATTTGGGCTGATTTCTTCACAGTATTCAAATGTTTTGAACTCTTGATTTCATGGGTTTTTTTGAGCTGGAAACCCAAATTATGTAAAATATTTTTTTTAAAAACAAGTGAAATTGTTTAAATTGTGGGCCCTGAATCTATCATCTATGAAAGTTTAAATTTTTGAATGGAATTATGGAATTTTGGAAAGGGTCTGTATATACAGATAAGTGACAAACCAGTAGTTTCACTAATATTTATGCATCATCATCATCTACAGGATTACAAAGACAGAGATAGGGGTATGAGTTTTGCTTCTTCCTACTCCTCAAATATTTTTGTTCAAATCTTGTTTGTTTTGTTGTTTTTCTGTAACGTTTTCACAATAAAAATGAATAATTCAATCAATCAATGTATTTAGAAATAAAACCCAAAAATGACTTGACTGGGTCTTTAAACTTTTCCTCTTTGCTAATCACTGTTATCCTTCCGTAGTGGCATCTTTAAAAACAAAGTCAAAGAAAAAGCAAAACACGATGTATTACTTTGGATGCTCGCTGAGCTGAGGTCTCACAGGATTTGTTGACATCTGATGCATGACGATGGTTTGAACTTCAAATTGTGCTTGACATTTGTTTTATTATACCCCCCAAATTTTGGGTTGAAAAATATCTACTTTGTGCATGATGAGCGTAGCAAAAGTGTTTGTTTCAGAACAAACCTGCTTTCCCGTAAAACCCTGACAGATGACCTTGGTGTTCTTGGTGATGTAGAGGTTCTGCCTGGTTCCTGTATAACAGTGCCTGACGCCACTTTGCTGCACTGAACAGAGACAAAAGAAAAACCAAAATTGCAACACATCATTTGCAATTTGCAACACCTTCACATATTTTTTCCAAGGCGAACTAAGCACACCCTATTAAGAAGCTAAATTAGGTTCATTAAGGTTAGCCTGCAACTGACTGTATTGGATTAACCAGTTGAGATTAAACCAATGCCTGCATACCAGAACGATAAGAATGAAGCCTGAACTTTGGTCTGTCGCACCTCAGACACACAACTCGTCACTGGCAATTGTGCAAAGTTCAGTTGCAAACACGAAAACGTGAAGATCAATATAAAGTTGCTACTAATGTCTCAAATTCTGAAAGCAGGCTAACACTGACTGACTAGAATAGCAATTACAAATGTGCTACACAAACAATAGTATGTAGTGTGTCTCAGAAGCAACGCTGGGTGATAGTTAAACAATTGCCCAGGCCTGTGAAGCAGCTGTCAAGAGGGTGAAGTTAAATTCTGGCAGGGAGTTAGCATAAACGAGCTGGTTAGCTCACAGTGCCTTTCCCCTCAATTGCAGACGCTAAGGACGCTAACTTGCCTGCTAGCATGCTAACTGTCAGACAACACTACGTGCCACCGCTACCAAAAGCAAAACAACAGCCCAAAAATGTTTAGCTAATACACAACACCCAATACACAGCTCTGCAGGAATTGAGCAACAGTTGCATGACTGTATTATGATGAATACTTACAAAGCAGCCTGGCAAATAACCTGCCGTGTGACATATTGGGTCATTCACCAATGACACTGGAGGCTCAGGACCTTAAACACGGACACGAGCTGCCCATAAATACCCCCCTTTAAAATGACAGCAGTTCGATTAACAAATACTTTTGTTCATCCAAATTCGGTACAGTGCATTTTTCTAAGACTCGTTTTGGATGAAGAGGGCATCACATATCAACAAAATAAACTATGGTTTCAGGCATATAATCGGCCTCTTTATATGGCTGGTGCATTATGGATATTGTAGTGACAGACAACAATTATCAAAATCCAACACTGGGGGGCGCAAACAGCAAGCGTATACGGTTTGGGAATATACACGCCGCACTGGTTGGTGGTGGCTGGTGGAGACATGTCGTGGTGGATCGGCAACAACAGAACTGTGAATAAATGGCGGGCCAGCAGCGGCTAAAATTAAAGAAATAAATTGAGGATAAGCGTTATAGAAAATTTATAGATTGATTGAATGTGTCATTAATTATTGAATTTAGATTTTTCAATGTATCTAATTACTTTATCAAAGGAAAACTCAACCACAGGAAGTCCCTAAATACAAGGAGCACATTGACTCTTCCACCAGGGAAAACAACATTCTAGACCACTGCCACATCACACTAAAGAACTCGTACTGTGTTATTCCCCATGCAGCTTTGGGCTTTTCTGATCACTGTTTAATTCACTTAATACCAACATACAGGCACAAACTTAAATGTGTGAAGCTTGTGGTGAAAACAGTTACGAAGTGGACAAAGGAAGCCAAGACGGAACTTCAAGACTGTTTAGACTGCACAGATTGGAGTGTCATTCAAAATTCAACTGGCTCCTTTGGCGAATATGCAGACACTATTACATCCTACATCAGCTTCTGTGAAGATGTTTGTGTACCAACTAAGACATTTTGCAGGTTCTATAACAATAAGCCGTGGTTCACTGGCAAACTTCGCCAACTCCGCCAGGCTAAAGAGGACGCCTATCAGACTGGGGACAGAGCCCGGTACAATCAGGCCCGAAACCAGCTGAAAAAAGAAAAATCGCAAAAATAAATCATGCAGAATAGCTGGGGAACCGGTTTACTGCTGGTGACTCTACGTCAGTTTGGCGAGGATTACAATCACTGACAAACTACAAGCGATCATCCCCCCCAAGCAGAGCACAATAAAGGACTGGCTGACGACTGGAATACCTTCTACTGAAAATTTGGTCACACTGCACACTCACCCAGCCGGACCACCGACCACCATCAAGCCTCTGTTCTCCCCTCCTCCCGCATTATCATAGACGAACAGAACGAGAACATGTCTTTAAACAACAAAAGATCAACGAAACGGCAGGCCTAGACACAGTCAACATGGGACTACATTGCATCCTGGAACACCTCGACGGCGCAGAGACCTATGCAACGATGAGGCTGGCGGACACCACCTCATCCACATGCACCATCAGCACCGGTGCCCAAAGGATGTGTCCACTCTCCGTTCCTGTTCTCTCTCCGCACGAATAACTGTACCTCAAGGCACCCGGGCCTCAAACTCCTAAAGTTTGCAGAAGAAACTACAGTCATTGGCCTCATCAAAGACGGTGACGAGTCTGTGTATCGACAACAAGTAGAGCGGCAGGAGCTTTAGTGCAGCCAAGACAACCTGGAGCTTAACACACTCAAGAGGGTAGAGATGATTGTGGCATTCAGGAAGCATCCTTCGTCACAGGTGCCCCTCACGCTGTCCAACTGCCCGGTGTCAACCGTCAAGACCTTGAAGTTCCTGGGAATTACAATTTCTCAGGACCTAAAGTAGGAGACTAACGTCAACTCCATCCTCAAAAAGGCCCAGCAGAAGATGTACTTCCTACAGCTTTTGAGGAAGCACGGCCTGCCACAGGAGCTGTTGATTTAGTTCTACACAGCAGTCATGAAATCGGTTCTCTGTTCATCCATCAGTCTGGTTTGGAGCTGCCACAAAAAAGGACTGGTTTTGTCCTTCTTCAAGGTCAAGGCTACCAAAACAATTACCAGTTCCCACTCTTGAGGACTTGCACACTGCCAGGGTTAAACAAGGGCATGGAAAATCCTCTTGGACCCTCCAAATTCTGGTCACCACCTATTCCACCTCCTTCCCTCAGGTAGGTGCTATCAAACAATGCAAACTAAATCCAGTTTCTTCTTTCCTCTTGCCATGACAACAGTTAACTTATAATTTCATTGCAACATGCTACCAATTTTGCACATCTCTGTCAGAACACTTCTAGTTTTTTTATACACTCACTGTTTTATCACACTGCACCCTCTTGCCATTAACTTCTTAAAGAGTTAATTTACAATTAACTTCTAATTTCATTGCAACATGCTGCCAATTCTCCACATCTCTGTCGGGACACTTCTACATTATTCGTACACTCACTGTTTTATCACGCTGCACTATTTTGCATACTGTTGTTGATTACTACTGGCCACTCATGTGTTTGAGAATTCTGCACCATTTCCACAATCGTCACTGTACCAGATCGTTGCACTATTAGTCACTTTAATTTGCTCTAAATTTCTTGAAGACTCCATCAGTTGCACAATTGCCATTATACAGTATTCAGTATCACCACACTAGTGGGGCACTTTCATTGCTCAGTGACACTACATTTGTGTTTTTATTTTCCTTAAATGTATATTTCATCACAATGGCTGTTTGTTGAGTGGCTCCAACTACCGTAGACAAATTCCTTGTGTGTCTTACAACATACTTGGCCAATAAAGCTGATTCTGATTTCAACCGCTTTTATGCTCATCTCTTATCATCCATCCATCCATTTTCTGACCCGCTTCTCCTCACTAGGGTCGCGGGCGTGCTGGAGCCTATCCCAGCTGTCAGCGGGCAGGAGGCGGGGTACACCCTGAACTGGTTGCCAGCCAATCGCAGGGCACATACAAACAAACAACCATTCGCACTCACAGTCATGCCTACGGGCAATTTAGAGTCTCCAATTAATGCATATTTTTGGGATGTGGGAGGAAACCGGAGTGCCCGGAGAAAACCCACGCAGGCACGGGGAGAACATGCAAACTCCACACAGGCGGGGCCGGGGATTGAACCCGGGTCCTCAGAACTGTGAGGCTGACGCACTAACCAGTCGACCGCCTCATCTCTTGTCATATTTTTTTAATTTTATAAAATAAACATTGAAGTCATAATTTATTAACTATTATGATTATATAGCAATTATTATGTTGGAGAATTTAACAGTATGCTGAATTATTTTTATCCTATGACACAATATACTGCAATAACTGTCCCGCGGTAATGTTTTTTGACAAAACTTTAAAAATATGGAACTTCAGACCAATTTGGGCAAATTGTTCTGGAAGTGAATTTCTGTCAGTTGGCTACTCTATATAACATTATGGCACCCTATTGGTTTGTATACACCTACATATGACACAAGAAACTAGTCAAAGATAAATTGCCACACTCGGACATAGAGAGCAGACGTATAGCCTAGCCCTGAAGTGGAAATTCAAAATTTAAAGTACAGTTTAGTAATGTGGCAAAAGAACATTTAGGCTAATAATGCAGCAAAAAATACAATGCACAGAGAGAAGTGGAAAGAGAGAGAGAGAGAGCATATACAGTGCCATCAAAAAGTATTGCTCCATCACCCCTTCTCATATTTATAGATTTTTTTGGGAACTTTTCCCACTTTAAGATCATCAAACAAATGTAAATATCAGACAAAGATAACCCAAGTAAACATAAAATGCAGTTTTTAAATGGTGATTTTATTCATTAAGGTAAAAATATATATATATATTCAAAGCTACCTGGTCCTATGTGAAATAAGTTATTGCCGCACTTTTGAAATCATTTCTCTGTCTAATCAATTTTGGAAAAGCTGAATTTATTTTTACTGGCTGTGCAATCAAGAAATCACTGAAATAGAGCCTTTCTGACAAAATGAAGTTTTGACACTATACAGACTGGAGGCGTGGCCCGGGAGTATGTCAATCATTAGCTTGTGTACATGCATTTACTATATGTCAGAAGGAAGCTCTGGGAACAATGGCGGATGCGGAGGGTTTTGGCGGCTATCCCTCATTTGCCAACAACCTGTGTCTTCTAATACAAGGAAACACAAGCAGAGCAAAGGGACCAGAAAGGCTAAACAAAGGGAATCTGATAGAGAAAGAAACAAAACTAGGATACACATACACAACTGTAGCTCCACAAGTAGCTTACCAGCACTAAGGTGTGACTGTGGAGTGAATGACCAATTTGTGCAATTGTAAAGTGTCCTTGAGTGCCTTGAAAGCGCTATATAAGTGTAATGTCATTTATAATAGTAACCTAGAGGGAGAAGAGGGACCCGCCATCGAATAAATTGTGTATTAAATTGCACAATATTTGTCTGGTGCATCTCTTATGACTTCAAAATCAAGAATTTATGTATAATGAGCTCATCTGCTTGGCTTGTCCGGGATGAGTGGAACAGCCTACAGCCACACAACCAACCATTTTGCCAAAACGCGCCCCAAATCCATTTAAAAACATGGGGGGGAAAAATCTGTCCAAGGTTAATTGAAAGCAATGCCGGGATTAGAGACAACAACGGAAACCATGTGACGTATATTTAACTAATGCAGTGCAGTGCGGTGTGTTCAAGCATATCCGGATTTTCAAATCGCTAGAGTGGGATTCATAATATTGTGTCGGCGATGTATGATAGGCCAAAGAAGACAATGCTCTTCAATTAGATGGCAGAAGGAACACTATTTCTGAACCAGTGTATAAACCTTTCGTGACATGGTTTGGTGGTGTCCCGTGATGTTTTTTTCTTGGGTCTGCACGCCGCAGACGGATACGATTGTATCTTTTCGTTGCAAGTCACGTTTCCATAGTTAATGAGGTAGTCTTTTAGAACCGCCCTCATACTGATATCCAATCAGAATTCACCAACTCCTCGAATAGTGATTGGTTGCGCAGCCCGTTCTTAGGCGTATTCACGACATTAATTACGCTCTTTTTTCAGCTTCTCCCAAATATTGTAGCACCAGAATTACGTACCGGTAAGCGACTGTACTGGGAGAAGAACGCACAGAGCATAAATGAAGCGTAGGGACTATTCAAGTCAAACGCTCAAGCTGCTTTACTAAGCATTTCAAGATGGTCTTAGAAACTATTTCGAGGATAATAAAAGTTCAACTCCCAGCATACCTGAAGAAGCTTCCCCTTCCGGAGACGATCGGCGGATTTGTAAGGTTAACAGGTGAATAAACACTTGCAATACAGTATCTTGTGAATGTCTTGACGTCTTGACTAATGGTGACACTTATTAGCTCCAAGCGCCTAACCTTCACTTCACTTACGGCATACAAACAAGTGCAACGAGTCGGTCGCTGTAAATGGGAATGTCAGTTTGAGTAGACCTTGTAGAATATAATTCTAAACCGAATGAAGTATTGAGGAACGTGACATTCATGACTTGGATGATAATGATTGCATTACTTCAACTACTTTGAAGCGTGTATTATTGTTGTGCAATGTAGTTACGGTTGTTTTTCATACATTTCCTGAAAGATATTAAGTACTTGGACTTTGGCATGAGACTACTGCATTGTACACTCTACCGAACATGGAAATGATGGGAGCTCCCATCATTTCCATGTTCGGTGTGGCCTTTGACGTGTTAGATGATTAAAAACAGACATATGGCACAATCATCACACTGGGAAGGAAGTTCAGAGGGTAACAGGTTGTCAGTACTAGTGGATAAACAGCAGTAGAAGCAAGTGTGTAGACCCAGTATAGTTTTATTTATTTATAGTTATAGTTTATAGTGTGTGTCTGAAATACCCACTTGGATATGGTACATACTAGTTTAAAATTGGACATATAGTTTGAATTGACTTGTGAAAGAAAAACTGTTCCCCCTCATGTGCCGTGCACCTTCTTAACAATCGTGTACATTTACGTGTCCGTAGTGTCCGAATGGCTGCGGTTGCTGCCTCTGCTGGGCATCTTGGCTCTGCTCGGCTACATGACCATTCGGCCCTTTTTTCCCAAGAAGAAGAAGCAGAGAGACTGTCTGATCAACCTGAAGATTCAGAAGGAGAATCCCAAAGTGGTCAACGAGATAGACATTGAGGACCTTAACAGTGCAAATGTGTGCTACTGTCGCTGTTGGCGCTCCAAAACTGTAAGTCAATTTGTCAGTCCACGCCATCTTCTCAGGAAGTGAGAAGTCTGTACAGTAGTTATTTTTTTCCATTTGACATGAAATGTGTTGTCATTGTAGTCACTGACTAGGTAAGCAGGGGTGTAAAACTCATTTTCTTCACAAGTCACATCTTTGTAATGGTTTCCCTCAGAGGGCTGTTATGGCTGAAAACTACTGTATATACTGTACTGTATTGTGAATGTATAACTTCCCCATCCTGTAATTACATGTACACAATTGCTCCTGCATTTGATTAATATATACCTGTATATTTGTAACAACAAATTGAATTTGAAATATGTGACTGGCTGGGATAGGCTCCAGCACACTCGCGATCCTAATTCGAATTAAGCGGTATAGAAAATGGATTGATGACTTTGACGTCAGAAGTCAAAGAGCTTGAGTTTGAGGAGTCGGTTCAATTCCCACTCTGTGATGGTTTGAATCTCAGTGTGAATGGTTGTCTGTCCCTATACGCCTCCTGTGATTGACTGACAACAAGCTAGAATGTTCTCCAGCTCCCCACGACCCTGATGAGAATAAGCCGTGTGTGTGTGTGCGTGCTATCAAAATGTTTTATCTCTACAATATATGTATCTAGATTTTAAACCTCCTTCAGGTATGAGGATACAGTAAGTGGTTGGGCAGCTGGCTATTAACATGAACACATTTCCTCTTTTTAGTTTCCTGTTTGTGACAAGTCACACTTAAAGCACAACGAGCTGACTGGAGACAACGTGGGACCACTCATACTCAAGAAGAAGATCCTATAAAAGACCACCTACTTGGAGATTCCCCTCTTCCCAGTATTTAGGTTACATTTATTTACATTGAAATCATTTTTTATTTGCACGTACAGGTGAGACATTTAGTGTCATGCAGTCATCATCTGAAGTAGTCCTGATATAGTGACAAAGAAATGGTTAGCCTTTTTTGTGGTTTCAGCAGACTCACTTACATACAGTGGGTACGGAAAATATTTACACCCCCTTAAATTTGTCACTCTTTTTTTTTTTATGTTGCCGCTATTTGCTAAAATCATTTAAGTTCATTTTTTCCCACATTAATGTACACACAGCACCCCATATTGACAGAAAAAAACGGAATTATTGAAATTTTTGCAGATTTATTACAAAAGAAAAACTGAAATATCACACAGCCATAAGTATTCAGACCCTTTGCTCAGTATTTAGTAGAAGCACCTTTTGAGCTAATACAGCCATGAGACTTTTTGGGAATGATGCAACATGTTTTTCACACCTGGATTTGGGGATCATCTGCCATTCCTCCTTGTAGATCCTCTCCAGTTCTGTCATGTTGGATGGTGAACGTTGGTGAGCAGGCATTTTCAGGTCTTTCCACAGATGCTCAATTGGGTTTAAGTCAGGGCTCTGGCTGGGCCATTCAAAAACAGTCTGAAGCCACTGTATTTTAGCTTTGTGCTCTATTTTAACAAAGAGTGAAACATTTAAGGGGGTCTGAAAACTTTCTGTATCCACTGTATGTGTAAATTTGATTTTGGTCTCTCTGGAAGCTTTCATAAATCAGTGAGACCACTTTGAAAGTACAACATACAGTAAATGCAGTGACTTGATGTAATGGCCTTTAATAAGTATAAATGTCCAAGGGCAACAATTTCCCTCTATTAGATATGAAGTAAAACTGCTATGCAGTCTGTAATCTCACTGTGCTACATACTACCAATTTTAGCACCCTTGCTGAGTTATTGTGACAACCAGGCCTTTTTCCTTCATTGTGACTGTGTACCAAATTTAAACTATAGCAATATGAAATACTCATGCATAAATTATTATTTGATAAACTCATTGCAACCTTTCTGTGCCCATTGATGTTACTCAATCATTTCAAACCATAACACAGTCGAGTTGTATCAGCATTGCAGTAGAGTTTTAGAAAGCCTTATTGAGGTTCATGTAAGTGAACTAAGCCTTGTTGTTTTCAGCCCGTTTCTTTTTATGCGCTGTACCATAACGGCTGTAAATACTTTACTTCCTTCTGAAGTAATTCCTAATACCTACCAATATTTTTGCATAAATGTTTACATCATCACAGTTGTATTTTCATGTTTCCTGGATCATGGTTTGAATTTGTTTATTCTATATTGGCACAGTAATGCTTTGAACTAAATGCTATCCCGTTAATACAATACTCCGAAAAGGTTTGGAGACTCTACTAAATGAGAATGCTCATGGGATTGCAACTTTATTGCTATTCATCTAAAAATTTCAACTTTTGGTCGACGGTACTACCCTAACCCTATAACTGAAGTACTAAGCAAGAGATTCAACTTTTTTTTTTTATATAACTTTATTTAAGAATATTTAGTAGAAAACTAATTCTCAGTTCCATATATTTCTCATAAATACTAATACTGCAAACAAAAACTTTGTATCACATAATTTAAATAAAATTAACATCTTGAAGTTCCTTAAAATACACTGCAGATTTTTTAAATAAAAGTAACAAAACGTGATTTAAAAAATGACTGCTAAAAGATATGTTTAAAGGACTGAATATGATTCAGCTTCAATTTTGAAACAAAGGGAAATGTGTGGATTACTGTATACACATTTTCCTGAGCTTTTACACATTTTGATTAAAAACAATAGGACTTAAAATATGTGTCAAACATAAGCTCATGTTAAAAAATACACTCCTGCTCATTTTAGCAACTAACGCAATAGGCTTACTAGCTGCAATTATTAGTATTACCACTTCAGTCCGAGTCCCTTGTTTTAACAAATAGGAACAACCACAGTCATTTTTAAAAATGAAAACCACATTCATAAAATGATTTCATTCAATTATAAAAAAAAAACAAAAAAACATTTTGACTCTGAACAGAAACTACCTCTCGTACGCTGCATGACCGTTCACATGTTCAGATGTGAGTCATTGGTTTGAGGCGTAGAAATCACCAGTGGCTACAAATACATAGAGTAGTCATTATTCACAGGTGTGCTCCTGCAGTAGAGAGAATAGCAGGAGCTGTCTGGAAGACAGCAAGATGTAGCAGGCCACTCGGTGGCTGAAGGAGAGCTGACATATCCAACATGTCATTCCAGTTATTTTGTTACAAATTAAAACGGAGTTGAGTGTTCCCTCAAGAATACATACAGAAATAGATGTGAACAGTGAGGATTTCCATGATGATAGACAATACTGTTGCGGCACTTGCAGACAAATGCCATCAAATCCAAAATGAAAGATTATTTCTTTCAACACCCCATTGGCTGCATTGAGACTGGTGATGTCAGAGAGTGCTTTCATAGGTGACCGGCGTTTCATTGTCCTCATCGCCACCTGCCGCAGTGCCTAGAGGAGATGCAGAGGGAGCACAAGCAATAGTTGATGACATTTTGTGTCATGCTTTTTCCATACTTCTCAAAGTATGTTCCAGAAGACCCCATGTGGTCTATAAATTAATGGTTGGATGCTTTGATACCTGTACTAACTAGTGAACAGGTAATGTTATAAGTAACACATTTCAAGTAACTTTTTATTCGTAACCTTTGATGAGCACCACTTTTGGCACGGAGTTCCTTATTTTAATTTATTATGTCATCATTACCATTTAGCTTTTTGGCTTATAACTGATACTCCAGTGAAATGATGTACAGTGGACCCCTGCATATTTCTGGTTTGGTATTTGCGGCTTCACCTATCTATAGAATTTTTGGGGACTCTATCGTTATTCGTGGAACCACACGCTTATTTGCAATATTTTTTCCAGATCACACAGATATTTTTATTTTTTTTAATCCAATCCCCTGCTTATTCAAGTTTCTTTAAAGACAACAAAATCGTGCCCAAAATATACATTTTCATGGTAATTATAATTAGACTTTACACCTTTATCGGTATCGGCCGATTATTAGCATTTTATGCTGATGGCTGATCGGCTTTAATGTCATAATTCGCCGATCCGATCAATGAAGTCATTGATCGACTCCGCAAAAGACATTTATTTACTCCGCGTAGCCATCGTGCACAGTATATATGAATCCAAACGCTAGTTTATTTTTAGCCTTGTCGCGTGTCTTTTGGCGTAGTCGTGTTAATAACTGACGGCCAATAAAGTTATTAAAAAAAAACAAAAAAACATGCCGGCGGTGTGGAACAGACAACACGCCTGAGACAGACAATACGTAATGCCCGGATCAGACTACAAGACAAATTTGCTCTTTCACGATTGCACTATGTCAGACTACTGCAATAAAATCTTGTATTCCGACACCACCACATCCCGTTTTTTCCGATCACTGGGCTTCATCGTATCAACGCAAACGCGACCGGATACACTCGTTACCATGGCGACGACAACAATAATGGATCGCGCCGTGTGTAAGAACAAAATGGGGGGAAATGTGTGTTGGTGGTCACCGGTGCTCAGGACAGGAGAGGATGATCGTTTAAGGCTTGCTTCAGGGATGTTCACGTACTTTTAATACGATACGGCTCGCAAGCAGGCAACAAAAACGTTATGTAGCCTAGCAAGCTATTGGTACAACGAACGGTTGGACGTAAACATGCCGCCGTTCTGTCAAATAATGCTCTCAAGTTTCGGTGTGGGTGAAGTCATTTAATTAAAAATAAAGTAATTTAGCGGCACGGTGCAGACTGGTGAGAGCGTCTGCCTCACAGTTCTGAGGACCTGGGTTCAATCCCCGGCCCCGCCTGTGTGGAATTTGCATGTTCTCCCCGAGCCTGCGTGGGCTTTTCTCCGGGCACTCCAGTTTCCTTCCCACATCCCAAAAAAACATGCATGAATTGGAGACTCTAAATTAACCGTAGGTGTGAATGTGAGTGCGAATGGTTGTTTGCTTGTATGTGCCCTGCGATTGGCTGGCAACCAGTTCAGGGTGTACCCCGCCTCCTGACCGATGATAGCTGGGAAGGTAGCTTAATTGAAGACTCTAAATTGCCCATAGGTGTGAATGTGAGTGTGAATGGTTGTTTGTTCATACAGTATGTGCCCTGCGATTGGCCGGCAACCAGTTCAGGGTGTACACTGCCTCTCTTTTAGGTCAAATTCCAAGTTGTTTTGATTGCTGAACCACCAACTGATTGAGTACAGTGTTGACTCACACTTTTCTACTTACAGATTTTGCAGATTTCATTTGAAACCCATCATCTGTTATTTGCTAAAAACCTCACCTAGTGAGTTGAGGCGCTTCATGTCGTGCTTTGGCGCCATGTAATGGAATCTATAGGCAATTGTAAAGCTTTTTATGGGGCCATGAATTACAGATTTCCACTATCTGTGGTAATGCTCGGTCCCAAAACACTGTAATAGGCAGGCCTACTGTTTTTTTTTCCAATATTAAATGTGTTTGGCAGGATTTATTTAGTGGTTGAGTGGTCCATTTTCTCAAGAAACTACTCTACTGACATTACTGCAGTGGTTGAAAGGGATGATAGCCAAGCTAAAGTTGTGTTACATTTACTCACTACTTCACGACTACGAGGCATGGGTGATGGAATCTGAGCCGGGTTTGTTGATAAAGATGCCCCCACATTACCTACCTAAGAAAAAGGCTGATAAATTCGTTTTGACTCGCTCACCACAGGCGGAGTTCTTTGGTTTCTGCAGCAGGCATGGTCCACACAGGCCAATGATAAGGGCTCCTACTGGCGCCGTGAGAAGAATGGAAAGCACAGCTACAGTCAGCACGTCCATGCCATACTTCTGCATCTGCTTGTCTTGCCTAGTTCTGGCCATGTCCAAAGCTGTGGAGCCAATGGCTGCCTGGTGATTTAAAAAACAGTTTACCTCTATGGTCCCTCATGTAACATTCAACAAACGTCTGAATGAATGTTTTTTTTTCAAGAAACTACCTGCACTGTGGCTTTGGGCATCCACGCCAGCGCAATAAACACCTTTTCTCGAATGTTAAAGCCGGCGAACAACACGCAAACATAGGTGAAAAGAAGTCGAATCACCAGGGCAATGAGCAAAGAAGCAATACCCAGACCTGCAGAAGAAAACAGATATGTACAATACTGTCACATAAATTTTGTTGAGAGCAGCCACCTCTTTGTTAATTTAAAGTCAAAGCATACAGCTTTCAAGATCAATCTTTCAACATTTCCAGCACCCTTAAAGCTTACACGTGTACACATAATATAGTATAGTAATTTACTGGTCATATACCCCCACAAATGTTTTGTAACAGCAGAGAGAAAGAGAAATGAAACAGGCTCATCAGTAAATGGTAAATGTCAAGTTTTAATGAAAGCTCTGAAATAAAAATAAAAAAATGTTAACATTAATCACATCCTGTATGTTTTACCATATTTTAAATCCAATGTGATGGTGTATACAGACAAAAAAACCCACCTCACAATCCAAATTCATCGAACTTCGTAGTATATTTTATTTCATCACAATTCAGTTAATTGTAGCATTTTCAAGAATTGTTAGGACTCGTGTGAAGAATGTTAAGTGATTCTGTATGTGCTCTCACCAACTATGTGTCCCTCCAACTCGGACACTCGTATCTCTGCTCCGATTAAACCAAACAGAAGTGGCTGAAACACATCCCATGCCCAGCCCACCACTTCCTCCACGCGTGCCTTAACACACACACACACACACACACACACACACACACACACACACACACACACACAGAACATGATATTAATGCCTGCTGCTTCTGGCATGAAGCTGAGTAGGAAAAGTATGTCACTGTAAAAATGTTACCGATGTTTGTCAGTCAAATGATAAAAGCTGTGAACGGGTTTACCTTTTCTGTACCCCATCCGAGACCAGCAAGAAATGCCAATACCAGAGTGCAGAGGCCACCAGAACCAGGAAAGCCAGCCACACCACTGCCAAACACAGCAAAGACAGACAGGCCGAGTACCAGGAAGGATCGCTTCATCACCAAGTGTTTCTGCAAGGTCAAAAAACAGCCAATGAGTACACATTTTGTTTTAAACACCATTTTGGCCAATCGCAGTTTTAAAGTTAATCTGAGCTTTTCCAGAACAGTATCATTCATAAAAATCAAAGATAAATAAACTGATAATTGTAGTTTGTCACCTGTGTTTTGCTATAGACACAAGCATGTTTTGAAACAGGAAAGTTAGTGGAAATTTAAAGTGCAACCAAGTTCATTTTCGTGTTTTGTTTCTAAATACATTATGTTTGAAGAGCTGAAAACATGCAATGACTGAGAACAATATAGTACTGAATTGTTAAGATTTCACCCAAATTTTCCTGATTTTTTTGGGGCGTGGCTAAAAAATAGCCCTGTGACATCTTGCGGTTGGCCATTTGGTGGAATTGCACATCTTTGTTCATAAATTCCCCCAGTTCTACCAGTGTAACGTACAACTGGCCATGAAACTATTGCAACGTTCCATTTACCTTGGAAATGGGACATTAGAGCTGGGAATGACATCACCGCCAAGTTACCGGCGTTCCATTTACCAAGTCGGAAAAAGAGATGGCGACAACTGCGAAAAAAACTTCAACTTCTAGACAAACGTGGTCCTTCTGCAAACTTCACACGCGGTGGATGAATAGGAAACACAAAGATGCAGATGGTGACCTATTTTTTGGTTCAGTGTATTTCATTGCTTACAAGGGTGTTTGTCTTTGCTCTGTGTTTGTGTTGCTCTTTTTCTTTCTTGGGTTTAAAATGTTATTGTGTCATATTATTTACTGAAATACGTTTTGTCTCTTGTCTAGAATAATCTAGATAATAATAATGCTGCAGCATACACAGTGAATTGAAGACTGGAACCGATCATGCTGACTTTACCATGGCAAACCAAAAGAGCTTCCGTGAGATCTACTTATCCATGATAACTATTACTTTATAGAACATCAATATAACAGTTTCTTGGATTTTGATGAAAAAGATTGACTAACACAAACAAAACAAAAACACCTATATAATATACTATCTATATTGATACGACCTCCTCATTTTGTAAATGATCATTTGTATTTATTTTTTGAACTGGTTGACCTTTTGCACATTGTTTCAGCTCTCCACTCATCTTTTCCGTAATTCTCACTCCATATTGATATGCTGATTTTATTATTATTATTGTGGTTCTGCATTTTTGGATAAACTTTGGCTTCTCTGTTAATTGAAACACCCTCTCTTTTTCTTGAAACACTTTCAGGATGAGGTGCAAGTGGAGGCGCCTACAAGATCTGCAGAACACCCGGATCGATGCAATAGTGATGATCATAATGGCGGGGTGTTTTCTCCACAACATGTGCATGGATGCTTTGGAGATCTGTCAGAACATCCAAATGGATGCCCATGACCGGCAGATGAAAATGAGTCCATGCTGTCAAATGATCCTGCTTTCTTAAAATGTTCATACTGTAAATAGTTATCAATAATGCACTGCTGTCATTACCTTTTTTCTTGCCAATAACTTACTGCAATAACTTCAAGTAGAAATGTAATAGAGTTTAATGAAATACTCAAAAAAACACAACAAAGATTCAAATTGGGCAAAATAAAGTTTCTCCCAGCAGTAAGGTAGTGAACATTGTGCAAAAGTGTAAACATAAAATGTACACTAAAAGAAAAGTGTTATCAATGTAACTCTTCCAGTTGATCTATCAGTCGACACATCAGGGCCTCAAATCCTTGCTGAGTTGACTCCAGTTGAGCCAGCAACTCTTCATGGCACCTCTGACTAGCCTCCTAGGAATCACGGAGGAATTGGATGGCATCATCATGTTCCCGCCGACGCATATGAGGCCGTGTGGGTGTTGGTGCCATGTGGGTGCTGGAGCAAGAGGCAGGGTGACACCTGATGATCCAAGCTTTTCTAGTCTTCTTACTTCCACCCTCGCTGATGCGCAAACCACAGGAAAGACATTAATTATCATGATGCCCTCAGGTCAATAAGGAACAGGGTCTGGTCTCTATTAAAGCCTTAATCTGCAAGCATGGCAGGAGATAGGAAGGGAGCATTCTCCTCCAACCTCTCTACAAGACACATGAATAATATTATCAAACATTGTCTCATGGACACCATTTTGTAACTTTTTTTTTCTTCCTTAACCTGTTGTGATGTGCTTTTCCTCAGCCATAACCAGGCAGTCATGCTGATGTAGTTCGTAGCTGCATCGTGTGTTCTCTAGAACATAGGGGCCAGGAAAAAGTGTCCTCCTGTGTAGATCCAAATATAGGCCAGTGCTGTTGTCCACATAGACTGGAGGGGGAAAACATTTACATTACAACTATTTCCCACAGAATATTTTTTGCGTCACAAATATTTTGGAATACAAATGGAATCATACATTTTCTATCCATATTAGGGCTAGACTATGATTGTTGATAAATGAGTGAGCAGTTGAAACAATATTCAGAATGTGCATCCCTAGTCCAGAGGTCATTCACTGCTTCACAGTACTTTTAAACATTCTTCACATAAACAGGTTGCAAAAACATAAATGAAAACGAGATGTCTATAGCAAGAAGCCACCGCGCTAGTATTAGCCATCATTAGCACGGGCTGCAATGTAGCTCACGTATACCACATCAAAAAGGTATTTTACACTCTAGCAAAAATACCATATATGTGTGTGTATATATATATATATATGTCAATACTATGTATACGGCCGGTTGAGTGTGACAAAAACTATTCAGAACCGGACTATTACAGGAGCTTTTACTTACTATTTACACTCGGGGCAGCCATCTTTGAAAGCCGACTCGGGGGTAGTGGGAAATCTCCAACTTTCCAAGTGGAAAATCCGACTTCAGAGGCTGTTCAATTTGAATTTCCGACAAGGAACTTGGAAATTCCAACTTCCGAGATGCCCACAACTGGAAAAAATAAATCTTTCCTGGAGTGTGATGTGTTTTTTTTTTTTTGTCCTGTTCTGCTGTTAGGTCAAACAGGATGGAGGATCTGTATCCCTTTTATGCCGGAACAGTTTTACTGTGTCACAGTGGAGTTTTTAAGATACCGATGTGGTTTCTTAGTATTAGAATGGATATTTACTGAGAAGGCGGCACAGTGAAAGAGTGGTTAGCACATCTGCCTCACACTTCTGAGGACTGGGGTTAAAATCCCGGCCTCACCTGTGTGGAGTTTACATGTTCTCCCCATGCCTGCATGGGTTTTCTCCGGGCACTCCGGTTTCCTCCCACATCCCAAAAACATGCGTGCTAGGTTGATTGAATACTCTAAATTGCCCGTAGGTGTGAATGTGAGTCTGAATGGTTGTTTATATGTGCCCAGCGATTGGCTTGTGACCAGTTAAGGGTGTACCCCACCGCTTACCCGAAGATAACTGGGATAGGCTCCAGCACGCCCGCGACCCTAGTGACGATAAGCGGTACAGAAAATGGATGGATGGAAGGATTTATTGAGAATCAGAGTCGAACAGAACAAGATTTCTCGAGGGGAGTGAGAAAAGAAGACAACAAAAGACAAACCGCTAACTGTAAACAAGATGAGAAAAGTAAATCCTTATATATCTAGAACAATGACACATTAGATATGAGTATTACAAGGGGCGTAGTGCTACACCCTGTGAGGGAAGGACAGGACAAGATAGGACCGGACAAGGACAGGAGAGGAAGCATGCAGGACAAGGGTCGTGAACCCGGATGTACAACTGGTGTGTGGTGGGAGTGGCTATGTACCATAATTTCTCGTGTATAATGCGCTCCCATGTATAATACGCACCCCCAAAGTTGACCTCAAAATTATGGAAAATCGTTCTACCTATGTATAATGCATTTTTTCAATGCATGATTTTGCTTCTACCCACATGATCAAAACGAAGTATTATCTGTATTTTGTTATTTTTTTTCAAATAATTATTCTGAAGTTAAGCACTTTATTTGAACACATAATCCTTTTTTTTGTTTACTTGCTCTCATTTTGAAATTCACAGCCCTACTTTTATTTAGTAAATTAGAAAACACACAGTGTGCTCATATGTTTGATTACCCAGACAGAATTTGTAACATGGGTTCAATTATTTAAAGAAAATATGAAGGACCAGGCAAAATTTTTATCAATGTGATTAAAATTAAACGGTCAAGCATTTCAGAAAAGCATTATCATTAAACAAAACATAACCATAAAGAAATTAATGATGGTTATTGTTCAGTCATCAGTCGTATTTAAAAAAAAAAAACATTTCACAAATTCTGCCAGGGTTTGTAAACTTATGAGCACAACTGTACATATAAGCAGTCATACGTACGTACCTCTGTCATATTGGAATGAATGCGTAGGGTACACCTACCTACTACTACTACTACTACTACTACTCGGTGGGATTTTGGAATGAAAGTGTACAGCATTTTCATAACCACTAGATGTCAGCATACATTTATAAAATGTGAAAGTTTTTTTCCATTTGCCCCTACACCCATGTATAATGCGCACTATTGACTTTTGACAATTTTTAGGGGGAAATAATGCGCATTATACATGAGAAATTACGGTAAATTATAAACCTCTATAAGGACCATAGTGTGAGTGAAGAGATACCCCAGCAATTCGCATATTCATGAATTATTTATCGCAATAAGTGAGAGGCCCCACACCCAGCAAAGAAGTCCCAGGGGTGTGTGCCTGCGGACAGAGGCAAGTGAATTTACACTGTTTCGCATGCACAATGCCTGACAGAAGTGCCCTGTAATTGCTGTGCCTGCACCGTGGAGGCTAAGGACCCCAACTAATCAATTGAGGCGGGATCGGGCCCAGGAGTCCACCCGAGAGCAGCTCGGTGGACGGGACACGTCCCACACCGAGGAACCCAGGGAAGTCTACCGGCCCCATTGAGGCGCCACAACTACGGCCACCCGGAGGAGGCCGCAGGGAGTTTGTCATCAAAGCTGCCTGCTGCCATTAACACCGTGGGGATGCCCTGCTCCACACTGTAACCGTCCTTCTGCAGTAGCAACATGGAGGGGACCACCACTGCTGGAGATACAGCGCCAAGCACAAAACTGCAAAGTGAAAGAGATGGCCCCACTGACTGGATGCATACGTTCTACCAGTTGAGCGGTTACAGAACTAGAGGGGAAATATATTTACCCAAGAATGAAGCCCCACACCCAGGGCAAACCCATGAGGAAGTGTGAGGCCAGAGCTATGGTGAAGGCCTCAATGATGCAGGGCCCCACTGCCACATGCAAACACACAGTGTGTTATCTGGACAACATGTCCTGCCGTATGGCACCCACGCACTTTGTGTTGCAAGGCAGCGGCAAAACGGTTGAGATCCGCGGTTAGAGAAGCCGCTGGAGGTCCAGCAAAACAACGCGAGTGCCGTTAGCCTCACAGCCTGGACCGGAGCGAGTTGCGCGGCTTTGGCTGCTTATGGAGCACCATTTGGTGGCCACTAAAGCTGAATTTTAAAGTGGTGAAAATTGGCCCAAGGGCGTGGTTTATGGTCATTATGAGGCTGCACCTCTGCAGTTCTCAGTGACACGCCCTCAGCGTCTGCAAACTAAAACAATGTCCCAATTCGTGATCATTTTTAAGCCTGATTTCACATACTTATTTCATTAATTCATTCGTCAGGCTTGTTAACAAGACTTCTCTGTGATGTGTCAAATTTACAAGACATTTTTTTCTACTGTTTTGGTTGCACTGTTTGGTATTTTCTACTGTTTGGGAAAAGGCATGTCTTCTTTACATGGTTACAACCATGAGTTTTATTAAATGTCTATCACTCTTTCAAAACTTTAATTAACACTGCATTTTCAAAACTTCAGGCCAGTGGGAGGTCCTTCCAGCCCTCAGTAACTGACTGGGGTAAATGCCAAAGTGGTGAAACTCAATGACTAAACAAAGGAGAAACACCTTCTCAAAGCAGTGATTTTGCAAGCTGTGTAACGTCTACCTGGTCGAGACTGGGAAAGTACTGGATGAGGAAGCCAAGAAGGATCCCAGCAAGCAGGCCACCAGCCACCTCCAGCACCCCTCTCAAGAGGTTGTACCATGTGGAACCTACAGTACATGGAAGAGCAAGATTTACAATAAATTAAACATATGAAACTCACGGTGGACAACTGGTTAGCACATCTGCTTAGCACATCTGAATGTATTGTAAAAAAAATATATTGTAAAAATGCGCATTAAAAACTACGTCATTGAAAGAAAATATTATGCTCAGGGTTTATACACCTTCTCCAAAGTCAAATAGAAGCTGTTTCCAAAGACTTTTAATGCCATTTTTCAAAAATACTTTCGTTTTCTTACTGCTTGGGTATATTGCAGGGGGTCCTCTGTTTTTCGATGTTTCATTCCTGAGGCGGCAAGGTAACCAGAATTTGTAAATTGTTGTAGGAACGCGCCATATCCTATCACTGAGCTAGACTAATGCAGTAGTGAAGGCAGAAGTATAGTACATATTTGTATAAAAAACATTGAATCAATCTAAATCAAATGAAAAAGTAGAGCAGTAAATGAGTGCGCCTTCTTGTGCCACTTGACAACATAGTGTATTCTTAAACTGCTGCGCAAACTACATTGCGCGCCGCTGTAAATTAGGACTGAGGATTCCCTGTAGCATATATTTCAATTACCATTGGCATCTATTTATTCATCTGTGTTGACTTGAGCTACATTAAAGGTTTGTTTCATCCTTCCCCATTACCTGTAGCAAAAGCCATGCCCAAGCATGTAGTGAACCCTGTTATGGCGAGAATGTCATCAAAGCTGCCTGCTGCCATTAACACCGTTGGGATGCCCTGCTCCACACCATAACCGTCCTTCTGCAGTAGCAACATGGAGGGGACCACCACTGCTGGAGATACAGCGCCAAGCACAAAACTGCAAAGTGAAAGAGATGGCCCCACTGACTGGATGCATACGTTCTACCAGTTGAGCGGGTACAGAACTAGAGGGGAAATATATTTACCCAAGAATGAAGCCCCACACCCAGGGCAAACCCATGAGGAAGTGTGAGGCCAGAGCTATGGTGCAGGCCTCAATGATGCAGGGCCCCACTGCCACACGCAAACACACAGATTTCAGCTTCCTCAGAGCCTGGCAAACAACATCCAAAAGGTTATATTCAACAGTAATTGAAGTATTTGAGTCACATAAATCTACACAGAATTACCGTATTTTCACGACCATAGGGCGCACCGCATTAAAAGGCGCAGTCTCAGTTACGGTGTCTATTTCTGTATTTAACACATACATAAGGTGCACTGTATTATTGGGCGCAGGCATGGTAAAACAAATGCTAGCTTAAAACATACGGTAGCATGCATGCACGCTAAAACAATTTTTCTAAAAAGGCAGCGGGAGCCAAACTGAGTTCGGTTGTACTTTATTGAAGTATTTAACAATGTACTGTTATTTTTTGATCAATCCTCATCCACAAATCCATCAAAGACCTCGTGTTCTGTATCCGAAATGAACAGCTGGGCAAGTACTCAATCAAACACGTCAGGTTCGAGTCAGTCTCGTTGCCGCGCGGCTCCTCAGAAATGATGCCGGCTTTTACGAAAGCTCGAACAACAGTGCAAGCACGTTAGCCCAAGCATCCACAATCCATTCACAAATGGTGGCGTAACTCGCCCGGCACTGCCTCCTAGTCTTAGTAAAGCTGTGTTCGCCATCTGTCATCCATAACTCCCACGCCGCTCACAACTTCACTTTGAACGCCCTGTTTACACCAATGTCCAGCGGTTGGAGTTCATTAATCCATTGCTCGAGTTGGCCTTCCAACTCGGGCCACCTCGCCTTGTTTCCGCGTTTTCTTTTTCTTTTTTTCCGCAGAAACTCAGCTTCGTCTTCTTGACTTGGCGAAGCTCGTTTTCCTGCTTCCTCCACTTGCGAACCATGGATTCGTTGATCTTGAATTCTCTTGCGGCTGCTCGATTCCCATGTCCCTCCGCGTAACTGACAGCTTGCAGTTTAAACTGTGCTTCCTAAGCGTGTCTCTTCGTAGGTGCAGTTTTCGACTGCGGTCAAGCCAGCCTCCACTCGTAAAGTAGCAGTCAAGCCAACCGCCCCTAATTTTGTTCATACTAGGCATTACAGTAATAGGTCGCCAACAGGCGGCGAAAGCCACCTTTCAAATAAAAGCTTTCCAATAATACGGACGTCAGTGCTCTTCGGTTAAGAAATGCAACCAGCAAAGTTAACTTGAATCTTGAGTTACATTAAAAATTATAGTCTATTTGTTATCTTAGGAAAAATAAATGGTAAATGGACTGCACTTATATAGCACTTTATCTACATCATCACAGTGCCCAAAGCACTTTACAAAGCCTCACATTCACACACACGTTCATAAACCAATGGGCGACTGCTGCCATGCGAGGCGCTGCCAGGCCCACTGGGAGCAAATTAGGGTTCAGTGTCTTGCCCAAGGACTACATTTTTTAATGCATCTCAAGATTCAAATTAACCTTGCTGGTTGCATTCCTTAACCGAAGAGAATGACGTCCGTATTATTGGGAAGCTTTTATTTTGAAGTTGGCTTTCGCCGCGAGTTGGCGACTTATTACCGTAATGCCTAGTATGAACAAAATTAGGGGCGGCTGGCTTGATTGCTACTTTACGAGTGGAGGCTGGCTTGAGCGGTGCTATATACCTGCGTGCCTTTAGCGTCCTCCTTCACGTGCACCCTTCCCCCTTTACGGCCGCATGCTGTCCTCAGCCACGTCCGCGTTTTCTCTGTATGAGCAGCGTGTCAGCAGGAAATGCTCCCAGTCAGTCAAGGGGAGGGCTCCTCACGCAACAACATTTATAGATTTTGGAACACATAAGACGTGCCGCATTATAAGGCGCCCCATCCATTTTGGAGAAAATTTAAGACTTTTAAGTGCGCCTTATGTTCGTGAAAATACGGTATTTAAAAAAAAGAATGGAAAAAAAGTAAAAAGAAGTAAAAAATGCTTTGTTTTTTTAAATGTAATATCTTTCATATCGTTACAATCTAAGATACTGTTTGATATTAAATATATTTCATGTTGTTAATGCTTTGCCTTGTGGTGTTCTCATTGTGGCGTATACTGGACCAGTAATTTCATTTTGCAGATGAAAAAAAGTACCCATCTACACTATGTATCCATCTCTCTATCCATCATCTATCTTATTTATAGGTTTAGAATCATATGATGTTGGTAGAACATCCATCAAAAAAGTAACATATCAGTGAAAAATATAAACTTTAATATAGATTACTAAATTGCAGCAGTTGTGAAAAAGCACTGGAATGTCATAAATTTCCAACCTACATGCTGTATTTAGCTTGTATTAAATTAAAAGATGAAAACATTTTCTGTATCTCTGACGCCTAATCGGTGGTACAACACTAAACTAATACAATGGCTTACCGAGGGATCCAAACTCAGACCGGCTCTGGCTAGGATGACCGCCAGTGCAATGTTCCTGAGGGAGGCGGACCACTTGAAATTAATATACACACCGTCTGTTATTACTGGGATATTTCTCAGCATGAAGCCCATGAGCAGCATACCTGGAAGAGGAAAGATATATATATTATTTGATCCTCTCACAGAGTTCAATTTCACATAGTTTCAGTCTCAGATTGGACACCTGCAGCTCAAAAATCAAACTGGATGTTAACCATAATCTTACATTTATGAATCTAACGTTTGTGAAAATGTCATGTTTTATTTTCTTCTCAAAACATGCAAACATGAGTAACTATTACTATACTACATAATACTGAAAATGTAAAAGAAATAATAATAATTTAAAAAAATACAGAATCGTAGATGACGTAAAATGTATCCCACCAGACAATCGCTGTTTATGATATACAGTAGTACTGAATGTGGAAGTACCATAATGTACATATTATGTTCAACCGAGCATTGCAAAGCATCAGAAAACCATGTTAGACAGATTTAACACCGGAAGAAAAAACATTTTGGAGTTGATGGACTTAAAATAAAAAATCTTATATATGTCCGGCACTGTTAGTTTGTCCAGAAGATGTTTAATTTCCTACCAAGAAGTGGAGGGAATGGTGGAAGTCTGGGCAATTGGATCAGAGCCACTAGTTTACCACCAATAACTGCACAGATGAAAAGCACCGTAATGCCAAACAGGTTACCCCCTGGAAGACACTCATCCTCTGTGACGGACCACACCACTCCGAAGAGCACCGCGGCCAAGAGGACTGGGGAGGACACAAAACAATAGTTATGAAAAATAATAATATTATCGCTGTAATTTGAGGACAATTTTAAGGTTTTAGAATGTCAAAGATCACGGGTGTCAAACTAATTTTTGGTCTCGAGCCACATCATAGTAATGGTTTTCCTCAAAGAGCCCTTATAACTATGAAAACCATATAAATGTATAATTACCTCACCACATTATTTTATATACACAATTGCCCCAGCAATTGATTGTTATGTATATTGTTACCAACAAATTGAATTTGAAATCAGAAGTCATTGAAAATGTATGTTAAGAAGGGATTTAGTGTCAAAAATGCTTGTAATATCTGGTAAAAATGAAGAAAATTACAAGTAAAGAACAAACCTATTTAACAAGAAACCTGAAGTTTAGACACACTTTAACTGCGTTAGGGGGCCATAAAAAGTGGTGCGGCGGGCTGGATCTGGCCCCCAGGCTTTAGGTTTGACACCTGTGTCATAGATTATCATTGACAGTAATGATAACATGGATGGAAGCCCACTGAGCCCAAAGGGGCCCCATACTGGGAATACCTTTTGTTATGACAGAGGCCACAAGGCCTCTTGGAGGACAAGGGCAAAATCTGTGAATCAAAGGGCAGCAGACCATCGGTGGTTCTGTGTTGGTACCAGCATCCACCACAGGGTTGCGAGGAAGAAAATAGGTTGTTTCCTCTGTGACATTTGGACTCGAACAACGCCGCACTACTACCTGGATCTGGTTCACATTAAGGTGCTGGAAAGAGTCACAGAGCATGGAACAAACAACTTTAACACCGTATTTAATATATGAAAAGAGTTTTTAAAAAAAAATTATTATAGTGAAGGTCTAATTAGACAATCAATAAGCTTTTCCACAGCACAGTACACTTGGCTCTCATTTACCATGGTTTTGTCTGGTGTGTTTCCACTTCCAAATAATACTAAGGAAAATTGAAAAGTTAAAACCATGCCGCAGTGAACATATCATCTAAAGACATCCATCCATCCACCCATCCATTTTCTACCGCTTATCCGAGGTTGGGTCGCGGGAGCAGTAGCTTAAGCAGGGACGCCCAGACTCCCCTCTCCTCAGGCACTTCATTCAGCTCTTCCGGGGGATCCCGAGGCGTTCCCAGCCCAGCCGAAAGACGTAGTCTCTCCAGTGTCTCCTGGGTCGTCCCCGGGGTCTGGGACATGCCCGGAACACCGCACCTCATCTGGCTCCTCTCGATGTGGAGAAGCAGCGGCTCTACTCTGAGCCCCTCCCAGATGACCGAGCTTCTCACCCTATCTCTAAGGGAGAGCCCGGACACCCTGTGGAGGAAACTCATTTCGGCCGCTTGTATCCGGGATCTCGTTCTTTCAGTCACGAACCACAGCGTGACCATAGGTGAAGGTAGGAACATAGATCGACTGGTAAATCGACTAAATCGACTGGTAAATCGAGAGCTTCGCCTTTCGGCTTAGCTCCTTCTTTATCACAACGGACCGATACAAAGTCCGCATCACTGTAGACGCTGCACCGATCCGCCTGTCGATCTCCCGTTCCATTCTTCCCTCACTCGTGTACAAGACCCCAAGATACTTGAACTCCTCCACTTGGGGCAGGATCTCATCCCCGACCTGGAGAGGGTACGCCACCCTTTTCCGACTGAGGACCATGGTCTCAGATTTGGAGGTGCTGATTCTCATCCCAATGGCTTCACACTCTGCTGCGAACTGCTCCAATAAGAGTTGGAGATCACGGCTTGATGAAGCCAACAGAACCACATCATCTGCAAAAAGCAGAGATTCAATACTGAGGCCACAAACCGCACCCCCTCTACGCTTCGGCTGCGCCTTGAAATTCTGTCCATAAAAGTTATGAACAGAATCGGTGATAAAGGGTAGCCTTGGCGGAGTCCAACCCTCACCAGAAACGAGTCCAACTTACTGCCGGATATGCGGCCCAAACTCTGACTCCGGTCGTGCAGGGACCTCCAAAAAGGGTGGGTACTCTGAACTGCTGTTTGGTGCATAGGCACAAACAACAGTCATGACCCGTCCCCCCACCCGAAGGTGGAGGGAGGCTACCCTCTCGTCCACCGGGATGAACCCCAACATACAGGCGCCGAGCCGGGGGTCAATAAGTATACCCACACCTGCTCGGCGCCTCTCATCGTGGGCAACTTCAGAGTGGAAGAGAGCCCAAGCTGTGTGTGGAGGCGAGTCCGACTATATCTAATCAGAACTTCTCGACCTCACACACCAGTTCGGGCTCTTTCCCTGCCAGAGAAGTGACATTCCTCATCCCTAGAGCCAGCTTTTGTAGCCGGGGATCGGATCACCAAGGTCCCTGCCTTCGGCCACCGCCCAGCTCGCACTGCACCCAACCCCTATGGCCCCTCCCACAGGTGGTGAGCCCATGGGATGGGGGACCCACTTTACCCTTTCGGGCTGTGCCCGGCCGGGCCCCATGGGTGCAGTCCTGGCCACCAGGCGCTCGCCTTTGAGCCCCACCTCCAGGCCTGGCTGCAGAGGGTGGCCCCGGTGACCCACGTCCGGGGAAGGGAAACCTAGATCATTTTTTATTGTTTCTTCATAGGGGTTCTTCATCTAAAAACAACTGAAGGGAATGAGGGTCTCCTTTATTGACTTATCAATATGTCATAAGACTTTTTTTCCCCCCCAAGAATACCTGGGGGCACCAAGAAAACATACTGCTGGAGCAAAGTGGAAATTGTGAGATTGGTGTTTGTGTGTGGCTTAACAATAAAGACCATTGCCATTGCCTCGTTCTTGTCAGAACATATGGAGCTGATTCCAGAGAAGTGGTGAGATGCAAAAAAATATATCGTTTTTTTGTTTTAATGATGTTAATCGTTTAATCTTGTCTGAAGTCTGTGCTCTACTGTGTTATATTTTGGTTTTACAGTGTTACAGAAAAGTACCGGTAGGCTTAACTATTGGAACAAAGTAGCAAAATCAGAAGCACAAGCAGAGGAATAGGCTGATAGCAAGCACATTAGTTTCTACAGTATGAAACCCAATTAATTATCATTAAAGCTCATTGAATAACATACTTTAGCTAAGGGTAAAAAAATAAAAGTAACACCTACTTCCACATGGTTTCCTGATGGCAAAGGGATTCTGTCCAACAGCGGACTGGGTACAGGACTTGGTGCAGGACTGGGTACGGGACTGGGTGCGGGACTGGGCTCCGGAGTGCCGGGTTTGGACCGAGTGTCTTCCATGGTAGTTATCTAAAATATATCTGGCCCACTCTTTGGTATCGCAGAACATTCAACTGAGGGATGATGTTGCTGACCATAGAAGGGGCAGTTCCAGCACTTGAACGCGTTTGTGTCCACCTCTGACTTGAATTCCAACAATAGAGAAAAGAAAACAGTCGTGTTAGTGGCGTTAAACACATTCAGTAGGTATGTCTGTAATCCGGCGCTGGCAAGGTTGTTAGAAGTGGTCACTCAACGAGCTATACTCTTGATTGAGCAATTTGAGTAGCGATCAAATTGCTGTTTTCTGTGTTTCACTGTGTTCACATTATTCACCTAAACACTGTATGCCATTAGTGATGATGTAGAACACAACTCTAGTTTTAATCACAACTTCAAAATTTCTCTGCAGAGCAAATAAGTTACAATTCTCTGACGTTTCCCGAATTTATAGTTGAACCCCCACCCCCTAAAAAACTTCTAGGTAAGATAATTTTTCAAATCCATATGATAATCTGTAGTATATATGTTTTTATGCTTCTGCCAAATGTGATGTAAATTGATCAATTTGCACACACATTTATGGGACCTGCAACTGGCCAAGTCTCTTATGATGTTAAACTCCTTGATGGCTCATATGTTTGGTTAATTCCAACGCTAATTTCATTAATTTTATCAACTATAAATGCCTCTTCCATCCATCCATCCATCCATCCATCTTCTTTACCACTTATCTTCACTAGGGTCGCGGGCTGCAGGAGCCTATCCCAGCTATCTTCAGGCGGCAGGCAGGATACACCATGAACCGGTCGCCAGCCAATCACAGGGCACACAGAAACAAACAAGCATTCGCACTCACATTCCTCACCTAGGGACAATTTAGAGTCTTCAATCAACCTACCACACGTTTTTTTGGGATGTGGGAGGATACCGGAGTGCCCGGAGAAAACCCACACAGGCACAGGGAGAACATGCAAACTCCAAACAGGCGAGGCCGAGATTTTAACCCCTGTCCCCAGAACAGAACTATATTTATCCCTTCTTATTAGCAACATGACAAGTGGCCCATCTTTGCGGAATTTTCTAAAAAACATGGGATGAGCACTTTAACCACCTGTAAAATCCTCCATTACAAATAAATTCATGAAAAAACGATTGATTGCTGAAGTACAGTACAGGATCTATTCTACTGCCCTCACTGCTCTTCTCACACATAATGTTCCAGTTGCGCTAGTTGAGTTTTTAGGGCAAGTGACGCCGTTTGAAACTTTACGGTAATTTAGACGCGTCGATGTTTTGGATAACATTTGCAATGTACGAGTGATTGGTGGATATTTTTAACTGAAACTTGTTAGCCAATTGGAGAAGACGTTCCCTGAAGAGTAGACGAAATAAACCAGTTAAGTAGATATGTTGAGAAAGTTTTATTGCTATACTCTAAACGTGTGTTTTCGTCACGAGATTTTCTATAGACAATATCACACAAAAACATTACCCAAAAAGGCATTTTTTTTTCCAACACGAAGAAGTCCATTTTTCTGGAGCCCATAATCCGATTTTCAAAATTCTTGTTGCGTTGTACTGAGGTTGAAGTGGCCGTTCCAACCAGAGTCAGCATTTTCCATCCATCCATTTTCTTTTACCAGGTCGTGGACGTGCTGGGGCCTATCCCAGATATCTTCGGGCGAGAGCCGGAGTACACCCTGAACCGGTTGCCAGGCAATCGCAGGGCACACATAAACAAACAACCATTCACACTCACATTCACACCTACAGGCAATTAAGAGTCTTCAATCAACCTAGCAGGCATGTTTTTGGGATGCGGGAGGAAACCGGAGTACCTGGAGAAAACTCATGCAGGCACGGGGAGAACATGCAAACACCACACACGTGGGGCCGGGATTCGAACCCCGGTCTCAGAACTCCGTGCCACCCAGTTATCATTTTGCCAGACAAATCTTTGACAAACCTTGTCACGTTGTTATTCTTATGTGTTCTAAGAATTTATGGAGTGTTGTTCTTTTTTTTCTATGCATGTTTGAGTGACAAATTAAAGCACACCACATCACCTGACTGTCATCTGCAAATTCTGTTAAACTCTTGACAATTTATTTGTAAAGCTGGTACCCTGGTTTCTACTGTATAATTACTTAAAGTTCATCAGTTTGGTGGCTTTCTTTTAACTGTTGCATAGCACAATATAAGTACAAATATATGTACACATGTACAAACCAAATTACGAGATGGCACCCATTATAACAATGTATGTACTGCAACAGTAATCATTACATAGCCTTATTTGCTGTATTTGACAAGTTTTATATTACTTTTCATATGTACATTATATTGCTTCACTAAAACATCGTCAGATTATTTGGTTGACAATTTAAATTTAATATCCATTACAGTTTTCACATGATTTTTGTTATCCTAAGAGTTACCTATTGTGTTTCACGTAGTGGCTGGAATTAATTAGAAATAATTCCCACCATTATATGTTGTCTATTTCTGTTTAACAAGCTTTTCACTGATGCCCTTTGAAAATACGCTCACGATGAAGAAAGTCATTAAAGTTTAAACTGGGAGTCAACAAAAAAAAAGGTCACATAAAATCTCAACTCAAATTGGCCAGAAATTAGTGCATTTTCACCAGGTTTAAAGTAATACCTTTCTTAATATTTGTCACAGGAAAATAATACAACACTGGAATCGATAATGCTGGTCTCCTGCAAATCATTTAATCTTTGAACTTTTACAAGCATACCTAAGTGGTAGCTGTATAATAACTAAATAACGAGTAGGGGAATCGCCCCTCAAGCATTACATACTGCAACGTGCTGTCAACCACTAGCTGGTGGGACCAGCAACAGCCGTTGGTTAATCCAATATTGTCAACAGAGCACACTAATCGATGCTTACATGCTTGGCCATATGGCGCAGCTAGCAGTGGAAGTAAGTGAACGTGGATGTTTCTGCCAAAGTCTGCCGAAACTCTCTTTTCGGTGCACATAGCCTATGCTAACAGCTTGCTAACTTTGCGAGTAGTATGAGGAGGAGGGTCTATCTTCAACGAAGGGGTTAATCGCGTACAACTATACGTCATACCAAGGACGTAGTAACATATGGACTGCTAGCCGGTTAGCTACGCGTTCGTTGACAATTTTGGACTGCTAGCCGGTTAACTACGCGTTCGTTGACAATTTGTGTGAGTCCACGCCTTACCGGACATTGCCATGCTCTCGCTAAAGGGTCTCGGTGTCTTCGGGTTGTTACTATTTAAACATTTCAACAATACAGTTAAAAAAAAAAAAAAAAAAAAGCAATTCACATATTAGCTTGTCACGAAACACTAAAGTATCAAGCAGGCAACCTGTGTGTGAACAAATTACAAATCATCGTACTTAAGTCTCGTACATAAAGTGACACACAGAGACCACAAAAGCACAATTTCCAGCAAAATAACAATCTTGGAGTAGGTTTTATGCTTAGTGCATTTGTGAGTCAATTTCAGTACTTCCTGTCGGATAATGGATGTGATGTTGTACATCCAGTGCCCACTACATTGCATCGTAAATAGCTTAACGTTCTTAGTTAACGATCAGTGAAAACAAATGAAAAAATAAAATAAAACGCTTACCTCACACCATAAACATTGTCAACGCTTGGGAACTGGCATTAGCAGCCTTTCTGGCAGGTTAGCCGGTAGGCAAATGGTAATAAAAGGGATTAGTAATGTCCAGTCCCTACCGTGTAGCATCGGTGTAAATTTGGGAGGAGGGAGGAGGTGAAGTACACACAATATGATTTCATATTTATTATATTAGTAATCACTTTAACACATTCAAATGTATACACATTGTATTTATTATAATGCAGCTGTGAGTAACCTGGCTTATTTATCTGTAATTTGACAGTTGACAAGTTGTTCCTCTCACAAAATATCAATAATCAAAAAGTAATAACAGTGGAGCCAGCTAACTTAAAAGTAGCATCTATAACTAATAGGACAACCTTGCTTAATGCTCTTTAAAGCCTCCAACCTCCATCGATGATTTGCTCTGTGCCAGTCACATAGGCCGACTGTGGAGGAGCATACACACATTAGACCACATCAGACACATTAGGGTCAGCTGCATAATTGAATGAACTCCAATAAAAATATATTTAATACAGGACCTCCGAAAGGTTAACATACACTTCCTTTTTTTCTATTTCATTTCATGTATCATTCAGACTGACGTGGGGCCATCAGCATTTTGCTGTTTTTGTAAGCATATCATTCCCTAGCCCATAGCTCACCAATTGAAATTGGAGGATGTTGTAAAATTGTCACCTGGCAAGAAGTTTTTGCAGTTCAGCATTAGTTTCAGAAGCTTTACGGCCGTATTTGACATACTTATATTAATTTGCATTGCTGGTCCAATGACAATTGGTGAGCCATGGGCAAGGGAATTATATGCTTTTAAAAACTGCAACGCCTCAGCTGTCAAATGCTAATGGCCTCAAGTCTGTCCAAATTATGCCTGAAACTAAATAAATGAAGTATGTAGTGAAATTTGGGACACCCTGCATTGGAGTTTGCAGTGGTGTACACTAGAACTACTTGTTTGATTTTGAAGCTGACCCTAATAGCGTTGTCAGTTCAGTGTGTTTCACTCAAAATAATTCATACAAATTGAAATTCCCCCACCCAAAATGCCCCCCCCCCCCAAAAAAAAAGAAAGAAATTGAGGGAATAATGGTAATATGTCACAGCATATCATAACAACCCCCATATTCTGTCAATTTGCTAATAAAAGGATGGCCCATGGCTTACTTTTTAGTATTTTCTTTTACAGTGGCATTCACATAATAACACGGTTTTTACAAAGTAGTGTCATGTGAACTCCCAAGGCTGCAAATATCCATAACATACTCACCTCATCTGAGGCCAGGTATACACACAGGTATGCCACCTCTTCGGCTGTGCACATCCTGCCTGTTTTCTGCCTTGCCATGAAATCCGTATAAGCCTATAGAGAGGGGCTCAAAAGTAAACAGTAGCATGTATCCAATTCAGAATACTTGATAACAAATAATAAAATTAAATTGACCAGTACCTTTTCTGGGTCAGGTTGAGCTTGGATCCTACCCCTCAGTGATGGAGTGTCAACAGTACCTGAGGGGGGAAAATAGTTCACAGAGCTTCAAAAAGCACATTTTCTTCCTAATTCTCATTTGCAGGTTCCCTACCGAAAAAAGAAGTGTCTGTAGACAAGGTGTGAAACCCTTAGTCATACAACATATACAGTGGTTAAAGATACAGTGTCCTCAAATACAAAAACTATACTGATGATTGGGCTGGGTGATATATCGAGAAGCTCGATTCGATCGATATTTTATTCATGCTCGATATGGAAAAA
Organism: Phycodurus eques; assembly: GCF_024500275.1. Classification (NCBI taxonomy): domain Eukaryota; kingdom Metazoa; phylum Chordata; class Actinopteri; order Syngnathiformes; family Syngnathidae; genus Phycodurus; species Phycodurus eques. Next base: position 7,074,782 of record NC_084530.1, read on the forward strand.
GGGGATGCTCGATTTTGTTTTCTGTACTAATCATTTGGAAACAACTGTCATCTGGAAAACGTATATAAAAGGTGTTATGACGAAGAAGGGCATATCCGTGTAAAATCACCTGAAGATGAAGCACATTAGAGTGCGACGCATGTATCGTGTTAAAGAGAGGCACGACTCCGTGCCGCTTAGCAGCTACTAGTTAGCATCATTGCGTGAGCGATCACCCAACTAGTTTGACATTGGGTCGGCCGTCGCCGTGAGCTAACTGTTTCAGACAGTTGGGGTTGCACAGTGTGGCATTCTCAGAATCGGTCTTGTATTTCTTTTTTTATTCACTTTATTTACATATCACCACATTTTATTCATTCCACATAACATCACATTTCTTTGTTTTTTCTTGATTTCCGGCAGACCGTGCATGTTTAAGTGCATTGCTGCCACCTAATGGTTAAGTGATGAACACCGACAACAGAGCTAAACCCCAAGCAATACATTGAAATAACAGCTATTGAATCCATTATTTATTCATATTTATAATGATAGAGTACTGATTATGTTGCACAATTGAACAAATTGTTTTTATCCTGTTACATAATATACTGCAATACCTGTCCTGCAATAATGTTCTTTACATAATTTACAAAATATGGAAATTCAGACAAATTGTTCTGGAAGTGAATTCCTATAGGTTGCCAGCTCTGCAGTCATAGCCATAAATAATACATTTTACTAATAATTGGCATAATAATCTCTACCGGTTTTCCGGTTTTCGGTCTTGGGTTCTCATTTTCAGTTTTGGTCAAGAATGTTCATTTCGGTGCATCACTAATTTTGAGATCATCATATTTTGAAATACATTTGGGAAAAGTAATTTATTTCATTGTGATGTTTATAATTGTTAAATAAACCTGCTTTATAATGTAAATCAATTTGGTCTGGTCCGGTTTTATACATTTATAAACTTGAAATCAATATCGAGTCATATTGAATATCGAAATTGAGGGGGGGAAAAAATTTTAGGCCATATCGCCCAGCACTAACTGATAAACACTTATTTACTGATATAGACTTCGTTATCTATTTGAATGGCGTCACTAGTCTAGGAAGACTAACAGGACACAGTGACTTTTCTTGTGCTATTTACTGCATGTTCTTGACTTACCAGGACAAACACAATTGCAGCGAATGCCTTGCTCAATGAAATCAGCAGCTATAGATTTGGTGAGGCCAATCACGGCTGCCTTGGAGGTGCTATATACACACCGGTTCACCACACCTGTGTCAAGGAAACATATGTCACACACACGCGCGCCCGCAAAGCTGTTATCTGGTATAAGAGGATTAACATGGTCATACAACAGTGCCTTAATGTCCCTTTAAATAAGCATTTGTTACACAAGTGGATATAAAGGCTGCTTTACCTTTTATGCTTGATGCAACAGATGCCATGTTAATGATGTTTCCAGACTTTCTTGCCAACATCTAGAATGACAAAATTAATTGGGATGGTGAAATTAATCTATATTATAATATAGTATAATGGAAATAAAAAGTGTTAGGTTCACTGTATGTGCATTTTATTTGGCATCAAAAACAGTAATCAAACGTCAGTTTGGTCAACTTAACGATGATTTGTGATTGGGCAGTTGGTGGCCAGGCTCAGAGTAAAACAGCTTATCTCAGCGTACAAACGGTGACAACTAAATAAATGAGCATATGTCTGTCAATTTACAGCTGCACTGGAACAGGATCAAGTGGATAAGGCATTTAGTGAGGAGGGCAAGGGTCACCTTGGGCAGGAAAGCTCTGCACATAAGGTACATGCTCCGGACGTTCACATCCATGGTAAAATCCCAGTCGGCCTCTTCACAGTCCAAGATGGAGCCATGGTGCACAAACCTATTATGAAACATACATTTAAAAATAATAAATAATAGCTGGGTTTGCATGGAGCCTAGTATTCCGATTACAATAGGTTTGCTCCATATAAACACCTCAATCGGAATACACAGGCTGAATTTTGCAAAAGAAATATTCCACCCATATGAATCTGAATAAAATTCCGCTTTTTTTTTGTTCTGTTCAGCTGTTCTATCAAACAGAAAGGAGGATATGTATCCATTTTTTTTATGCCATAACAGTTTTATGATACCACTGTGGTTCTTTGTATTCTGACTCTTTATTGAAAAAAAATGTGAAAATGTTTATTGAAAATATCAGTCAAACAGAACAACGTTTTAAAGGGGGGTGACAGAAACAACAACGAGGAGAGACAGTGAAAAGATAACGCAATAATATAGGAAGAGAAGACAACAAAAGACAGGACATTAGCTGTAATAAAGATGAGGAGCGTAAATCAATACATGCCTGGTACAACCCCAATTCCAATGAAGTTGCGACGTTGTGTTAAACAAATAAAAACAGAATACAATGATTTGCAAATCATGTTCAACCTATATTTAATTGAATACACTACAATGACAAGATATTTAATGTTCAAACTGATAAGGTTTATTGTTTTAGGTGTTCCTCAACATAAAATTACAAGTAATTTAGGGATTGCATCATCTACGGTCCATAATATAATCAAAAGGTTCAGAGAATCTGGAGAAATCACTGCATTCAACCAACCAACATTGAATGCCCGTAACATTCGATCCCTCAGGCGGCACTCCATCATAAACCAACATCAATGTGTAAAGGAAATCACCACATGGGCTCAGGAACACTTCAGAAAACCAGTGTCAGTAAATACAGTTCGGCGCTACATCCGTAAGTGCAACTTAATTCTCTACTATGCAAAGAAAAAGGTATTTATCAACAACACCCAGAAACGCCGCCAGCTTCTCTGGGCCCGAGCTCATCTAAGATGGACTGACGCAAAGTGGAAAAGTGTTCTGGGTCCAGCAAGTCCACATTTCAAATTGTTTATGGAAATTGTGGACGTCGTGTCCTCCGGGCCAAAGAGGGAAAGAATCATCTGGACTTTTATGGATGCAAAGTTCAAAAGCCAGCATCTGTGATGGCTGTGTTAGTGCCAATGGCATGGGTAACTTACACACCTGTGAAGGCACCATTAATGCTTAAAGGTACATACAGGTTTTGGAGAAACATATAATGCCGTCCAAGCAACGTCTTTTTCTTGGACGCTCCTGTTTATTTCAGCAAGACAATGCCAAACCACATTCTGCACGTGTTACAACAACGTGGCTTCATAGTAAAAGAGTGCGGGTACTAGAGTGGCCTGCCTGCAGTCCAGACCTGTCTCCCATTGAAAATGTGTGGCGCATTATGAAGCGTAAAATACGACAATGGAGACCCCGGACTGTTGAACAGCTGAAGCTGTACATCAAGCAAGAATGGGAAAGAATTCCACCTAAAAAGCTTCAACAATTAGTGTCCTCAGTTCCCAAACGTTTATTGAATGTTGTTAAAAGAAAAAGTGATGTAACACAATGGTAAACATGACCCTGTCCCAGCTTTTTTGGAACGTGTTGCAGCCATAAAATTTTAAGTTAATGATTATTTGCTAGAAAAAATGAAGTTTATCATTTTGAACATTCAAATCTTGTCTTTGTACTGTATTCAGTTAAATATAGGTTGAACATGATTTGCAAATCATTGTATTCTGTTTCCATTTATGTTTAACACAATGTCCCAACTTCATTGGAATTGGTGTTGTACAATGATACATTACATTCGAGTGTTGTATGGGGCAGTAGTGCTACACCCTGTGAAGGAAGGACAGGACAATATAGGACAGGACTTGGACAGGGCAAGGACAGGAGGGGAAGCATGCAGGACAGAGATAGTGGACCAGGCCGTACAAATGAAGTGTGGTGGAAGTGGCTATCTAAATTCTAAACATCTTTCGAAATGTAGTGCAAGTGAGGGGATACCCAGGAAGTTCGCATCAAATGAAATTCCATTCGGATTTACAGGGGCGAAGTATTCCTCTTGCCAAACTGATCAGAAGTAATTTTTTGTCATGCAAACAGTGAATTGGAAGGGTGTCTGGCTGCACTCTGTTTGCGCATGTTCTGTCTTGACGTAAATGCGCGGTGATGTTGTCGTTTACACCCTTGAAAATATGGCGGCTTCCTACCAGAGCTGGTCTGCGATGGAGATGTTTTTAATAAAGCTTTTGCTTTAATAAAAGTGTAAAAGCAATCACAAATACTGTGCTAAATAGACGACGGACCTCCATCTTGATAAATCATGATGTTTACATTGAGTTACACGTCACATGTCTGTAAAACGGCTGTTCTGATTAAATGTAGTAACCCATGTAAACGCCAAATCAGAAGAGATCACATCACATGGAAACAGTTGACCAAAGAGATTTCAATCGGAATAACAAAAAAAGTCTCCATGGAAACCAGTCTGTCTATATCCTCATCTAAGTATATGAGAAACAAAGCTAAATCCATTAAATGACATAAAAATTCATTATTAAAATGCTATCCAAATTGTGCCCTTGCATGTTACACAGCTTACTGAGCTTCTAATGTGACAGTCTAACCTTTGTTAAGGAGATTTAGCAAAGGTCAAGGGAAGGTTAAACCTTGAGATGTAGGGATTTTGGATACATAATAAAGTGGGAGCTGAATAAATAAGCAAAACAGCATGATGGCTGCATGAATATAGCAATAGTTAGGCTACTGTTATTTACGGTACCTACTGGGATGAACTAACGCTAAATTCTCCATAGGAGTAAATGTGAGCGTGAATGGTTGTTTGTCTGTGTGTGCCGGGGATTGGCCAGCGACCAGTCCAGGTTTGGTCAAAGTGGGCTAGGTTAGGCTCCCGCTCACCCGTGACCCGTAAGAGGACATGCACTATAGAAAATGTACTGATAAGCAGAAACCTTATTATTGTCAGCAGCCAACCCCCCATAAAAAAACAACACTTTTCATGAACCATCCCTGCATGAAACTTGCAGTTCTGTCAAGTGCAACTTAATTTTACCAATTTTATCAATTCAATCTTGGTCTCTGAAGATCCTTCATGACTATTTATTGAAACACTAATGACCACACTGTCAACCTGGCATGGAAACAGCCCCACAAAGAAGGACTGTCTAAGTCTTGTCACCATTAGTCATAACTGAAGAAGCCTAAAAAAATTAAAACAAAACACGTCCAGTTGTGGTCTTCACAGGTATGACATCCTTGACAACTGAAAACTGAATTGAAACGCAATAGTTCCTATTAGGGTAAGTCTTCTTTTCCTTTGGGCTTGTCCCATTAGGGGTTGGCACAGCGCGTCATCCTTTTCCATGTAAGCCGATCTCCTGCATCCTCCTCTGTAACATCAGCTGCCCTCATGTCTTCCCTCACGACATCTATCAACTTTCTCTTTGGTCTTCCTCTAGCTCTCTTGCCTTGCAGCTCCATCCTCATCATCCTTCTACCAATATACTCACTATCGCTCCTCTGGATGTGGCCAAACCATCGAAGTCTGCTCTCTCTTAGTCTCCAAAACATCTAACCTTGGCTGTCCCTCTGATGATCTAATTTCTAATCCTATCCAACCTGGTCACTCCTAGAGAGAACCTCAACATCTTCATTTCTGTCACCTCCAGCTCTGCTTCCTGTAGTCTCTTCAGTGCCACTAATCCATACATCATGGATGGCTTTACCACTGTCATAAACTTTGCCCTTCATCCTAGCAGAGACACCTCTGTCACATAACATACTGTACCTGACAACTTCCTCCACCCGTTCCAACGTGCTCGGACCTGTTTCTGCACTTCCTTACCACACTCACCATTGCTCTGGACTGTTGACCCCAAGTATTATAAGTCCTCCACCCTTGCTGTCTCTTCTCCCTGTAGCCTCACTCATCCCCCTCCACCCCTTTTTTTCATGCACATGCAGCAGCTGAAATAAGTATTTTTTTAAACACGTCACCATTTTTCTCACTAAATATACTTCCAAAGGTGCTATCGACCTGAAAATGTCACCAGATGTTGGGAACAATCCAATTAATCCAGACATACAAGGAAAGTAGAACAAATGCGCTTAGAAATTAAGTTGTGTGTAAAAATGTGAAATGACACAGAGAAAAAATATTGAACACATGAAGAAAGGGAGGTCTAAAAAGGCATGGAAAAGAAAGACAACACCTAAAATCTATCAATAATCAAGCAGCAATCCAGCCCCTTGTCAGTGCAAATGAATAACAGCTGGTTCAGTCCTAATTGATGGCCTACAAAAAGGTCTCATAGCCAAGGTGTGAGTCGTTGCACATCTCATGATGGGTAAGAGCAGAGAGCTGTCTCAAGACCATCGCAAACTAATTGTTGCAAAACATAACGATGGCATTGGCTCCAGGCACATATCTAAGCTTTTTTACATTACATTACATTTTATGTAATAGGATGAAAATAATTCTGCATACTGTTCAATTGCAAGACATCATTATAATAATAATAATTGTTACTCTATAATCGTAAAAATTAATAAATTATGGCTTCAATTTACTTCTTGTACAAATGTCTTTCTGTGTGCTATTTTTGTATTTCCTGTATCCACTACTACTTCTGAAATTATGCAAAATTCCCCATTGTGGGACTAATAAAGGTTATCTTATAAATATTTATCATATTAATATACTTTTTTCAAGTGACGTATGCAGTGACATATTTATTTCCGGTCCTGTGTGGCTGCGTAGCTTTAGTGTTTTATTTTTACTGCAGACACTGCTGTTCAAAGTTGGCTACTCTGTGTGAAAACACGGTTTCAGCCAGACCTATGTGACAAGTGTACTGTATAATTTTATTTCGGTGATTTGCGACTACATGTGATGATAACTTAGCAATCAGCATTGTTTCTCTGTCTTCTCCTGTTAATTACTCCTCAACCTCCCTTTGTGATAATGATAGTTGTCAGGAGTCTAATTTATTCACTGCCATGGAGGCAATGATTATTGAATTATTGCGTTGACACCGGACATGAAGCAAACTTTCACCTCGTGTAGGAGTGGCTCAGCATCGTGTTTAGCTGTGAGCCAGCCGCAGCTCGGGAGGTTGGGCAACTAGTCCATGTTGACGCGCCATTTTTAAAAAAATATACAACATAGTGATTATGTCATCAAACTCAGTTATGAAATTGGTACTGGCCATCATCTGAAGCGTCTTAGCGCCCCGACATAGCGCCGTACTGGCCGTTAATGTTGCACGCTTGTTTTTGTCTTTTTTAACTACCTTGAACAAGCAGTTTTAGGGCGAAAGAGTCAGCGCTCAGTGATTCCCGTAACAAAATACGGCTTTTCTGTGACATTTGACATGACTGCAATTGTTCATATTCATCTATGTAAAAGACTGTTCGGTCCCTTTGGGATACTACATAACAATGTTAGTGTTGATGGAGAAAGTTAATGTACCCTGCGACATTCAACAGGACATCTATGTGGTCATGTTCCTTTGCCAGGGCCTCCACTTGGTCCTTCTTGGTCACATCCACCACCTTGGTCCTAATCCCTGTTGAGGAAGAGAAAATGTAGAATGGAGAATTTTTAAAGTTGTTTAAAATGATCTGTATATTCATATAAACAGAGCTGCCAACCTATAGAAACTCACTTCCAGAACAATTTATCAAAATTTGTATGAATTTCCATCTTTTCCAAATTTTGCTGAGAACTAGGACAAAAATAACTCTGCATACTGTTCAATTGCACAACATAATCATGACTCTATAATCATAATTAATAAATTATGTCTGATATATTTGTTATTTTAATACTTTTATTGCATCAACCTTTTAATGGCAGACGCAGTTGCAGCCTGAATCAAAGTATATGAGATTTCGACGTGGCATCGTCAAAATTCACCTTTATTAATTCTGTTTTGAACCTTTGTCGAGTCATAAAATAGCGTACCCTCAAGCAGCTCTCTTTTCGTCACGGCGGCCAGATATACATATAAAAAAAAATAAAAAGAATTAAAAAAAAAAAAGCAAATGTCGGTAGCTTGATTTATTTTCTCCCCCATACACACACACACACACACACACACACACACACACACACACACACACACACACACACACACACATATATATATATATATATCTCTCTCTCTCTCTCTCTCTCTCTCTGTCATTGCAACACAGCACTTTACCAGCGGGTGGCGGTATTAGACCTTCCTGAACAGTCGCTACCTTGAATACTATCCAGTTCCTTGAGCTTCTCCTCATTAATATCAGTTGCAGTGATTTGAGCCCCCTCCTTTGCAAAAGCCTGCACATTTAAAACACAAATCGGTTACAATAGTTGTACAAAGGAAAAATATTAAAAATCCCCAAACTCTAACTTGACTATGTTTTTGCAGGTGACAGGAGGGTCTTTCAATGAACATGTATCAACTGGCCTTTGGGAACAACATCAAGGAAGAGTGGTGACATTAAAATTCCATTACTGGGTCTCTAGTCAGACGATGTCAATTACTAAACCGAATACCTCAACCCTCATTTTACATGGATTTTAGCTCCCGCCAGGTTGTGGTTGCTGGATACTATGTCATTCACAGCATAAGACCTTGTATCAAAGCATCTTTTGAAGACTCTATTGAAATGTTCAACAGATCCCTCACATTACCAAGCAACTTTTAATAATGTGTTTTGAATCAAATAGTCTAAGACTGCGTAGATGCATGCACTCTCAGTGTTAAACCTTTCACACTGTACGAAATACTGCAACAGTCTATCTCACCCACATACCGTCCACGAGGGCATTGCTTTAGGTGAAATAGAATTGACCAATCTTGAGAAGGAAGTTTTAAACTCTTCTCTTGTGACAAAAAGTGGCTTCTTGCAACATCTCCAGCACCACACGATCCCATTTATTTACTGTGAAGGATATTTCCTTACAGCAATGCCATGCAAGCAATAAAAAAGATGTCATAAACTAAAACGGTTATTGTTGTATGATAATGGCTTTGTGTAATGTTGGGGAATGTATACCATTTGCACTTTTGTTTCGAAGCTCTGTCCCAAAAAAAAACTTAAAATAAAAATCTACTGCTGTGGTACAGATGTTTTATTACTCAAAATGCTATATTCAATATACCACATACAGTAATGGGACAACATTAACATTTGTTGTTTGCATACAAATGCAAAATGTGAGTCAACTCTAGAAACAGCATTGACTGGCATACAACAGCCTATTAAATAAACATTTTGCACTGATAATGTGGAATATATCAGCGGGAAATACTTATTAAATCTCATTACTATTGCAGCAGCACGTCCAATCCCCTGCGCAGCGGCTGACAACACAATCACTTTCCCATCTAAGCGGCCCATGATGCACTGCTTGGATGCAGCTCCTGTACGAAAACAAGAACATAGAAAAATAACAACATGTCAGTTTTGTGAATAAAGGCGCTATCTCTACCTGTTAAAGATTTTTCGTGATGCTGCCACAGAGCAGTACCAGTCGAAGGGTAAAGTGTGGTGATGACAATAGAACCAAGGATGGAACCTACTGTGACACAAAAGCACAATAGTACAATAATGTATGGCTAAAATGACAATAAATCAACTTCATTAATAATTAAAAAAAAATGGAATACACTGTATATACTGTAGAGTCAGCAGTGTTTAATGAGGTAACGCGTGCCATCAAAATTAATTGTGAGTCCACAATTTGTTAAGTTTCAATGTCGACTGGTTATTTATACACTCTTTCTCCAGACTTCAGTTTTTTCTGCAACTATGTCACGTAATCTTCTATCTTCATTTAGTACGATTACACTGGGCATTACAGTAGAGTAGTGGTTGGCATATCCATAGTTCTCAGGTCAAGGGTTCGAATCTGGGTTCTTTCCTTCCTGTCAGAAGTCACTAACTGCCGGACTGCAGTCAGGGTCCGGACTCAGAAGTTGTCCCCTATTTTAAGCGGTACAGTCATTGTAGGCTTTACGGTAGTAGTTTAGTGGATGACAAAATGTACAGACCAATTACATTCTGTAGTTTCAGGGTAAAATATACAGTGAACATTTAAAAATTGCAGTGCATTTCAATTAATCTATACTGATTATTTATTAAGACATTTCCATTGGATTAGTCACAATTACATCCCTCAAAGCAAAGATCACCGCAGCCTCCTTGAACATGCAACATAATACTTTTAGGTGTTCCAATCAATAGAATCCAAGACCAATCAAAAATGATGCAGAAATGTGGAAAAATGTCATTTTAGAAGACATATCCTACATACTAGTAATTAAATGGCACAAATATATTGTAAGGCAACAGTAAATTCAGTTGTCACTCGTATTAAGGCGTTCATATGCACATATGGATTATAGTCTACTGTACTTCATGTGATTTGCTTTTTAATCGGTGCAATGAACACTCAAATCCACTGACTCAACAAGGCATTAAGTGCAAAGTACAAACCGGATGACAGTCTACTGTTACTGCTAGGTTTACAAACATGCTCAGCGTCGGTGGTTAAGTCGGGCAGTAACTTGGAAAATTCGGTGTTGAAAACTCACCTCGTTTACGGAACGAGAACACGTCCAGCAACTTCGCAGCGACACTGCGCACATGTGATCCTGTTCAACTTGCTGCTATTGGCTACTAACCCGGAAGTAGCCGTAGCGAATAGTAATCCGAAAAACAAAGACTGGTGATTCATCTATTGATTTATTTCTGTCTTTGTTATGATTAATATTTACCGTTTTTTTTAAATAGAAGCAATGGTGGTCTATTCTTTTAAATATCTAAGAATGTACTCATTCTTCACATATTCCTATTGTGAGAATCTATTTGAGTCAATAGACGGTCATAACACAATACCTCTTAATTGTGTCGTTTCATGACTTTTAATTTTTTTTTTTTTTTTTTTTTTTTTTACTGTTGTGGAGGAAGTGCTCTGCCTGCCATGGGTGGTGAGGAATAGCTACAGTATACCAAAAAAAAAAAAGGGAAATAAAGATTGAAAACCTAAAGTGTGTGTAGTTTGGAAATATTACACATACAACAATCCAATGCAAATGACTGATTTGAAAACTGAAAACTGGTGTTGGAATGGACAAAACTGCTTCTGGAGTGGCATTCATAAATCCCAAGACCTCCACCCTATTGAACATTTAAGGATTGTGCTTAAAGTCCCCGTAAAGTGAAAATAAAACTGTCTTGTAAATTTGATACTCCACAGAGAAGAGTGTAAACAAACATGCCCATTTTGAATGATTTAAAAAATCTCCATGTTTATAAAACAAGGCTTCAAAACGGTGAAATGTCAAGCCGCTCTCTCCACTCTCAGACACTCTGGACGTGTCCACTGAATGCACTGAAAGAAGATGCCGTGTTTCTAGCAATTATCTTCAACAATGTATCATGTTTTTATGAACATATCTCTGAAATCAGAGCTGATCAATCCAGCCCTTTTCACCCTTTATTAACTGGCCAGAGGTGGGTAGAGTAGCCAAATATTATACTCAAGTAAACATACTGTTACTTTAGAATAATATGATTAAAGTAAAAGTAAAAATTAGTCCTCCAAATATTTACTTGAGTAAGAGTAAGGAAGTACACAGTGAAAAAACTACTCAAGTAAAGAGCAACTGGTGAGTAACTTCTGACTAAAAAACAAAACAAAATTCAGAGCATGACCATCGAATAAAATCCATCCATCCATCCATTTTCTGAGCCGCTTCTCCTCAGTAGGGTCGCGGGCGTGCTGGAGCCTATCCCAGCTGTCATCGGGCAGGAGGCGGGGTACACCCTGAACTGGTTGCCAGCCAATCGCAGGGCACATAGAAACAAACAACCATTCGCACTCACAGTCATGCCTACGGGCAATTTAGAGTCTCCAATGAATGCATGTTTTTGGGATGTGGGAGGAAACCGGAGTGCCCGGAGAAAACCCACGCAGGCATGGGGAGAACATGCAAACTCCACACAGGCGGGGCCGGGGATTGAACCCGGGTCCTCAGAACTGTGAGGCTGACGCTCTAACCAGTCGGACACCGTGCCGCCTATCGAATAAAATAAAAATTAATAATATATGGGAGTCCACACACACCTGTCACCATTGCAATTTTTAAGTGCCCAGAAACCAACAACACATGCATTGGACCCTACAGAAACATTATTTGCTTTATTCGCTTAAAATGACAATAAGAAGCCGTTTGCTGAACAGACTTATTGATTGTGTTGTGTGTGTGTGTGTGCGTGTGAGAGAGAGCGAGAGAGATATTATTATTACAGCATGGCACGTATCCCCAAGAAGGATGTTTTACAGTTATTTATGACCATAACATAGGGCTAATGTTGGCAGATGCACTGCTAAAACAAAACAAAAAAACATCTGCAATTTACCGCTAGGTGTTTTAAAAAATATCCATGTTTGGGCAGACGCAAGACTAAAAACTGTTGTTTTGCGGAGTCTGTAAAGTAAACATTCACACAGCTGTTTCCCCCCCCCCCAAATGAGTCATTTCGATTGGCCCGCAAAGGCTTTGTGTGCGGTCATGTGACTGCCTTGTGCCGTCTAATTGGTGACTTGAAGTCAAATGACACTAGTGATCACGGATTGGCGCAACGGCGCCCTATGCGGAAGTCGAAGATGACATCTAAAAATAGATCGCACTCGTAATAACGGATGAATAAAAGTTGCGAGTAGCATGTCGATCATTGTAAAAAAGTAAAAGTATCGATTCATCTTAACTTAAATGCTCAAGTAAAAGTAAAAAATATGGTACATTCAAACGACTCTGACAAGTACAATTTATCCAAAATGTTACTTGAGTAAATGTAACGTGTTACTACCCATCTCTGTAGCTGGGATAGGGTCCAGCTTTCCTGTGACGCTGAGCAAGATAAGTGTTATTGAAATTTGATTGGTCACAAGGAGTTATTGCCTTTCCCATTCGGTATTGGGCTAGAGGTGAGGTACAATCCGATCTGGTCACCAGTCAACTGTTAGTCCAACACACAGAGACAAATACTGTGGCATTTCACATTTATCCCTGCAGCCAAATGTAAAATTCCTGATCTTGTAGTGTGTTTATTCAATGTAAAGTATGATATGAATTGCTTTTAGAGATATTATATGAATGCTTTTCATATTGACTAGAATAATACGCAATCACACAAAACATTTTTGAATACCTTTTTATCGCAAGACGGTGCAAATCGAGCATTAATCAGTGCTCGGGGGGAGCAAACCTAATTTGAATCAGCTTTGATAGATAACCACCTGCTGCTTATGTTGGGATTTTGTCATTAAGATTGATAATCAACGACCAAAAAAGGTTATGGAAACAAATATTAAATAAAATCCTGTAATCTTATTTGCTGTAAACTACAATCATCAAGATGATTAAAAAATAAATAAATATTGAAGTACTTCACTATTTTGCTAGCGAATCTATAAAATATGTGAGTTTCACTTCAATTCAATTGAACTCCTGAAATGAAATTTTGTATCCATAATATTCTAATGTATTGAGATGTACATGTATATTGGGTAACGGTTATTCAGATCTTCACAAAGGCTTAATGGATTATCGCATTGTCTTATCCTTCTTCAAATATGTGGCTGCATTGTTCTTATATAATTCTACGAATAAACCATGGTCAAAACACAACTCCTTTTGTGGATTTAATAAGTTAGTTAAGAAATGTGCAGTATTGTATTCCTCTGTGCATGGGGGGGGGGGTGCTATAGTCTTGTCAAAATATTAGGTTTCAACCAAGTATTTATGGTTTTCCACTTTTCAAGGTTGTTTACAAAAGGATATACTGTTTAAACATTTATTAATTTTTTTATATGTCAGATTTTAGGGGTGCTGGGATTCATTTTAGTGGTGCTTCAGCAGAAACGTCTGTGGTTTGAAGTATTTCTCAGAAAGAAGAAGAGAAAAAAAAAGCGAACACTTCAAAGGCCACTTGGGATGATGTTCATCAGCTTCATGCTCACCTATCACTTTAAAGTTAGCAGTGTCAGATCTGACCTGCACAGTTTAGTTCAATGAAACATGGATGAGCTATTTGCCCTTTTGCGGTGACCATCCTATAAGCTTGTATTTGAGTGAGTGAGAGAGGGAGTCAAGTCACCTCATTATTTTCAACATCACAAATGAATCGTCTTGGGAGCCTTTTGTGCTCTACCTCTCTCTGAGGGAAACACTTTGATCAGCGGACAATAGCAAAGCACAATAGAGATGACGCTGGACTAATAACATTTTAGCTGTGTACAATGTCATACGTTGAAGTGTTTTATACTTCAAACAAAATCATTTGATTACAATGTGTTCATGTGAAATGGATTAATGTCTCCCACCTGATTTATAGTTTGTCTATTGTGCTGTATAAACAATGTAGTGTAATATTTGCCATGATACTTTCTAAAAGCAAACAATGAAGAGACGCTTAGGAGACTATGCAATTAGAAACATTAGATCAGTGATTCCCACCCAGTGTGCTGGGGCACATTAGTGTGCCACGAGCGATCTTCAAGTGTGCCGTGGGAAATGATCAAATTTTACTTACGGTAACTGCTCAAAAAATTATTCATTTACAAGAAATAATGTATCTTTGTTCCTCTATTTACGTCACTGAGGCATAGTGACAGACAGAACAAATAAATGCTCTTCTATTAGATGGCAGGAAGTACATACAGTAATTACCTTTTGTTTGTTGGTGTGCCGTGAGATTTTCCAATTGTAAAATATGTGCCTTTGCTCCATAAAGGTTGGAAATCAATGCATTAGACACATTTACTTCTCTATCCTTCATCACCCTAACCTGCTGAACATCCTTCCCGTCGCTATCCCTGTGTCTGGCCAACCTGTACAGGCCTTTCTCTCCTTCTTTAGTGGCCAACCTGGCACACATGTCATCAAATGCCTCTTGTTTATCCTTTGCCACTTCTAGCTTCGCCCTGCGTCGCATCTCCATGTATTCTTGTCTCCTCTCCTTGGCCCTCTCAGTGGCCCACTTCTTCTTAGCTAACCTCTTTCCTTGTTTGATTTCATACAAGAGATTTGAGATTCCACCACCAAGTCCCCTTCTCCCCTTACTTACCAGATGATACACCAAGTACTCTCCTGCTGTCACTCTAATCATCTTGGCTGTAGTGGTCCAGTCTTCTGGAAGCTCCTTCTGTCTAACAAGAGCCTGTCTCACCTCTTCTCAAAAAGGTGCAGAACACTCTTTCTTTCTCTGTTTCCACCACATGGTTCTCTTCTGCAGGGCTGAAAATGAGTCTCACTCCGGCCCTAACATAATTTGGCCAGTTGGTGTACATTGCAATAAAAAAACAACATTTGATTGTTTTTTTTTTTTTTTTAGTATCTTCAGCTCTAGCTTGAATGTCTGTCACCCGAATGAACTCATTCACTTGTGTCCATGACAACAGACCCATGCTTTGATTGAACATGCTCTAGTATGAAAAAAAAGAGGAAAAAACACACATACACACAAAATGGTCCAACACTGACATGTCTGAGTGGGGGGGAAAAAGCTTCAAAATCACTCTGTGCCGATTTACTATAATCTTGTCAAGATGAAGTGAGTTGAAATGATGCTCCAAATTTCCAGCCATCCATCCAATCGCTCACCCTCTCTGGCGTCACAGGCATGCTGGCATCTATCGGAACTGACTTTGGACGAAAGGCAGGATAGACCCTGAATTGGCAGCCAATCGCAGGGCACATACAAACAAATAAACTTCCACACTCACATTCATACCTAAGGACAATTTAGAGTCCTCAATTAACGACCATGCATGTTTTTGGGATGTGGGAGGAAACCGAAGTACCCGACGAAAACATGGGAGGGAGATGAGGAAAAGAAAGAAAGACCTATTCACAAAGTTATCTCATCTTGTCTCATCTTGTCCTTGAGAGAAAAGGGAGGTTGGTACAGCCACGGAGACAGTATGACGGAACGGACTAAGACTAAGAAACAATGTAGCTAACCCAAGAACAAAGGACTATTGAAGTAATAAAATCACCACACACAAAACTATGGGGTATAATACATGGGATAATACAATAAAAGAGTATATAGACTATATTTTGTCGTTTTGCCATCACACCTTTTCAGCTGCTAAGCCATGCAGAATGGTGGCTCTGCATGCCTTTTGATGCTGGAATAGATTTTCTGTCCAAGAGGGAGTTTGAAATACTCCATCTGTGATTATTTGTACTGTGATATATGGTATACTGAAAATGCCATCTCATCTTAGAGGGAAGATTGTAGTAAGACCCAATGCCGCTTGCGCTGAATTGAAGCATGCATATTTATTAGTATTTTCCCAGACAGTTTAGCCCTAGTCCTGATTGATGACTAGGTAGTTTTAATTGGGCCCATATTATTACGGCTTATCGGCTTCCCTCCCAGTGACGAGGACTGGCTAAGTGTGGCTAAAGGTTTAGCCACATAAACACACGTGATGTTGTGGCTAACTACACACAAGTGTGGCTAGGAGGTTTTTATACTGTTTAGCCACATTGGCTAAAAGGTTTCATGACCCAGTGCCAACCCTGATTACCCTCTTACCAACCTATTACTATGGTCACCAAGTCCATTATCCCTGCACTGGGTGCTTGCGGCCCCTCAATATGATGCACTGTTTTAAAATTGGAGAGGCTGGTGGGAATAAGGTGGGATGGGCATGGGGCACTGCTGACCCACAGCCTGGCCCTGACCCACATGTCTGTATGTGGTGCATTGAAAACAGTGTGCAACCCGTACGTGGGTACCTTCTAGTTATTTTGATCAATTGGCAGATATGTTAAGGTAAGTTACCTTTGTCATGATCTGTGCCCTATACTTCCTTCTTTGGAGCTTCGGGGGACGCTTTGTGCCTCGCTTCTGCCCCCCCCCCCCTCTCTCTCTCTCTCCAGCCGTCCTCACCTACTCGCCCGCGCACCTGTTCCCAATCAGTACTTATCACTGCCTGTATTTAAGCCTGCCTGATCCAGGGATCCAGCGCCAAAGCGTGGCTGGCGTGGGCAGCGAAGCAGGAGACACGGGAGGTCTACACGAACGAGTGGGACCAAGGAGCAACCAGCTAGGATTTAAGTCAAAGGTATCAAACTCAAGACCCGCTGCCCAAATCTGTCCCTACGTGTCATTGAACAGTATGTGGTCCGCCAAAAGCTTGCCACGATTTTTACCATCTATTTATAAACAGACTGACTATAAAATGCTAACATCCAAATGTTGGGGCAATTACGTAATATGATGAGACGATTATTAGGGGTTCCCACACAAATCCGGGAGGTGACAAGGAGTGTAACTGCCTTACACACTCTAGATAGTCCATAAGCAAACACAGTGCAGCTCTGCTTCTGGCGAGCATATTTCATGACAAGCCATATGATTGGGGGGGAAAAAATACAACAACAACAACCTAGCAGCCTCTCCTGGGCTCTTCAGATTGGGCCGAAGCAATAACAAATGCCATCTTTAGTGTTTTTATAGCATTATAATTCACATTGTCTGAACTGTTACTCTTGCATCCTTTGGTTCTAAAATAGCAACTACTGGTGTTGTGCTTTCCTAAAAAGAAAATATTTATAATCTGTTGAGGTTTCATTTTAATTGTCATTAAATCTGTTCCTGTCAAATAGATCAGCAGCTTGTTTTGCATTTTATTCCCGTACTGTACTTCCAAAGGGAACTCAACCCTGAACTGAAAATCAAGGGATGTACCAAGCTATTACTTTTGCTTTACCGTTACAGATTATTATGCGCTTTCATCGTTACAACTGGCCCCTTGTGTGCAACCATGACGGCATCGTGGCCTGTGATGAAATTTGAGTTGAGAGTGTGACACGTCTGGTTGAAGTCATCTACAATGTTGTAGATGGTATTGGCTTGGCCTGACCAGGTACAAGAAATAGTAACTGCTTTTTCCAATAGAAAAGTATATAGCTACTAGAGCTGTGCAGTGGAAAAGGGGCATATGTTTGCCTTACTAAATGACTTTTATAATGTAGTTAGTGGTTGTAAAGTTTAGTAGTTGCTGTATTTAAACATCTTAGCAGTTTATTTTAACTGTTTATCCATCTAAACCATTTAGTGTCTCTGCTTTGCAGCTTGTTAAATTTAATCCTAGAATGTAATGATGTTGATGTTTTTTTATGTTCATAATGTTCCCTGTGTGTGGTATCTCATAATTATTCAGTTACCTCTGTTGTAATAACTCGAACCCCATCTTCAGCCTGCATTCATATGATTCACTATTACTTTGTGCAAAACCATTGTATTCATTTAACACTGCCGTGGAATCTTCCTCAGGATGTTATACTATTGTGTAAAAGTATAATGCGTAACTTTGCCATTCTTTGTCAAATGTAATGTCGTATGAGAACTGTACACCGTCTTTCCACTGCACAGCTTTGTAATAAATTCACAAAAATGCTTTTGGTGTCTTGCTCTTTATTTATTTTTTTCCACCAGTGTGATGAAGAATGCACAATGAAAAAAATGTCAATGTTGAAAAAATAAGCTTTAGTATAAAATGTCATTTGAAGTTATACTATTGTAAATGTCACTTGTGGTTTAATAAAGATGGAGAATACTGTTATGGCTTACTTACAGTAAAACAGTAATCACTTTATCTGAATTTACTATCAGCAAAAGAAATTATAGGTTATCATTTATTATTAGTAATTAATTATTATTTTGTTAAAAAAAATAAACCACCATTAAACTGTGAAGGCAATGTTTGCTGCAAAGTAAAATGTCAAAATACAATGATTTCTAAAATCAATTATTGCAATTCAGAAAACACATCACCCAAACTACAACAAAGAGTTACCACACAAAAGACACACAGTACACTTTAACATTAATACAAAACATATCAAATCGTATTTTTTAACAAACACTTAACATAAATACACTAAACATTTACAATAACATCAGGTTCTGGTGCCTATACTTTCAAGAAGCCTCAAAACATTCAAAAACCATATTAAAGGGCTTGACAACAGCAACTTTTTTTTTTAAAACTCCGAATACATTATATTAAAGGGCTTGACGAAAGCAAGAACAATAACATGTTTAAAACCTTGTGTTAGGTTTTTTCTTTCCTTATTTTGATGTATTTTTTAAATCTATTTACAGTAAAAAAAAAAAGATAAACGTATACAACACAAAGGCTTGCCTTTGTTGCTTTTTGCAGACACTGAGCAGAACACATAATTTGCATGACAGTTTCATTCTGTTGAATGACTGAATGAAATATGCTTCACAGGGTCCAAGAACACAGTAAAATAATGACTGCATGAAGTTCAGATTGTTTGTTTTAAGAAAAAAGAAAGACAGCAGTCCAAAAGCGCCACATATTCTTCATCTTATTTTCCTTGTTCATTTACATGTACAGATATCTATTAATGAATTCAGCAGACAACAGAAGTGATTCAACATTCATTTCTTCAGAGAAACACAGTACTTCCACACGTCAAATAAAGTTCAATTATTATATTAAATATACTTTGACATACATATCTACAATCACCACAACATATTGTCTGATTTAGCCTGCTGAGAGTATGTCATCACTCAAGCATGCGCAGTGTTTTAATAGTGTAAATTCAAGTAGTAAAATAAATCATAATTTAAACAGGAATAATTGGAACCACGGGGCTGAGACGTTTCCAAAACAATGGCACAATTAACATTTTGATGTCTATTAGTGATTGTTTTTTTGACTGAGCAGGAATTCACTGTTGCAGGAGACACTCGATCTGATTAGAGTAAACCTTTGTGACACAGTAATGTGCAGTTTCATTTCAGCTAAGAATTGTGGAGATCATTAACATGTAAACCAGGGGCGCCACTAGGTTTAACGGATCAAACCTAATTTTTCCGTCCATCCAAACAATATATTGTGCCTGCTATATTTCGCCGATGGAGGGTGGGGGACGTGGGGGTGTTGAGTGGAGGAGTTTAGGAATTTAGGGGGGCTTAGTCCCCCTTCAATTGGCCACTGACACAAAAGCCTTTGATTGTATGTACAAGCCCAATTCCATTGAAGTTGGGATGTTGTGTTAAACATAAATAAAAACAGAATACAATGATTTGCAAATCATGTTCAACCTATATTTAATTGAATACACTACAAAGACAAGATATTTAATGTGCAAACGGATAAACTTGTGGTAAACAGGGTCATGTTTACTGTACGACATCCACAATTTCGCACAATTTCCAAAAACAATTTCAAATGTGGACTCGTCGGACCATAGAACACTTTTCCACTTTGCATCAGTCGATCTTAGATGAGCTCGGGCCCAGAGAAGCCGGCGGCATTTCTGGGTGTATTTGATAAATGGCTTTTGCGTTGCATAGTATTTGCATATATTTCAAGTTGCACTTACGGATGTTGCTCCAAACTGTATTTACTGACATTGGTTTTCTGAAGTGTTGATGAGCCCATGTGGTGATATCCTTGACACATTGATGTCGGTTTTTGATGCAGTGCCGCCTGAGGGATCGAAGGTCACGGGCATTCAATGTTGGTTTTCGGCCTTGCCGCTTACATGCAGTGATTCCTCCAGATTCTCTGAACCTTTTGATATTATGGACCGTAGATGATGAAATCCCTCAATTCCTTGCAATTGTACTTTGAGCAATTGTACGTTGAGGAACATTGTCCTTAAACTGTTCGACTATTTTCTCACACACTTGTTCACAAAGAGGTGTACCTCGCCCCATCTTTGCTTGTGAATGACTGAGCAATTCAGGGAAGCTCCTTTTATACCCAATCATGGCACCCACCTGTTGCCAATTAGCCTGTTCACCTGTGGGATGTTCATCAAACAGGTGTTTGATGAGCATTCCTCAACTTTCTCAGTCTTTTTTGCCACCTGACCCATCTTTTTTGGAACGTGTTGCAGCCATAAAATTCTAAGTTGATGATTATTTGCTACAAACAAATGTTTATCAATTTGAACATTAAATATATTGTATTTGTAGTGTATTCAATTAAATATTGGTTGAACATGATTTGCAAATCATTGTATTCTGATTTGATTTATGTTTAACATAACATCCCAACTTCATTGGAATTGGATTTGTATCATGGAGGTGTGTCAAATTCTCATATGCCTGTTTCTTTATGTCATTGTTGATGCACAGCAGGAAAAATACCACTCAAGGGAAATGCTCAGCTTGAGGATTCATTTTGGGTTTTTATGCTTCCAATGCTGCAAGAGGCAGGTGTGTGGCGGGACGTGATGTAGCTTCTCTTCCTAGAGGACAGGGACCACTTCCTTCCGCAGCTGCCGCCATCCCCTTCAGCGGGGTCGTAAACCACAACCATGGTAGTGTCCATTCTGGAGAGTGTGTACATGCTGCTCTGCCGGGTCGGGTGCTGCCGGCTCGAGCGAAGTTCCAACTCGTCGTAACTGGAGACCTTGATGAAAGGGCACCAGCAAAAAGCTCGCTTGAAGCCAGCACGAAACCTGATGCGGCATCAGAGAGCAGACATAGAACCCAAGAGCTGTCACAAGGGAGTAGATTGATCAGAGAGCAGAGAGAAAATGACAGGTAGAAGATAAATAAAACTTCATCTGTTGCCATTTAATATGATAATGTATTCTGCGGTCAATGACTATTGAGCTGGCCGGGGAAAGACTTCAACTGAGATGCATAAGCAAAGAGGTTTAGGTTATTGTGTCTCATGTAAAGATTTGCAGGATTGTATTGATTTTTTATGTGAACACGAACCAAGCCAAATTCAGGTAACAAGTTTAGTTTGCCTCTACAATGTCGTCCAGTTATTTCCAACCAGTGTTGCCGCGAGAGATGACATAGCCCTGTCAGAACCCGTGCTGGCCACATATATTCATGATATATGTTAGATTTTAGTGATTATTTTGTATTTAACATCTTTATATTTTATTATTTGAGCCCCTTTAATACATTTTTAGTACAATTGCATTCATAGCTATGACTCAGTTAACCTCGCCAAAATCAGGGCATTGCAATTGTACAAATGAGTAATAATGCTTCCAAGAATAAATCAATTACAAAATTATTAAAATATTTACTTAGCACTGACATTCCAACAATGCTTTAGCTTGTGCTTTGATGTTGTGTACACTTTATGTATATTACAGTATATGTAAATATTGGCTGGTTGACGGGAGGCTCAATTTAGGGGATTATGTATGTGTGTGTGTGTGTGCATGTTTGCTTGTGTAACTGTTGCTTGAGTATTATGAGTTACTTTTAATTATTATTTTGTATATTAGTGATTATACTGTATGTATGTGTTGAAAGGACCCCCGTGAAAATGAGATGATGCATCCCAAGGGGCTATCCTTGGAAAACAAACAAACAAACAAACAAAAAAAACAACGCACACTATATAAAATATATTTTTTAAAAAGCCAGTATTCCCAAAACATTTCAGTGCCACTGGCCTTTTTCATGCAAATAAATTTTTGGTTATTTACATCATAGAGATAAATAAACACGTTATAGTATACAATATCTATTACAATATCTATATCAATATCAATATCTATTACGTTATAGTATACAATATCTATTATTTACACTCGCCAGCCGTATGCCGTTACGACATAACAACAACGGCACAGTGCCATGAAGTGTCATGTGTTGGTGTGCGTTCTCTTACTTTTATGATGAATAAAGCTTTCGTTAGCACATTGTTGTTGCCTGCGAATTATTGGACATAATCTGGCGATGGCTGGCGTTAGCTTCGTTAGCTTTGGCTACCAACTTGAGGCTAACACCCGTTTCCTGTCAAGCGCGTGTCACGGTTTTTTCTTTCGTCGTCATAACATCCTGTCCTGGCCGGGATGTTTCAGTGATAAAAGTATTTTGGTCAGAAAATGTGCTTTTGGGCCACTTTCAGCGGGCAAAAATTTTTGGTCACTTCGACTTTCGGTAAAATTTATACTGCTGGCCTGAGTGGGCATCTATCTGTACGTGGTGGCTAACACTGTGCAAAGTGACGTTATGCTGGCAAATTAAAGCATCGTTAAGGAGAACCGGCATTGTCGGCGGCGTCCAATTCTCATGGAATAAGTCAATTGGACCCGGTTATTAGTCGGAACCGGTTTTCAATGCCCAACTCGAGCCACAGTGCCAGTAAACAACAGCGCCCCAATTTTAGAACTAACAGACTTTGTCAACGCCTGTTCAAGAGACAACTGGAAACCTTGGGACACGTACTGTCCAGATGGTCAGTTACTTCCGATATCAGTGAACTTTATGTCCGTTAAATCGAGGTTTCACTGTAATGTCGACATGTTTGTCCTTTCACACATACCTAATGTGAGCATCTGTCTGTCCTTTCGCATACACACCTGATGTGAACATCTCAAATTATCCATCTATCCATCCATCCATTTTGATCCGCTTATCAGAGGTCGGGTCGCGGGTGCAGCAGCTTGAGGAGGAAAGCCCAGACTTCCGTCTCCCCAGCCACTTCGTCCAGCTCTTCCGGGGGGATCAGAGGCGTTCCCAGGCCAGCCGAGAGACATAGTCTCTCCAGGGTGCCCTGGGTCGTCCCCGGGGCCTTCTTCTGGTGGGACGTGCCTCTCACCAGGGAGGCATCCGGGATGCACCCTAATCAGATGCCGGAGGCACCTCATCTGTCTCGATACGGAGGAGCAGCGGCTTGACTCTGAGCCCCTCCTGGATGACCGAACATCTCACCCTATCTTTAATGAAGAGCCCAGACACCCTGCAGAGGAAACTCATTTCTGCCGCTTTTGGTCACGACCCACAGCTCATAACCATAGATGAGGGTAGGAACGTAGATCGACCGGTAAACCGGTAATCTTCTCCACCACGACAGATGGATACAGAGTCCACATCGCGGCAGACACTGCACCAATCTGCCTGTCGATCTCCCACTCCATTCTTCCCTTACTCAATAACAAGATCCCGAGATACTTGAACTCCTCCACTTGGGGCAGTATCTTCTCCTCGACTCGTAGAGGGCACTCTACCCTTTTCCGACAGAGGACCGTAGCTGCAAATATGAGCGTGCTGCTTTTCATCCCAGTCGTTTCACACTCAGCTGCGAACCGCTCCAGTGAGAGGTGGAGATCACAGCTTGATGAAGCCAACAACATCACATCATCTGCAAAAAGCAGCAACGTGATACTGATGTCATCAAACCGGACCCCCTCAACACCCCGGCTGTGTCTAGAAATTCTGTCCATATAGGTAATGAACAGTATTGGTGACAAAGCGTGACAAGCTAGTCCAACTCTCACTGGAAACAAATACGACTTAAAATGCGGACCAAACTCTGACACCTGTCGTACAGGGACTGAAAAGTCTGTATCAAGGAATCCGGTAGTCCAACTCTCACTGGATAAAAATACGACTTAAAATGCGGACCAAACTCTGACACCTGTCGTACAGGGACCGAACAGTCCGTATCAAGGAATCCGGTACCCCATACTCCCGAAGCACCCTCCACAGGACTCCCTGGATGACACGGTTGAACGAGTCCACAAAACACATGTAGACTGGTTGGGCAAACTCCCATGCACCCTTGAGGACCCTGCTGACGGTGTAGAGCCAGTCCACTGTTCCACGGCCAGGACGAAAACCACACATCTGAGATTCAACTTCCTGATGGACCCTCCTCTCCGAAAACCCTGAATAGACCTTACCAGGGAGGCTGAGGAGTGTGATCCCTCTATAGTGGGAAGACACCCTCTGGCAGACCGGGGTGGTGTTCCCCCTTTTTAAGGGGTGGGGGGCAATAAATATGCCCACACCACACCAGAGTGGAAAATAGTCCTATCCCTCTCAACAGGACTGATACGGGAGCCCAAGCTATGTGTAGAGGTGAGCCCGACTGTATCTAGTGGGAACTTCTCAACCTCGCACACCAGCTCGGGCTCCTTCACTGCCAGAGAGGTGACATTACGTCCCTAGAGTCAGCTTCTGTAGCTGGGGATCGGACCGCCAAGGTCCCCGCCTTCAGCCGCCACCCAGCTCACTATGCACCCAATCCCCTTGTCCCTTCCCACAAGTGGTGAGCTCACAGGAAGGGGGCCTCTTCGGGCTGTGCCCGGCCCGGGACCATGGGTGCAGGTCCGGCCACCAGGCGCTCGCCTTCGAGCCCTCCTCCAGGCCTGGCTCCAAAAGGGGGCCCTGGTGACCTGGGCCCGGGCAAGGGAAACTAAGAACCATGAATGTTCATTATCATAAGGGGTCATTTGAACCGTGCTTTGTCTGGTCCCTCACTTTGCACCTTTTTGCCATAGGTCACCCTACCAGGGGCATTAAGCCCCAGACAACTTAGCTCCTAGGATCACTGAGACACACAAACCCCTCTACCACGATAAGGTGACGGCTCAGGGAGGGGCAGCTAAATTTGTTTGGACAAAAATTCTGTGTTAAAGTGCAATTAATTACACAGTCCAGTTAAAGTGGAGTTACCACAATGTTTTTTTGTTGTTGTTTTTTCATACTAGAACTCTGTAAAGCATCAAAGGTCAGATCCTTTAAAATAAATAGCTTTCGTTCTCTGACATCGGAGTTTATAGGATCATTATCATAGGGCTGCAGTATGTCAAGCTTCAGCCCCTACTAACTGTACCACTGTTTTTGGAACCCCAACAGCCATTGCCAAAAAGTAAACCATAAATCTATGATTTGTTATTGTTGACCTAATTTGGACAGTGGAAAATCATACCAAATGTATCAAAACTGAACTGCTTGGCTTTGAAACAGTGCTTAAAAGTAGCTTGCTGTGAAAATCAGTGATAATACAATCATTCATTCATTCACAAGAACACTGAAAAAAATTGGAAAATGTTAAATACTTGTATGTACTGTATGTTTATTCATTTATAGGTAAAGACAAAAATACCATCACATCGGTGGTGCAATAACAACACATTTTTAAGACAATGTCACCATAATTAAACCTTAATTAGATGAGTGGTGATTAAGGGTTAATGAGACGTCTTAGCCACTTATGCAGTGATTCATTTCTCCGAATCAATTTTAAAAAAATCTCTCCTTTGTGGCAAAAAAATAAAAACAAATCTGGCATGTTTATGATGCTTATGTAAATATATTCTAGCATAAATGACAGTTTGTATAAAGGGAGAAGGCTGAATTATTGGCTTTGGCGGTGGTCTCCGCTCTGCTGAGTGCCCTTCTACTTTCCAAGTCAATGCATCCAGACAATCCAACCAGATATAATACACTTAGCCCTTTCTCTTTTCATTAGGATGCAATGATTAAAATCTCAAACTTATTTATCTTGAAAGGACATATGAAGCCATACATAACTTAAACTTTTCGTGAAGCACGTGATCTTAGTTCTTGCATTACTCTTACAAAAAAATTCATGGATGCAATGCATTTCATCTCTCAACTTTTGTATTTTGTCATGCATTTCAAGATACATGTTGTTAAAAGTTGTATAAACCTTTAAATCCCTTGTGAAAAATGTGTCAAAATTGAAGACGGAAATACATTTTTGGTCTGTGTGGAATACTGTTAAAAAGATATGAAGACAAACATAAAACTAAAATGGCAAACACCTCTGCACATAAATCCTGGACAAATTTAACTACCAACTGTGCGCTGTTACTCACCGGCTGTTCAGGCAGCAGTAGATAATGGGATTGTACATGGTGGAGCTCATGGCCAGCCACAACACTGACAGGTAAACTTGCTGTATGGACTTTGCCTTGCTCAGATGCTTGTTGAGGCCCGTCACAATGAAGTAGATGTGATAGGGCAGCCAGCAGAAGGCAAAGGTCACCAAGACAATGATCATCATCTTAACTACCTGTTTTAAGAAACAAAGATTGCATATGAATGATATCCACATAACAATTCTTGGACGTAGTAAGCAGGAATGCACTGTTGAGAAACATACAGTAAGGTTATAGGCCTATTTATGGCACTGGAACATATTTTCTGCAAGCAGATTTCGAAAGAAACTTCAGCATGTGCAAAATGAAAACATCAACATGATGGAGCCGAAGAATAGTAAACGATTTAATAATTGCTTTCTTGGATGTACAGTAGCTACACACTGCCAGAATGTTAAGGATTAGGAGCTCGGCGTTGTTGTGGCAATGATTAAAAAAACAACAACCAATGTGGTCCTGTAGATTATGGCACCAAATTGCAGAAAATTGCTTCCCAAAAATCCTTATATTGTGTAATGCATGCAACACAATATATACAGTAGAAAAACTTCATGCAAAATTAAAATGAATGCAATAAAAAGTACAGTTTGTGCATCAACATTTACTATTGCAATGCAAATGTCCCGCTTAAAAGGATACATCACAGGACCATAAATCCTGACACTTGGCCTCATACTGACACATCCCAATCATATCCTCTCTCATCAATATAGTAAAAAATAGTCTAATTCATCCAACAAATGAATAATTCATTCAACCTGTCAGTCTGCACAGAACATGATGAAAGGAAGTTTATGAGGGCAAAAGATCTAATAATTGCAGGGGATCCATTTCACTATTTTATTGAGTCTGGTTATTTTACAATTAGGGACACAATTAAGCATCATTCATTACAGTTTATGAATGCTAATGACCATACTCAAAATAAAACAGCACTCACATTAACACCTACGGGCAATTTAGAGTTTTCAATTAACCTACCATGCATGTTTTTGGGATGTGGAAGGAAACCGGAGTACCCGGAGAAAACCCACGCAGGCACGGGGAGAACATGCAAACTCTACACAGGGGAGGCCAGATTTGAACCTGGGTCCTCAGACCTGTGAGGCAGACACTCTAACCAGTCGGCCATCGTGTTGCAAAAACAGATAATAATAATGAATCAATACATTAAACAGGATTAAAGGTACACAGCGTAGTACATCTGTCCATCCAGCTTCTGTAGTCTTTGTCCTCATTAGGGTCGCCGGTAAGGTGGACCCTATCCCATTTGACTGTGGGTGAGAGGCAGGGCAGACACTGGACTGGTTGTGAAACAATGGCAGGGCACAGAGTCTTGAAAGTAACCTAACATGCATGTTTTGGGAATGTGGGGGGAAGCTGGAGCAACCGGAGAAAACTCACACAAGCACAGTAAGAACTATTAGGCTGTGCTAACCACTTGTCCAACCTGTTGCCCACATCATCAATTCATTGTCATCATCAATGACAAGGAATTGTACTTCTTACTTTGCTCAACAGATATTCCTGCTTAAAAAATACCAAAAGTATAAGAGCACTTTTTATAGTAAATTGTGTTTTTATTCAGCATCACTGCAACCTGCTACTTTACAATCCATGTTGGATTCAGATCACCTCCCATAACCTGTGTTAACAAGCCCATGTTTTCTGCTCCAACATTCAATCATGGGGCCGGTCCTCTGACACTTTTATAGTGCTTGTTTTTGGCTTTGGGCTTCACCTGGGAAAACTGCATTTGCTGTTAAGCAAACCTGAAGACCAGAGAGCTGTCTATGGGAGAAAACCAAACCATATTGAAGTTGAGAGAAGAGGGAAAATCGATCAGAGCTATTGCACAAACATTGGGCATAGAACATGCAAATTCCACACAGGCGAGGCCGGATTTGAACCCGGGTCCTCAGAACTGTGGGGCAGATGTGCTAACCACTCCTCTACTGTTCCACCTGTTATTATTATTATTATTATTATAACTACTTTCTCCAATTTTTTCTCTACTCTGTGATGGAACCCCCTCGGTCTGAAATAAAGAATAAAGAACTGCAACACTAGCCTGGTTTACATGGAGCCTTCTATTCCAATTACACTCGCTTTAGAAGCCCAAACCGAATTAAAATGCTCCATATAAACACCTCAATCGGCACAAGCAAACTGAATCTAAATGGAATTTCATTCAGTTCGACAGGGATGGAATATTCCTTTTGCCAAACCAATCAGAAGTAAATTTTTGCCACGTATTCCATCATTCAGAATAGAGCCGGGATGCACTGTGTCTGCGCATGCTGAGTCGCGATGTAAACGCGCGATGACGGTCATATTTACGTAAGGCGTAAATATGGCAGCTCCAAACGGAACTCGATTGTGACGAAGATCTTGTTTTTAACTACTTATAAGTTTTTTTTTATCATGCGTTTTTTAAAATAAACTTAGTATAAAAACACTCAAACGACTGTGCTTAATAGACGACGGACCTCCACCTTGATAAATGAAGTGTCGTTAACGACGAAGTGCGCATGTCAAGCGGCTGTTAATCACAAGGCTCTTAATCACTCACTTAGCACACACTCCACGGTGGTGGAGGGGTGCACGGGGTGGTGGAGCGTGGGGGTTTGGGCGGTTGTGGTTTGCTGGACGGATGGCTGTGGGCACCTGCGGCCTCCTCCGGATGCCCGGTTTTGGGGTCCCTCAGTGTGGTGGTGTCCTGTCCACTGGGCCGCTCTCGGGTGGGCTCCTGGCCCCGACCCCGCCTCTCGGCTGTGTGGGGTGGGGGTCCAGGCACAGCAATTACAGGTCACTTCTGACGGTTATTGTGCATGCGAGACGGTATCAATTCACTTGCATGTATCCGCAAATACTCACCTCGGGGACGTATTCGGTTGGTGTGGGAGCACTCACTCATTGCGATAAATAACTCATAATTATGAGAACTTCCTGGGTATACCCTCACTTGAAATCTATTTCTAAAGATGTTGAGAATTTACACAGGCACCCCCACCACACTTCAGTTGTACAGCCGGGTCCACTACCTCTGAACTGCATGCTTCCACTCCTATCCAGTCCTGTCCTATATTGTCCTGGCCTTCCTTCACAGGGTGGAGCGCTAGTGCCCCCATACAACACTCGAATCAAATGTGTCAATGTACTAGGCATATAATGATTTACTTTCTTCATCTTTATTACAGCTAATATCTTCTCTTTCTATATTATTTGGTTATCGTTTCACTGTCTCTCCCCTTTGTTTTTGTTTTTTTGGTCACTCCTCTTTAAAAGAGTGTTCTGTCCGACTGAAAAT
This sequence comes from Phycodurus eques, assembly GCF_024500275.1. Taxonomy (NCBI): domain Eukaryota; kingdom Metazoa; phylum Chordata; class Actinopteri; order Syngnathiformes; family Syngnathidae; genus Phycodurus; species Phycodurus eques. The sequence continues at coordinate 7,104,730 of NC_084530.1, forward strand.
TTCAATAAAAATCCATCAAAGTACAAATAACCACAGGGGCAGCTTAAAAACTCCACTGTGGAACAGTAACACTGTTCCAGCATGAAAGGGAAAGAGATACTCCTTTCTGCTTGTCCTAAGAGCCAAACAGAACCCCCCAAAAAATAAAATAAATAGGAATTATATATATATATATATATATATATATATATATATATATATATATATATATATATATCCATCCCCTCACATCTAAACAATAGGAATGACAAAATCAGAATCCGAATCATCTTTATTTTGTCAATTATGTCCAAAAAAATATCCGGGAGCTGGAGTTGCTCTAGTACGACAACAGACAGTCAATTGACAGAGAATACTTTTGAGACATAAAGACATTGAGAAAAAGAGTCGCTGAGCAATAAAAGGTTGCTAGTAATCTGGTAAGGCCGGTACAATTTTTTTTTTTGACAATTTTGCAAAAAGATGCAGAGTCCTCTAGCACTTAGAGCAGTTCGAATGACTAATATAGCAATAGTCCGGTGCAATGACCATTTTGGAAAGGGCGTAAAGACTTCAAGGAATGCACGCAGTTTAAAGTGACTAGTAGTGCGATAATCTGGGACAATGTCGATTGTGCAAATGTTGCAGATACTCCTCAGTCAGTGTGCCAGTGGTGCAGATGCTACTTTGGCATGAGTGGCCATTATTGGTCAACAACAGATATGCAAATAGTGCAGCGTGGAGAGACCACTACAGTGAATGCACGAGCAATGTATAATTGGCCCGACAGAAATGTGACAACAAACATGAGACAAAAAAGTGGCAGCATCTTGCAATGGAATTGTAAGTTAGCTGTTTAAGAAGTAGATGGCAAGAGGGAAGAAGCTGTTGGAATGTTGGCTAGTTTTAGTTTCCATTGTACGGTTGCGGCTACCTGAGGGAAGGAGCTGGAAGAGCTGGTGACCAGGATGTGGAGGGTCTGAGAGGATTTTGCACGCTCTTGTCTTAGTTCTGGCAGCGTGCAAGTCCTCAAAGGTGGGTAGGAGGGTACCGACAATCTTTTCAGCAGTTTTAATTGTCCGTTGCAGTCGGAGTTTGTCCTTTTTTGTAGCAGCACCAAACCAGACTGTGATGGAAGAACACAGGACTGATTCGACGACTGCTGTGTAGAACTGCCTCAACAGCTCCCGTGGCAGGCCGTGTTTCCTCAGAAGTACATCCTCTGCTGGGCCTTTTTGAGGATGGAATTGATGTTGATCGCGCACTTCAAGTTCTGAGAGAGTGTAATTCCCAAGAACTTGAAGGTCTCGACGGTTGACATAAGGCAGCTGGACAGCGTGAGGGGCAGCTGTGGTGAAGGATGCCTCCTGAAGTCCACAATCATCTCTACAGTCTTGAGCGTGTTCAGCTCCAGGTTGTGTCGGCCGCACCACAGCTCCAGGCGCTCCGCTTCCTGTCGATATGCAGACTCGTCACTGTCTTTGATGAGGCCGATGACAGTGGTGTCATCTGCAAACTGCAGGAGTTTGACAACCGGGTGCGTCGAGGTGCATTCGTTTGTGTAGAGAGAGAAGAGCAGCGGGGAGAGGACACAACCTTGGGGGGTGGGGGCGTTGCTCATGCTGCGTGTGGATGAGGTGGCCTCCCCCAGCCTCACCTGCTGTGTCCTGCCCCTCAGAAAGCTGTAAATCCACTGGCAGATGGCAGGCGATACGCTGAGCTGGAGAAGCTTGGAGGAAAGGAGTTCAGGGATGATGGTGTTGAACGCTGAGCTGAAGTCCACGAACAGGATCCTCGCGTAGGTCCCTGCGTTGTCGAGGTGTTCTAGGATGAAGTGCAGTCCCATGTCGACTGCATCATCCGCAAACCTTTTTGCTCGGGTAGGCAAACTGCAGGGGGTCCAGCAGGGGGCCTGTGATGCTCTTGAGGTGGTCCAGCACGAGGCGTTCACTTCATGATGTCAAGGCGACAGGGCTGTAGTCATTCAGACCCGAGATTGCAGGTTTCTTGGGGACTGGGATGATGGTGGAGCGTTTGAAACAGGATGGAACTTCGCACATTTCCAGAGATCTATTGAAGATCTGAGTGAAGACAGGAGCGAGCTGGTCCGCGCAGACTTTTGAGGCAGGATGGGGACACATGGTCCGGGCCTGCCGCTTTGTTAATCTTTTGTTGTTTGAAGATGTGTCTCACATCCTGTTCGTGGATTGTCAACGAAGAAGTCAGAGGTGTGATGGTGGTCATTGGTGCGGCTGGGTGGATGTGGGGTGTGAAAGTGTCCTTTTCACCGCCGTTTTTGTTTTCCCCGATGATTCCATGTCGCTGTCTGCCCGGTGAAGATGGAAGCCGGGAAGCATGACGGTGCCATCGGTTACAGCCTCACAAAGCCAAGCCGGAACGTCCGAAGTCTTTATTGGTCTTTGTCAGTAGATGAAGCTGGTTCATTTTGTTGGGTAGGGAGTGTAGATTCGTGAGGTGGCTCGACGGAAACGTCAATCTATATCGTCTCTTGTGGAGCTTCACTTTGATGCCGGCTCGCTTCCCTCTGTGGCGTCGCCTTCGTCTCCATGCGCCAAAGACCACAATCGGTGCTCCGGTGAGTAACTCGGGGAAAAAACTGAGCGGATTTGCGCAAGTTGGTGAAAGAAAGTCTGGCGTAGACTCCTTGATGTTTAGCAAGTCTCCCCTTGTGTAAGTGAGTTGAGTAATGTCTCCAAAGACGAACGAATCTAAGCAATGCACATGGACGGAGCCAACGCCGGAAAGAGTGTACCGGTCCGCCGGTGTTCCACGAGCCCACTAGTGGCTAATGACACAGCCGTCCAACTTGTTCACTGTGTGATCCGCGTGCCAGTTCACCACAACAATGACAATTTATCAAGTCCGGAAAAAACTATTGTGTCCATTTTATTTATCGTACAACAATTCGATACAGTAATTATCGTGACGGGCCTAATCTCAGCCATCAATATGCGGGGTACACCCTGGAATGGTTGGTATTCAATCGCAGGACACATATAAACAACACAGTCAAACCTATGGACAATTCAGCAACATGCATCCCTTTTCTGAGCCGCTTTTCCTCACAAGGGTCGTGGGAGTGCTGAAGCCTATCCCAGCAATCACCGGGCAAGGAGGTTCAGGGTGCACCCTGAACTGGTTGACAGCCAATTGAAGGGCACATATAAACAAACAACCATTCACACTCACATTCACACCTACGGGCAATTTAGAGTATTCAATTAACCTACCATGCATGTTTTTGGGATGTGGGAGGAAACCAGAATGGCCGGAGAAAACCCACGCAGGCACGGGGAGAACATGCAAACTCCACACAGGCGGGGCCGGGAATTGAACTCCGGCCCTCAGAACTGTGAGGCAGATGCTCTAACCAGTCTTCCGCCGTGCCGCCCAGCAACAAATAATGTAGCTATATTATTTGTCCTTCACATGCACATTAACAAAGAGAAAGCAGTATCCACATTATACACTGCAGCTGACATGAAAATGATCACAGCAAAGATGACACACTATTCCAACATACATTATCTTATTATGATGTCCTTTATACTGTTTATCACATCTAAAGTGAAATGAACTGAGGGGAAAACATATTACAACCATACTGATTTGCTTTGCTTTGTTGAAGAAAACTAATGAAATTCAAAGGCTAATGAGCTTTTTTAATGCAGAAAAAGGATCCCGAGTTTCAATGTAATTGACCAAAACATTCTCGGGGCTTTCTCCATCGCTAGATTTATGTTCGTTCATTATACCAATAAATGACCACCCATTAATTATCTCGGAGTCAGAATGAGTCCCGCCATCTACAGTCTATTTGCAACGTGATACGGCGAGGAACGACTGTTATAACGATACCTAAGTGGGCGGAGAGAAACTGGGGTAATAAAAATAAAAGAGAATTTAAAAAATGATTTTGTGATAATCCTTTGGGTAGAGACGTCTTTGCCACTTGTTTTTTTATTAGGCACACTTCACCCACACATTTTCATAGTGGGTGAAGAGTTCAATGGACTGCTGTATTGAATGCCTTAGTTGTAGTGACTGGAATATATTAACTTTATTTCATATCTTACATTCAACATTTGTTAAAGTTGGTTTTAGTGCTATAAATTAATGTGAGCTGGGCGTAATGGTTGTGTAAACGGACGGTCATGGAGATTCAAACATTTGTTTCTTTCTCTTCTAGATACAACAGGGCCTATTTGGCAGTGCAGCGTTTCTACTGTACTTCATTCCAATTGCATCTATTTATAGATAGTGTGAAGCCTTTCAACAGATTTACCTCAGGTCCAAAGCATCCTTGGTAGCACTTTACTGCTTGTAATTCTCAAGCGGTTATTTCTCTTTTTGAGAGCCAGAGCTCTTCTGTTTGGGAAACAACACAGGATGGACGAGGCAGCTGAGGTCAAATGTTAAATCAGTACATGTTCCTAGATGGTGCTCTACCAGCCGCTGTGCTAAATTACAGTATATCACACTTCTTGGACTAAACACTGTTGATTTGCCACAGTAATATTCACTGTACGTACATTGAGCAAATGATTGTTTTACTTGAAGTGTTTATAGTATCGCCTTGCTGTTGCCGGCATTTACATGCAGTCAACAGCTGCTAATCTGCAGCACACTATGTCTATGACCAGGGTTAGAGGGTTGTCCCACATAAATTGACCCATTGATTAGATTTAACTTCCAAACCAGTTTATGAGCTCAAATGTATTAAAGAGCAGTGGAAAGAAATCTGAAAAAGTCTACAAATGTACTTTTGCGATTCCACTGAATGTATTGTTATTCATATTGCTTTTTTTTCACATCTTTGTTGAGAATCTCATGAGTTGTTTGAGATTGAGGCAAAAGAAAGCCACAAGTGCCAAAAAACAATCCAATGGAGCACTGACCGACCCTTAAAGTTGCTTCTCCAGTGATTTTTATCACGGCATCATTGCCTATGAACACCTACCCTCAGGACAGAATGACATTTTGAACCCCTTATATATAGTCAGGATTAGAACACTCGTATTATCAAGGTGCACCATGCCCAAAAATGCTCAGGAGGTGCATAGCATGACCGCCACCGTCCAACCCCCCATCAATTCACAATCAAACTCGTCAAGAAAATTGACCAAGTTCTCTTCTTACCCACACTCAAACATCCCCAAGGGGAAAGGTCAGCTCTGTGGTGCCTACAACATGCGGTCCTTGTCTGGAAGAGCTATTCCAGATTTATAACATCATTAGTGCTGCACTCTGGGTTGACATTTGAAACACTAAGCCCAGGGTCTGGGCTGAATATAGTGAACCTATTGTGTGATGACTACATAGGCCTGTCAATGACTGAAGATGATTAGAAATCACAACAAGCAATGAATCGGTTACCGCCCACCTCACTGACCTTACCACATTTTCCCAAGAAATGACTTGAAATGACGACTGAGCAAAATGCAGGTATGCTATTTTAATAGATTACATTGGTGAAACAGGTGTACTTACTGCCTTGATACGTCGCTCCATTAACTTCATCTCAGTGAAGTCTATCTTGTCAACCGAATTACTTCATGTAGTGAGTGGTTTACAGATGTGATTGCTTTAGGTTATATTATTAGCTCTCAGGACTGTACTGTATAGCACAAATCCATAGAATAGGTTTCTGCCAGGTAGTATATTTGTGCAAAAAATGAGGAATCTGCATTGTCCATCCATCCATTTTCTGAGCCGCTTCTCCTCACTAGGGTCTCGGGCGTGCTGGAGCCTATCCCAGCTGTCATCGGGCAGGAGGCCGGGTACACCCTGAACTGGTTGCCAGCCAATCGCAGGGCACATACAAACAAACAACCATTTACACTCACAGTCACACCTACAGGCAATTCAGAGTCTCCAATTAATGCATGTTTTTGGGATGTGGGAGGAAACCAGAGTGCCCGGAGAAAAGCCACGCAGGCACGGGGAGAACATGCAAACTCCACACAGGCGGGGACAGGGATTGAACCCCGCACCTCAGAACTGTGAGGCTGACGCTCTAACCAGTCGGCCACCGTGCCGCCGAAATCTGCATTGTGATTATCAAAAATGTGCAATGACTGCAAGAGATGTTAGTGGTTAACATAACCCCCCCTGATTAGTTGCCAGTCAATTGCAGGGCACATATAGACAAACAAGCCTTCATGATCACACCTATGAACAATGAAGAATCTTCCATTAACCTAATAGGTGGAAGAAAACTGGAGTACCAGGCAAAAACCCTCACAGGTAAAACCCACACACGTTCCAACAGAGATTCTAACCTACTGTGAGGCCGACCTGTTAATAACAGACAAGCAATTTTGCAGTTATTAAACTTCGACTAAATATAATTTGAGGAATATTAAATAGCGTGTGAACTATCATTACTGATTCGAAGTTATAAAAATTATTAAGAACTAGAAAATGAGTTTAATGTACCATACCACTAACGGACAACAACGCTGTTGCAGAACAAGGGTCTCTTGTAGGCACAGCAACAGTGCATGTGATTATTTTTTTTGTAGTTGTGTATCTTAAAATTATACAAAGTTACACTCACAAAAATAAGAAGTAGTTGCTTTTGCTGATGGAAAAGCATAATTTGTTAGTACAACTGTGCAAATCAGTCAACAAAATCAAATAGGTATAATGCAGTGGAAAATCAGCATGTTTCAGCCAGCTTGGATCAGCAAAAGCTTTGACAAAAATTTAACAATGAACAATATATACAATATATTATATGACTGATACGAATTACTTTTAAGGATTCAGGTTTTATCCACCCACTGCTGGTATTTTACAGTCAGAGTACTCTTTTAGTTGGCTTACCTTGACCTGAACCATCTTTTAACCTGTGTCTTCCCCTTATTTTTGGTCATGTTATACTGTCTTTTTCTTTGTTATGAATGTCATGTTGGCTGAGAGTTTTTAGGCCTGCGGGCTGCGGTCAGAGTTGGTTACAAAAGGGAGAAAGAGCTGGCGTTGGTGAGACTCTCAAGCATAACAAAACCAGCTGGCTTAAAAGCAAACGTACAGTACACCTGACGTTTGGCCAAAACAAAACACTACACACACTACAAAATGTAATACTTAACATCAAGATGAAAATGCCCGCTCAGTGACCTGCTCTAAAATCTCTAATACTATTGCTCAAACCCAACACTGCAGCCGAATTATTGCACTGCCATTCCCACTAAATAATAAATGAAAACATTTCTTTGCTGTTCTGTTCCAGAAATGATTTGTGGTTTAGGTGATTAATCCAATCGTATCTCTTTTGAGAGACTGTCTGAGAGGATTATGGACTACATGTACAATGTTGTATAGTCTAGTATAGACAGGTTTCCCATGTTTTAACATAACACAACAATTTGGTGTGTATGTGTTGTATGTATGCATATATGTACAGTATGTACTGTATGTACTATATGTATGTATGTATGTATGCATGTACAGTATTGCATAGTTTCCCCACTTTAATGTTTAAGATAATCAAACATGTAAATATCAGACAAACGATCATACAAGTAAACATAAAATGCTATTTTTCAATAGTGAGTGATTAAATAGTGATTAAACCTAGCCATGTGTGAAAAGCAAATGACCCCCTTGTTAAATAATGAAATAACTGTGGCTAATCAAATTTTTTGGTTCGTTTTCACTGACCACACCCAAGCCCGATTACCTCCAGACCTGTTCAATGCAGAAATCACTTAAATAGAGCCTGTTTGACAAAATGAAGTCAGCACAAAGATCTCAAAAAGCTGCATGAAAATGCCAAGATCCAAGAAAATTCCAAAACAGATGAGTAATAAAGTAATTGTAGAGTAGAGTAATTGACATCTATCCGTCTGGAAAGGGTTACAAAGCCATTTCTAAAGCTTAGGCTGCCAGCGAACCACAGTGAGAGCCATGATCCTCAAATGGAGGAAACATGGAACAGTGGTGAACCTTTCCAGCAGTGGCCGGCCTGCAAAAATTATGCCAAAAGCACAGTGTCGACTCATCCAGGAGGTCACAAAGGAACCCAGGACAACATCTAAAGAACTGCAGGCCTCCCTTGCCTCAGGGCCAGTGTCTGCCTCAACAATAAGGAAGAGACTGGGCAAAAATTGCATCCATAACAGAGTTCCCAGGCGAAACCCACTGCTGACCAAAAACAACATAAAGGCTCATCGTACATTTGCAAAAAACATCTGAATGGTTCCCAAGACTTTTGGGAGAATATTCTCTAGACCAAGGAGACAAAAGTTTCACTTTTTGGAAGGTATGTGTCTTGTTACATCTGGCGTGAATGTAACACAGCATTTCAGAAAAAGGAACTTCATACCAGAACTCAAACATGGTGGTTGGTTGTAGTATGATTGTCTGGGGTTGCTTTGTACCTCCAGGACCTGGACGACTTGCTGTTATTGATGGAACCAAAAATTCTGCTCTTTATGAGAAAATCTTGAAGGAGAATGTTCGTCTGTCAGTTTGTGACCTCATGCTGAAGCGCACTTGGGTTCTGCAGCAGGATAACAATCCAAAACACACAGGCAAGTGGACTTTTGAATGTTTGATTTTGGTTGTTGCTGCTGAGGATGGCCCAACCAGTTACTAGGTTTAGCGGGCCATTACTTTATCCACACAGGGCCAGGTAACTTTGATTTTTTTTTTTTTTTAATAAATAATATTACCATTTAAAAATGGCATTTTATGTTTACTTGGGTTATCTTTGTCTGATATTTGTTTGATGATCTTAAACACTAAAGTGTGGGGGAAAAAAGAAAAAAAATAGAATTTGAGAATGGGTCAATGCTTTTTCATGGCACTGTATGTAAGAGGCCAGCCAAAGTATTACAAATGATTTTTAAAAAATATGGAATTACCAGGAAAGAAAAATCAGTAGCAATGAAAAAGCAAATAAAAAAACAAATAATGATGTGTAAATACACATTTATAAATAAAAAGTGGATTGCAGGTAAAAGAAACTCTTTACTCTATAGTACAATGGTATATATTTGAGGCTGCACGTGGACTAGTGGTTAGCATGACCACCTTACAGTTCTGAGGTTTGAGGATCAAATCTCGGTTCTGGCCTTCCTGTGTGGAGTTTTTTTTTTTTTTTTTTTTTCCCCAAGCGTGCATGTATTTTCTCCAGGTACTCCCACTTCCTTTCACATTGCATGCGGAAGTACCCTATGAAAACCCATGCAAGCAGGGGAAGAACGTGAACTCCACACAGAAGGCCAGAGCCAAGATTCAAAGTCCAAATCTCAGAACTGTGAGGCAAACGTGCTATCCACTAGGCAAATGTGTTGCCCGAAAAGCAACAATGCGCAGCTTAAAATAACATCTCTGCGCTTGACATGGTTCCCCGAAGTTAGTTGTCTCAAATACTGAAGGACACCTCTAATGTTGGGTTAGCATTATATTTTACTGTTAAGAATTGTGTTTAGTGCTTCTATGAACTTTGCTACAGACCAAAATAATATTGTAATGATGTTATTTCATGTTAGTGTTGAGTGCATGCCACATCTCCTGATATAGCACCTTTAGGTTAATTTAATCAACTTCAAATACCAAGCCCTTATTAGAACTAAGGCTTTTAAAAGTGGACAAGCATTTTGAAATATTGAAAAAAACAAAACTCTAAAAGGAAATTCGTTTGGCTTCTTCAGCTTCTGAACAACAAACTTTTTTGTCAAGAGGTCCTGATTTTGAATTGTTGAAAGTTCCATAAAATGTGTTGAAAAGTCATTACTACAACGCCTTACATCAAATTGTTTTATTTCTACCAAAGATGCTGTGTTATCACCAGGTTGTCAATCAGGAGACTTAAAAGCAGGTTATCTGATTATACAGCAACATGGCCCAAAGCAAATTAATTACATCTCATAGGACTCTGACAATCCCTCATGAGAAGACCAATATTTTAAAAGATAAATTAAATTAACAACACCAGACCATTAAACTGACACTCCAAGATGGGATGAATCACATCATCTGAATTGACCTTGGCTAGCACAGGCTTTTTAAAATCTGAGTTGGAACAAAATGGGACAAACGGGAAACATCTGAACAACCTTTTATGTAGAAAGAACAGGACATTATAAGATACAGTCTCAAAAAATGCGGGAAGATTTAACAAATACTTGTTTTGACATTTAGTTCATGATCTAACTGACTGATTAAGCGGTTGTTATTAGCGGTTGTAGAGATGAGTCTACAAGTCTCTATAATGACTTTCAAGCGTGAATTCGAATACAGTATTCTCTAATCAAACGTTTTTGGCTTGGGGAGGAGGCAGAGTCATTTGCCGCAACAGAGCGAGTGCGCTGAATGAAATTAGTCCGTCACTTTAATTGTTTTAAAGTGTCTTCTCTTTCTGAATGTGCAGCTTTGAGACGCAGTAAGATAGAACAAAGCCATGCTCGAGCAGTATTTTTATTTTTGGCCAACACGAGTGGAAGGATTGCAGGGGATTATTTCAGAGCACACAAAGAGGTCCACAATTATTTGCAAACGCAGCAAATGCAGAACAGTGGTGGCTAGTCAATAGAGGGCACTAGGGCGCTGCCCCACCACCCATGGTCGTCACCATATTACTTTCCTTGAAGACCTTCATTCATTCATTTATTCATCTTACGTTTCACTCTTCCTCACTAGGGTCACGGGCGTGCTGGCGCTTACCCCAGCTATCTCCGGGCGAGAGGCGGGGTAAACTAAATCTAAAGAGTCTAACTACAGGAAGAAAATAACACTAATACAGGTGAAAGATAGGCGCACGAAAACGGAAAGAGAACACCGTGTTGCTGGAATAAAGTTGAAAACATGAGCGTTTAATGCGTTCAGTCCGGACGAGAGCGGGAGAGGGCAAAGTTAGGATTTGGTGTGAAGCTGGCCCCGGTGGCCCCGGTGTCAATGGCAGATTTGAGATAAGGTACGTAACATGACATTGCAGTCATTGTTTACAATGACTCCTGAGGAAACGTTACTTTGATATTGCGGTGACCACGAAAGTAGCTTAACTACTGAAAAGCTATTTGACGTTGAAACAGTGACGCTACGGAGAAATGAAGTTAAACTAGTTATGTCGCTAGTATCCACCACTGCTGTGTTTGGCTGTAAACATAACGTGAACTGCGGAGCATTAGTGTTGACTTAACAAAATCTTAGATCGTGCAACCCATAGTTGCTATACAGTTGAATGGCATGGAAAATAACATCTGGAAGCTCAGCCTATAGTTCAGTTTTGCATGTATCCAAATAGTTTTGGCGTCTGGCGCCCTTTACATATCTGAAAGCATCTCAGAGCTTAAGTGACTTATTGTAATGATTAAATAATCTCTCACCTGCAGATGTTTACAGTTATCCTGCAACCTGGTGAGCCACTACTGTATGTATTCCTGAATTCTTGAATACATGGTGCACATTTCCCTTCAAGCATGCTCACCTTTCTTTTAGCTCGCAATTGTCCATGATAGTTGTCTGACGAATCTCCAGGGATCTCCCCTCCCCATAGAGTGAGTCCCACGATGGAGTAGGTGATGCCCATCACCACCAAGGGTAGCACATAGACCAGGACTGTCACTATGATGTGGTACCTTCAACAAGATTTTAACAAAAGGGTATGTCAACTCGTTACTTCATGAAAAACTGTGATCTATCATTAACATCTGCATTTCATAATTTTTTGCTGAGAATATTTTGTGGAAGAAAAAAACCAATAGGGTCTTACACCTTTAAAAAAAATGGAATGACTTGGTTAATGAACTTCACAATTTCCATATCTCAGGCTAAAAAAGGCTGAATAAAAGACTGCTCACATTACAGGGTCAGCTTCCATGCGGGGCCACGCAACATAGCATAAGGTCCGGCGAGGCAGAACTCTAATTCTGGAGAAGTAGCAGAGGGGAAAGGCCAGAACCACGGCCAGACTCCAGATAGAGGCAATGACTCCGGTGGTGGCCTTGGCTGACAGACGAGGCTTCAGTGGGTGGATAATGGCCATGTACCTATGGGGTCAACGGTCAGAGGTTTTAGTGACTCATAGGCTAATTAATACTTGATGTAAAAGTCAGTGCATCTTCTTCAATAATTTATCATTATGTGGGATTTTTTTTCTATCCATTGTAAGAACATTTGTTAGATGTGACTGATGTTGGACCTGAGATAGCTAACAGTCTCTGTTTTAAGTTCATCCCGAAGGTGTTTGATGGGCTTGAGGTCAGAGCTGTCAAGTTGTCCCAAACCAAACCAGTCCAAGCATGCCTTCATGGACCTTGCTTTATCCATAGGGACACACAACATATAATGAATTTGACATATGCTTCACAATGACGCCAGGGTTCCTGTTAATTACAGTGGTTCATTCTCTTGACTTCTGCGCAGTAGGGCTGGACAATTATTTTCTTTGAAATTGAAATCATGATTAACACGATTATTCATTGGCCTTTGCTGAATGCAACCCGAGTGAGGATATGCGGTTAAGAGAATGGATGGATGGATGGATGCAGTCAACCGACTGACCGACAGATATAGATATATTCAGTGAGGCAAAGTTATGCGCAATTTGTTGGAGAAGCGTTATAAGCACAAGACGTTGCTGTGGTTCACCATTGTTGTTATGGTTGTGATATACTTCAATTAACACTTAACATGCATGTGCATGTGTCTTCTGTTTTCACAGATGTTTTTCTTATTTATTGTCATTTAGATGTAACTGTTAAAAGCACCATTTTCAAACGGAGACCTCTGGGTTTTTAATTTTCAATCTGAAAAATGATGTTTTCATCGACACAAAATGCCTGTTTTGATCTCTTTTCAATTAGAAATCATGTCTTAATAAATAATTCTACATGATTTCCAATTGCCTAGCCTGACATTTGTTAATTAAGTCTTCATGACAGGCCACTTACTGGCTTTCACCTCAGTGTGTGGAACACAAAGACAATCCATCTATTTACCACTAATTAAAGAGTCACACCGGTCCTTTTGTATTAAAGCATTGTGAGACACTTTTGTTGCACACCAAATTTATACCACATGAGGGTTGTTGAGGATAACTTAAAAAACACAACAAAAGGCAAATGCACTCACACAAACACTTGAGGTACCGGTATTGAAATTCTGTATATTAATTACAAAAGACATACCTGAGGCACATTAATGACCCTTGTCATCTTTTAATCTCAACCTGACATCTTGTCATCCTTGAAGCGACACAGGGTGCTTTCGGAAACCATCCCGTTTGAAAGCTTGCCACTACGTTGTGACTGTAACAACTCACAATCATTGCCTTGTGTTTATCTCGCAGCAGTTACGTGGCCAGGAAAAAGTACCTGCGAGCACACTAAATGTCAAGTCGTTCCTTGTATGAATGAAGAGGGAAGATGGTCACCCTTCACTCAACCTCATTTTACAACATCACAGACTGGAAAGGTTAGCTCATGCTGCAGTTTTTGTTTTAGAACCATTGATCATTGTCAAATAATGTCAACAATATAGACACCAATGTCAACGGTTGCAATGTAAGACATTTTTCATCTCTTTGAGCTCTTCTTTTTTGTTCCGAGGAAAATGCAAGGCACATTTGATGATTATCAAATTAATGTTTTTTAGCGAGCCCAATAACATTAATGTTATTGGGCTCATTCAGGGATGGGCCTAATAGGTGACGAATCAATTCATTGATACAATTATGAATACTGTAACTTGTGTAGAATTTAGGCTATGGAATACACAACTTGACGTCTATTATTTAGCCTAAACTATTTAGGCGGTGGTCACTGAGGGTGTAGTAGTACATTCGCCTGACTTCAGTGCAGGCAGCGTGGGTTCACTTCCCACTCAGTGACGATGTGAATGTGAGTGTGAATAGTTGTCTGTCTCTATAGGAGTCCTGCGACTAACCGGCGACTAATCCTGGAGGTAGTCTGCCTTTGCTCAAAGTCAGCTGGGATAGGTTCCAGCAAACCTGCGACCCTGAACAAGATAAGCAGTGTAGAAAATGGGTGCATTAGGCGGTCTAAAAAAGAAACAACATCATGTTCATGCTATGGCACCACTCCTCGAGGCAACTAACAATACTTAACTAAAGTTAATTTGCATTCTTACTAAATGTATGCATGCATTCCTGCTGTATACAGTATGTTACTATTTACTATTACTATATGTGTTTACTATTTAAAAAACAATTATGTGCTGAAATTTGTGATTTCTTCAGGGGAAATTTGATTTGAGCTCTGCTGTACTGTATGCATTTGCTGCACACACTGCAGGAAAGCAGGGCAAACACATCCAGGCATGCTAGGAGAGCTGTCTGAGCGATTGGGCTCACAAACTGTGACTGCGCCCCTGAGCTGAGTTTGGGTGGGGTTTGGCGTCTTGATCAAGGGCATCTCAAAACTAGTCAGTCTGTGCAACAACTAGCTTCAGTTTATTTTGTCCTGAGCTGCCTAAGACTAACTTGACTGACGGACTGGTTTGTCATCTGTTTTGAGAAATGGTATTATTAACACTAGAAATTTTAAAAATAAAAAATAAAAATAAAAAAGTCTTATTAACCCCCCATCATCCCCCTCCCCCCCAAAAAAAATAATAAAATGCATTGTCTACTAAAGATGTGCTTTTAAAGACATGGGGAGTGCCAACTTTTTGTTGCAGTGCTTAGTGGGATAATTAGTCGCTCTGCTACTTTCTGTGGAAATTCACTGGAAATGTTATATCATGTTACATGTTGCAAAACTGTCCCATATTAGCTGAAAGCAAATAAGGAAAGCAGAGGAAGAGATATTGTATGTAGAGCTAATGCTACTGGCGCTGCCAACCAACAAAGCACGTTCAGACTAAAGAAGACAAGGAAGCAGACGTGATGGAATACAAGCTGTGATTTTATCAAACACATCTATCTACCTTTTGCACAGCATTTCTTGGGTGCGCTGGCTCCAGAAACACACTTGGGAGCCACAGAGGCAAAAGGAAGGACAACCTCATTGCTGATGATGAACTCTGGCCTCGTGCCATTTCAAGAGAGCGGAGAGCCAGGTACAAAAATAAGCATAACCAGGGGTTACAGCTGCATCACGCAGGTCATGCTGATGTTCTTTTTTTTTTTTGGTTTTCCATTGATGGAATCAGAAGGACACAAGAGACTATATACATGGAACCAAAGTGAGCTTGCCTGTAGGAAACAGATTGTTCCCTCTGTGTGTCAAGGAGGACAATGCCTCATGCCGCAACCCAACAGTGACGCATGAGCATGCACACACACACACACACGTGCACAAACACACTCACACACGCACACGCTATATCTTTGTTCTTTTAGATGTCGTTATCGCCAGGCCTGAAGCCACTGCCTTCGTCATCTTATTGAACCATTATGACAGATGACGCTCCTTTGATGAGTGGAAAGCCAATTTGATGGCGATCGTCACATTACCTGAAGTCACGTGGGCAGAAGAGAGAAGTGAGCCTGATGTTATATTCTGGAGACACAATGGGGATGGGCATAATAATTGATAAATTGGATGATTGATTGTTAAATATTACGTCAATTGTGTGCAATTGATGGTAAAAGCGAGTGCGCTACTCGCCAACAGCTGGCAGAGGTGCTGTTGATTCAGTCTCAATTTGTTATCATATCAGCTATGGGAAGTTCAACTTCCTTCATCGAGACCACCACCTGGGCAATTGCTCTGGATATTGCCATTAATACAGAAGTTCAGAACATTAATTTTATTAGTCCTATAAAACAGTTAATTGACGTACTGTTTGTGTCCCCCATAGATAATCATGGAATAGAGTAGGAAAACAGTGCTAACTTATGCATTCGTGCCAACAAAATGTCAAAATAAATATGATGGACGACCTCATACAATGAGTGAGAAGGGGGTCAGTCCCACTTGAAACTGCTTCCCCTGCATGAAAATCAACCATCTATTTAGCACTGCGGGCTAACATACAGTCGGCATGAGCAACCCCACCCCACCAGTGGACGTCTCACACTTGCAAGCATTTGAAGAAGATTGTGCAACACATTTAGCAAATGGTAGCTTTCATGCAATTTGAGTTCTTCTTTTCAGCTCAATATTCGATTTTTTGCCTCTGCTGATGAAAAGTGGCGCAGCCCAGAGGAAGAAAGGGCGAAGAAGATTAAAGTTGACACGTTATTTTTCTTCCTTTCTTTTCTTCCTTTAACATGTTTTGGAGCTCAAAGTATTTATATGTGCCGCTGTAATGATTGTGATCGTGCCTCTGATAGACTCACTTTCATATGGAATACAAAAATTCCTCCACTGATATCCCAAAAGATACTTAGTGGCAATAAATTGTGGCGTGGATGTTAAAACCCCTTACACTACACTACTGTCATAATATTAGGTACACAAGCACAACTTAGTGAGTATAGGAGGTCTCTAAACACAATTCTATCTTTACAAAGCTATTAAAAGAGGTAATTGGGTTACGTTTAACAATTTGTTTGGAGGACTGCACTGTATTAATACCTGAAAGTTTTTTTTTTTTTTAAATAATGGTTGCTTGAGTTATGTGAGAGGGGGGAGGAATATTGGGAAGACCGCTCAGTATGATGCAGTGCTTTAAAACAACCCTGCAGGTGTTTTGTATCTGTTCAGCTGCCTCATGAGTATATGAACATAGATGCCCCTTAGGGCCAAAATATTAGAAACACCTCCCACAATGATGCACCACTTCAATCTACAATCACAACAATAAACATAACGACACAATAATACAGTAGCTCTCATATAGAGTCAATAATATATGTTATTATTGACTCTTATTGTCAATAATATATATATATATATATATATATATATATATATATATATATATATATATATAATTGTTGTGAACGATGGCCACAGTAGTGATCAGACGGTGACGTGTGATGAGCCCACCTGTCCACGGCGATTGCAGTCATGGAGTAAATGCTGGCGAACACGGACGTGACCGGGAAGAAGTTGTGGAATTTACAGTAAGCCTGCCCAAAGTACCACTCCCCGTGGGTGGCGTAGACAAAGTTGATCAAAGTGTTGAAGGCGGCCATGGAGGCGTCGGAGAAGGCCAGGTTGAGCAAAAAGTAGTTGGTCACCGTCCTCATGCGCTTGTGAGCCAAAATGATCCAAATGACGATGAGGTTGCCGAACACGGCCACGGCCAGCACCGAGCTGTAGGCGACAGACCAGAGGGCGACGCGCCATGGCGGCTGCACAAACTGGTTCGTGTAGTTTGAGGTAAGGTTCGATGCATTATGAGGAGCTGCCATCCTGGTATACTTTCCTCTCAAAAAAAAAAAAAAAAAAATGATGGCGCTACCAAGACAGGCGCACGGCAGAGAGGGACTGTGGAGGTTTAGGCACCACAGTGCGCAACAGGACCACATCCATTACCAAACATCGTTCTCCCATCTGAATGCCTCTCTGTGTAGTATAATTTCTGGTCAAAACGCGTCTGCTCCGGACAATGAAGTGCGCACAAATGCCTGTTGAATGAGCCTGCGAGAGCTGCAGCAGCCTCGACGTCGTGCGCGCTCCCTGACGCACGAGTGGAGTGGGCACACACGCCGGTGGAGATTGATCGACACTTTTAAACTTCATGAATAACAAATACAAGCAGCGCCGCGCGTTATCATTCAGTGCGCGTTGAATTGACCTTATCTTGTTTTCAGTCCACCCAATCTCGTGCGGGAGCAGCTATATACAGGATATTGAGATAGCCCACGTGTGCGTGGGTAGCTTCGACCTTTGACTATATGCAATATCAGATGCATAATATGGATCACATACGCTGATACAAACTATAAAATGTAAGAGTTTTTAGAATGCTGGCCAAAAGATTTTGGATACACCCTAGTTGACCCAGCGTCCCCACGTACAGGAGTTATGGCAAGCCTTCTTAACATTTAAAAGCTACGCTTGACTATTTGAAAATAACATTATATATATATCAACAAAGTCATTGTTGATATGTATGGCTGTGCTGCCCCTCACAGAATGCCTATTGCCCATCAGGAAACGACACCGCTTGAAATGGAATTATGCCTAGTCTGAATCAAACTGTAGATATCACAAACTACAGTTAGAGATACCTACAATTCTGTTGCAGATATCCACAATTCACACAGTGAATATCTGCAATTGAATTGTAGATATCTGTAATGAGGGGGAAACAGAGGAATTATCAAGTGGACGTGATTTAATTTTTTTCCACTCTTGAGTTGTAGAAATTTGGCTGAATCACTGTTTGAATTCAGAGAAGCAGTCAGTATGGGAGGAACAAGGCAGAGTGGTGGTGAGTTTGGTGGAGAGGTAAAGCTAGGTGAAATCCACATAGTGAAACTGTAAGTTGAATTAATGGAAAATATTGCCAAGAGGTAGGATGTAGGTGATGAAGAGGAGGGGCCCCAAGACAGAGCCTTGGAAGACACCAGAAGAAACCAGGGATGGGTGGGATGTGAATGATTTCATTTGAACAAACTGGGAGCGACCAGACACGTAAGAACTGAACCACTGGAGGGGTATGTGTGTAATGCCACTGTGCTGGAGTCTGTTCAGGAGGATAGCGCGGGAAATGCTATCAAAAGCTGCAGTCAGATCAAGGAGGATGAGGACGGTGAGTAGGCCAGAGTCACCTGCCAGAAGGAGGTCAATGGTGATCATGATGAGTGCTGTTTTGGTGCTATGGAGGGGTTGGAAAACAGACGGGAATTGGTCAGAGATTATTGGAAGTGAGGTCCGAGTGGAGCTGGGAAGCAACGGTCCAAGATTTTGGATAGAAATGGGAGATTGGAAATGGGATGAAGGTTATAGAAATTATGAACCCCCCAGGAAGTAGGGTACAATAACGCTTCACTGTGTGAGAAAAATAAGTACTGCACCCCCTATTTATAGAATCTTGTTCCACGGTGGCATCTTCTTTACCAGACAAAAGGGTGTTTTCAAAGGCTGGAGAGAGGTTGTGTCAAAAAAATATATCAAGTTATATGGTGCCTCATGAGGCTTCATCTCACCATCATTACGAGCTTCTGTAGGCCAGTTGTAACTGCAAGCAATGGTGATAAAGGGCCAACCTTCCTTGAGTCACACAAGGAAAACACAGGGGCTTTCATCTTGCAGATGAAGCTCTAACAGGCAACAGCAACTTACACATTTGGTAAGTCACCAGGTAATTTGCAATATAGCGAACAGGACCGAGAGGCCGTTCTTTATCATATAACCCAAAGTCAACCCAAATAAAAATGCTGGGAAATGCGCGTCTTCACTGTCACTACTATTTTTGTAATTTTCCTGAGTAAAAAGTGGTAAAAAAAAAGATTCGAAATATTCAAGTTTATGATTGTTGGCCGTCACAGTAGCCGACGGGTTAGCACATCTGCCTCACAGTTCTGAGGACCGGGGTTCAAATCCCCGCCTCGCCTGTGTGGAGTTTGCATGTTCTCCCCATGTCTGGGTGGGTTTTCTCCAGGGTTTCCTCCCACATCCCAAAGACATGCGTGGTAGGTTGATTGAAGACTCTAAATTTCCCGTAGCTGTGAATGTGAGTGTGATTGGTTGTTTGTTTCTATGTGCCCTGCGATTGGCTGGTGACCGGTTCAGGGTGTACCCCGCCTCTCGCCCCAAAATAGCTGGGATAGGATCCAGGAGCCCCCGAGCTGCGTGAGGATAAGCGGTAGTGAAAATGGATGGACTGATGATTGATGATTGTTGTTAATGTTGATTTCCACATTAAAAATGGAGTTAACGATGTCATATCTACCATATCATATGATACTATTATTACTTCTACAATGCACTACTATTTGGGGAGAATTTACACAAAAATATTTTATGTCACACTTTATGTTGATAAATTATTTGGTCATCCATTTCTTTGTAATTCGTAGTCATTCCCAAGAGCCAACCAACACGTGCAAAAATTCAATGCATCACACATTATGTGGTTAAGATACAGCACAAACACAAACAGCTCTCAAAGTCTTGCAGCTGGACCTGTAAAGCTGACACAATGACACAGACGCCAAGGCATACATTTGGAATATTTCTGCAGAATTCGTGAAATATCGAAACAGACAATTATCTCAGAGAAAGAGATAATTAGAGAAACTTTGAATGAGAGTCCACACATTGCAGTAACTCTTAAACGCTAGCAGGTGTCGTCTGCATTCCAGCAGTGTTCCCAGTGGTTGAGAGGCTTCAATCTTTTGGTCACTATCAGTTCTGCACATCACAAGGGTCTTTGATGTCTGGAAGCCAGATTCGACAGGAAGCTGCTAATTAGTTTAAGGTCAACTGACATACGCTAGGCGTCCTTTGGGGGACGTCTCGCACAGCAGGGCAGCTTGGAAGAATGCAGTTTATCAAGTTGTTGGGGGGGATTACAGTGGCAACCGGGCCGTAGTCACTATAGTACTATATTGTGTTCACAACAATGTAACCTTTGTACCTTGGGTGAAGTGTCTGTGATACTGGATGTCAGACACATGCGCGCACACACGCACACGCACGCACACGCACACACCTAACAAAAGCTCTCCCCATGTGCAGAATTCTTAGCCTCACCAAAAGGACAAAAATGATGAATATCCTGTCCAAACTTAACGCAGACTTTTGTTTATTGCAAAATAAATACAAAGTATGACAAAAACAAAAACAAAAATCACAAATGCCAGCGTATACGGTCCCAAAAATGACAATCTCGTTTCTTGATACTAAAGATGGCGCCTACACGGGTAGACGTCTCGGTAACGCGCTCTCTAGCATTGTCCCGTTTTTTTTCTTTTTCGAATGTCTTTGGAGATATTACGCGACTTACTTACACAAAGGAAGACTTGCTAAGCACTGGGGAGTATCCTCTTGACCTTTTTCTGAGGGAAATGTGCCTGAGTGCAGGTTCAGCTCAGACAGCGAGGATTTTGAACGCCACTTCTGTCGATTTACCTCGCAAATCTACGCTCTCTGCCGAACAAATTGGACAAGCTTCATCTCCTCACAAAAACCAGTAAACTAACCACCCTCTGCTTCACGAAGACTCGGCTTTGTGAACACAACCTCGACGACGTCGTACTGTTGCCTGGCTTGCAACTACACCAAGAGGACCACAACACGTAGCTCTCAGGGAAAACAAAAAGTGGGGGAATATGCTTCTACATCAACGAAAAATGGTGTCCTGGTCACGGAGCTCAGCACACACTGCAGAACAGACTTGGAGTCGCTGTTTTTGAACTGTAAGTCATTCTACTCGCTGTGCGAATTTGCTTCATTCATACTTGCCAGTGTTCACATTCTCCCCACAGGCTAACATGAACACCGCACTGCAAATGCTGGCGGACCAAGTAAACTTGAAAAAAAGAGAGAGAGATTCACCCATCATTATTCTTGGGGACTTTAACAAAGCAAAACTCAACCAGGACCTCCTTAATAGAAGCAGCACATTGACTGTCTCAAAAAGGGAAAACAACATTCTAGACCACAACTATACCATGATAAAGGTCTCATACTGTGATTCTCCATTATCCGTTAGACATTATGGACAAAACAAACACATGCTTGGATCCAATATCAAGAGAACTGCAGGACATAAAAACAAACCTCCAGTACACACAGAAGGATGCAGACTACATTAAAAAGCAACATCATGCTAGCTTAACGCAACAACTCGAACCAGGCAGCCTTATATAAAAATGTGTGACAGTCTCCTGGCTATCACGGATAAGATGGCGCATCTGGAGGGACAGTCAAGACACAGCAACTTAGCGACCTGGGAACAGACAGAGGAAAAGGTCCTGACTGAAAAAGCTGCAACTACAGCAGGAGGTGGAAGTAGGAAGAGCTCATCGCACAGGAAACCGTGGAGGTGAAAGACGAAGACCAATTGTAGTAAAACTCCTACGCTAAAAAGACACAACAACCATCTTACAGCGCACCAAAGTCAAGTTTGGCCATTGTCCATTGTGGAGATTCTGCCACTCTCACTGTCTTCTCTCGGCTGTCCCGACCTCCACCAGATTTGCATTTCAGTGGACCCCGGCAGCATTTCAAGCCTTTGAACGTCTGAAGGAGCTTTTCAGCAGTGCCCCCATCCTGAGACACCTCGGCCCCTCCCTCCAGTTCGTTGTGGAGGTTGACGCCTCTGACACTGGAGCTGGGGCCGTCCTCTCCCAGCGTGACCCCGAATCCCAAAAATTACATCGTTCTTTCCCTTCGCCTTTCCCCATCTGAACGGAAATACGATGTGGGAAATCGTGAGCTTCTGGCCATCGTCTGGGCCCTGGAAGAATAGAGGCATTGGCTGGAGGGGACCGTTTCTCCGTCCATCTCCGTTCCGCCAAGCGGCTTCACCTCCGGCATGCTCGTTGGGCCCTATTTCTCAGTCGATTCAACTTTACCCTCTCCTTCTGCCCTGGTTCTCATCACGGAAAGCCGGACGCCCTCTCTCGTATTTATTCACCTCCCTCCAACTCGGTGGAACCGGACACCGGACCCCATCCTTCCCTCCTGCTTTTTTGGGGCTGCCACGTGGAAGATCAAACAAGTTGTCAGAGAAGCCAACCCGATCCCAAGACCGGACCACCAGACCGTCTCTTCGTGCCCAATTCTGCCCGCTCAGAAGTACTTCAGTGGGCCCATAACTCCAAACTAACCTGTCATCCCGGAATCACCCCAACCATTCAATTCATTCAACAACACTTCTGATGGAGCAGTCTGGCTAAAGACCCCCGAGAGTTCGTCCGAGCCTGCTCCGTCTGTGCGAGAGATAAGGCACGCCGTCAAGTTCTTTCACCTCCTCACGCTCTCACTTCCTACAGATCACTATCACGCCTTGGATATACAAACTCTGAAACTACTTCAAAATAAACCACTCATCTACTCCCTCCGCTTGAGTTTACTTTTGGGTCCAGTCCTTTGACATACAATTACATATTGTGACACAAACAATCCCAATCAGCAAACGATGAAGGACCAACTCAGTGCACGACAAACAAAGATGGAACTCCTCAATTCACAATTCAATCTCAATTCGATGAAATTATAGTAAAAAAAAATAATAAATTTGATCAACAATTTTTTGAACAACTTAATTATGAAAATGTCGAAACAAATCAGGCAAATAACTTTGCAAACCCGCTATAATGCATAAAGGGATCCGCAATCATACCACCAATAAAAAAAAAAACTCAAGATGTGAAATCACTGAAAATCCACAAGAAATAAATGTTTTCCATATATATTACAGCAATTAATATTTTGAATAGAAAGATGAACAGTTATACAGTCATTTCTGAATAACGTCGATACAGATGCCAGTAACACTTCATGAACTCTACAACAACAGACACCCAACAATAAATCACATGGACCCGATGGTTTTCCTCACATGGACCTGATTGTTTCCCTGTTTAATTTTATAAACACTTCAGGTGCACATTTCATCCCCACTACTCTTATGACTCTTATCAGAAATACAAATTCATGTGTCACAATTTCCGTGACACATGAATACATTCTCTATTTCAGTTGTACAAAGTTTGTACTTAAGCCCAGTAAAGACCCAGCTCAACCCTCTAATTATTATCATCACTAATAAACACTGACTTAAAAATCATCACCAAAGCTCTATTAGATTAGACAACCAGATAAGACATTGACATCCATATGCAAACAAATCAAACTGCTTTCATAACATTCAAAGATGAATTAATATTAGTACTTTTTTACATCAATATCAACTAAAGATAATGAATGTATGGAGAAAAAGCCTTTGATCTGGTTAACTGGACTTTCCTACTTAATACAGTGGACAAATGGGATTTTGGGAAGTCATTTATTCACTGCATAAAGAAAATACACATCACCCAAAGGGGCAGCACGGCGGATGACTGGTTAGAGCATCTGCCTCACAGTTCTGAGGGCCGGAGTTCAATTTCCGGCCCCGCCTGTGTGGAGTTTGCATGTTCTCCCCGTGCCTGCGTGGTTTTCTCCGGGCACTCCGGTTTCCTCCCACATCCCAAAAACATGCATGGTAGGTTAATTGACAACTCTAAATTGCCCGTAGGTGTGAATGGAGCTGAACACGCTCAAGACGGTAGAGATGATCGTGGACTTCAGGAGGCATCCTTCGCCACAGCTGCCCCTCACGTTGTCCAGCTGCCTTGTGTCAACCGTCGAGACCTTCAAGTTTCTGGGAATTACAATCTCTCAGGACCTGAAGTGGGCGAACAACATCAACTCCGTCCTCAAAAAGGCCATGCAGAGGATGTACTTCCTGCGGCTTCTGAGAAAGCACGGCCTGCCATCGGAGCTGCTGAGACAGTTCTACACAGCGGTCATCTAATCAGTCCTGTGTTCTTCCATCACAGTCTGGTTTGGTGCTGCTACAAAAAAGGACAAACTCCGACTGCAACGGACAATCAAAACTGCTGAAAAGATTGTCGGTACCCCCCTACCCACCATTGAGGACTTGCACGCTGCCAGAACTAAGACAAGGGCGTGCAAAATCCTCTCGGACCGTCTGCACCCCGGTCACCAGCTCTTCCAGCTCCTTCCCTCAGGTAGGCGCTACCGATCAACGCAAACTAGAACTAGTAGACATTCCAACAGCTTCTTCCCTCTTGCGATCAACTTCTTAAACACCTAACCTATAATTCCATTACAACAAGCTGGCAATTTTTTGACTTGAGTTCGTTGTCACATTTCTGTGGGGCCAATTATGTATTACTCGTGCACTCACTGTAGTTGTCTCGCCATGCTGCACTATTTGCATATACTGGCCACTCGTGCCAGAGTAGCATCTGCTCCATTTGCACACTGATTGAGGAGTATCTGTAACATTTGCACAACCAACATTGTCCCAGATGATCGCACTACTCGTCACTTTAAACCGCATACACTCCTTGAAGTCTCAGCGCCCTTTGCACAATGGTCATTGCACCGGACCATTGCAATATTAGTCGTTCGAACTGCTCTAAGTGCTAGAGGACTCTGCATCTTTTTGCACAATTGTTTTTTGTCAATGTCTTGATGTCCCCAAAGTGTTCTGTAAATTGACTGTCTGTGGTACTAGAGCGGCTCCAACTACCGGAGACAAATTCCTTGTGTGTTTTGGACATACTTGGCAAATAAAGATGATTGTGATTCTGATTCTGATTCTGATGTGAGTGTGAATGGTTGTTTGTTTCTATGTGCCCTGTGATTGGCTGGCAACCCCGCCTCCTGCCTGATGATAGGCTGCGGCACTCCCGCGACCCTTGTGAGGATAAAGCTGTACGGAAAATGGATGGATGGATATACTTAAACTTAAAGGCCCAGTTAACCATCCAAAAAATGTATTGTAATGACACACCACAGAGAAGACTGATGTCAACAAGTCTGCCAAATTTGAATGAATAAAAAACACAAAAAAATCTGCAAGAATACACAATAGGGCTCCAAAGTCATGAAAAATAAAGCCCGCCCTCCAGCTGCAGGGCTGTGTGGGTGTGTCTGCTGAATGCGCGCCACTGAACCTTCAGCTGTCAATCAAGTACGTGTCTGTGGCTCTTCGCGGTTCAGACAGCCACACGTAATAAACAATTATCTTTCGCAGAAGTGTCTCCAAGGGTGCAGCTGTGGCAAGTTGGACAGCAGTCGACGCCAGTGCGCCGGATAGCAGACCGGTACTCGAGCTGCTGGCGTGGCGAAGCCGTCCGGTATCATTGCTGCCTCGTTTCGCACCACACGTAGGGGGACACAACAGGGACACTGTTGTCCAAATATCAGATAACACTTCAGGGAAGATTAAGTCAAGTTTATTTGTATAGTCCATAATTACAAAAGAGTCTCAAAGGGCTCCACAGGCCCACAGTTGGCAATGATTGACGACATCCCCTCATCTAACCCAACCCCCAGATGATGTATTTTTTCGGATTATAAGCCTATTTTAAGGGCCAATTGCCTGCTGTAGTGGTAGAAAAGTAGCAATTGTGCAGAAAAGCCACTGCATGGAATAAGAGCGGTTGGTGTTTATATAGAAAGTATACACCCCAGCCCTATTTTGTCTGGGGGCTAGTTTTTACCCTCACCCAAAAAAAATCCGGTCAGTTGAGATGGTGAAAATGAGTATTAAGCTGTATCGCAACAATTCAGTACTATATTGTTCTCAGTCTTATCCTCAAACATATTTAATGAATTTAGAAACAAATCACAAAAATGACTGCACTGGGCCTTAAAAGCTGGACGAGACGCTCTAAATATATTGTTCTACCTCCTTGGAAATCAGGATTGTTAATCAAATCTAAATTACATTGTGGTTTATTGTTGTTCTGGCCCCATGAAAAATGATCGCGACTGGGAGGGGTGAGTGGTGGTGGGTGGTGGGTGCTGATCGGCGTTTTCGCCCTTTGAAAATTGATCATCAGTCGGGGTAGTGCTGATGGAAATACATCGGGGTGGCCAGTGGAGTTGACACCATTTTTCCGTGGCTCCACCAATGCTCCAATATGGCACAACCCTGACTTCAAACTCCCTGGCAAACCTCTCCACTATTCAACATGGGCCAAAAAATAGTTTGACCAAATCTTCATCATATTCTCCACGACAACCAGTTCACGGATTTAAAAAAACAACAACAAACAAACAAACACGCTATTTTATTACACCGCCCGGCTGCCAAGCCGCGGAGACGAAAGTTCTCTTCGCATCTGGTGTCAAAGCATCGTAAGTCACGGATCATCGCCTCCATGGTAGCAAATGAGCTACACTTCTTACCGTGCTTCCTACAAAAGTGGCAAGAAGGGAGGACGAGGAGTGGATAGCCGAAAACACATGCTAATTGCTAAGCTATCATTACAAGCAGTCGCAAGACATCGAAACAAGTGACTCGGTGAAATAATACACTTGTCACATCGGTCTGGCTGGAACCGTGTTTATCGCAGAGAGTAACCAACCTTGAGCAAAAAAATAATAGCCCAATTAATACGAGTTTAAAGATATAAATATAAAATCTCATATACTGGCACTTTGAGTCACCATTACAAGGTTGATGTATTTAAAAGATCAAAATGACAAATATTAAAGCCATGTTTCATGAATGATTATGATTATGACTGGCGCACGGAAATTATATTGACAAAATATTGAAAATATGGAAATTCAGACAAATTTGGACAAATTGTTCTGGAAGTGAATTTGTAAAGGTTGGCAGCTCTGCAAATTTAACCAAACATTTTTTTTTTAATTCAATGCATGCCAAGTTGTTAACAGTTTATTAATCAAATGTTACAAACTTTGTTTACTGTAAATTGAATGGTAGACATTGCTAAAATATCATTAAATTGAATGTTTCGTCATCATTATTCAGAATTCAGTGTATGAACTTCTGTTTATTTGAACATCTAAAGCAAAAATACCTGTACATGTTTTTTTTCCACACATCAAAAAGTTGACCTGATTGAACAAAACCAATTCAGCACATCAAAATTGTCCTGAATCAGCTAAAAAAAAATCTTCGACAATAGATTTGTCATTGAGCATTGCTTGTCCAACTATTAAGTTATTGAACAAAAAACAAAAAACAAAAAATGCTTGCTAAATGTCAGGTAGTCATTATTTTCATATGACTATTTGGAATTTTTGTACAGATTTTAGCAAGAATCATGGAAGTTGATGGTCTGGCTTGCCACCTAAAAATGTGGCAAGCCAGACCTGGCCCCCAGGACTTGAGTTTCACACCTGTGGACTAGGTCAACCAACACAGTTGCCGTCTGGCTTGTACTAACCCGGAGAATTGGGGGCGGGGTCACTTTCAGAGCAGCATGTATTAGCTGGCTTACACAGACAGGCAGGAAGGTCTCTGTGTCTCGATCAGCATCTCCTGTGAGTACGATGTATTTTATTTAGTCCTTATCGCTAGCCTAGTAGGAATAAGCCGTATCAAAGATAGACGGATGGATATTTTTGTGATGTTATGAGATAAATATTGATTGTGAACTACTATATTGTAGTGTATAAAGTACAATCTCTATCATCTATCTATCCTCGGTCACAAAATGTCACTCATCTTGGCGCTGATCTTTTTTAAGGGGGGGAATTTTATTTTCCAAATAAAATCAAGTCCGACCTGGGATACACTATTTCATTGGACGGGGTCCTCAGTTTTGTGCATCTGCGCATCACTACTCTACATTAGCACAGTAGTAAAGTCATAATTACAGTAAATATTTGTATGAAAAAACACTTGATAAACAGGCTGTAAAAGAATCCAATGGAAAAACTAAGGACGGCATTAACTCTCACCTGACCACGTATTCTCACGCCCCTGCGCAAACTAGTTCATTGCACGCCATTCGTAACCTTGAAAGATTGGATGTCATTGATGTTGAAGACCCCCTGACATTTTTTTACAACCTGTTCTTGACTCATCAGTTGAGAATCACTGCTCTAGGTAATTAGGATTAGGTGTACTGTTAGAGATAACAGAGGGATAAAACAGTATATATTGTGATGTTGATGTTATATGCCATCCCTACTGTCCTATAGGCCTATTATAGAATGTCAGGCATACAAAAATTCGAACCTAATCCAACAAACAAAAATAGTTCATAAAAAGCTGTCCTGCTAGCATTTTTCACACCTGTCTTGCACATCACAGCCGCATAAGTCGAGGCAGCATTTATCAGACAGTGCCTTTCACACAGAACCCAGGTTTTTCTGTAAGCAGATAAAAACATAAGCAACTTTGGCTGGAGAAACAAAAACAAAAAAAAAAAGTTTTTTTTATGGAAGCCTGAAAGAAATGAAACACGTGATGTTTTAAAAATTGTACGGCTATGCCCAGTGAGAGATACTAAACGTGTTGCGATCCAAGGATCACAATAAGTTTGATCTATTTTTCCCTTGGGAACATTGTGAAACCAGCTGTTCAAAGAGGCTGTGTTCCTGGGTGTGCTGAATGGCCTGATTGCCATCAGGTAATTATTGTTGTTTCGTCAATTACATGTCATCACATCGCTGTATGAAATGTCAGAGCAGGAGCTGCGGTGCTGTAATCAACTCATTTCCCAGAAGCTTTTGTGGTGTGCGTCACCACTTAGAGGGCAATTGTCCATGATGAATTTGCATCTGTACCAGGACAAGCCACTGACCGACCAACCAAAGACCTTTCCCAGTTAGCCAGAACATTGGACATTATTAACAGTAGAACATTATGTTCCGATTAAGGAACCATGTAAACGCATTTTGTGACTGTACTTTTCTTTCACTTCAGAGTGCAGTGGGATGTTTTTGTGCTAAAACGTCATGTCTTTGTGTGTGTGTGTGTGTGTGTGTGTGAGGTGAGATGTAATTGAAGACCGCGCTGCAGGAACGCGTCGGACAGAACATTTAAGTCGATAAATTGATAGGTTAACCCTTTGCCAAATGCATTTCCACTTCCAATACGTTTCTTAGTGCCATACTGCACTCACTGATATGGAACATGAGCACCAATGTGAGTGCAATGTGCAAATTATCAATCAGTCAGTGTTGCCAAAACAAAGTGTCAGGATTCAGGGAGGTGAAGTGGTGACAAAGGCAGGCAGAAGCAGGCCAGGGAAGGCAGGTGTGCTGGCCAAATATTGATTTGACACAAAAAAGCCACACAAGGGTGCAACACAAAAATTCAAGTGTAAACCAAAACTGAGACTCTAGGAGCATGAGGCACATTGCACACGACTTTCGACAATAACCAGAGCCCCAAATGAACAGAGGGAGGAAACTGAATATGCACAGACGAATGGCAAAGGGGTGAGCAGGACAAGAGGCGAGAAGGAACGAACAAGGAAAGAGCAAGAAAGGACAGCAAACCAAAAACCAAACAAAATGTGCCGTCAAATTGATAAGACACAAAAGGTAAAAAAAAATCTTCTGCTACCGGTGTCACACCATCGCCATTGCAATACCTAAAGTTAAATAAAAACAAAGATCATGACTCCAAGGTCTGACTGCCAATTTTCCAGCCTGTGTGAAAGACTAAAACTCTGCATTAGCTCCTCAACAGCACCAACAAACTAAACCAGAACATTTACAACCGACAAGGTAAGAAATGTTTGTACATTGCATGTCTACTAGTACTCAAACTAAAGTTGGCTCTAAAAAAAAAGATTACATGGGCTGCAACCTCTCAACTTCTCCGTGTTTATTGTAATCATGTTGTAAAGTTTTAAATAGTTAAGTGAGTGGATGTTCCACAATTCAAAACTACACATTTTGTCTCAATTCAAGGTATTACAGTATTGCTTTGACTACCCATGACGAATTTGAAACGATCACAATATTTTGTCAAAAATAATGATCATGGGATAATTGAGGTACTGGCAATAGCACGGACATTGCATTTCTCATCATCATTGAAAATTTGAGATGCGTAACTATGAGTAAAACCTTTTCAAAATCTCAGACAAATTAAAATAGATTGCGTGAAAAGGTGGCACTTCAAGGTCATATTTTGGGGGGAAAATTCATATATGGGACTACAGCAGAATGGGACGATCAGAGAGAGCCAATCAGAAGCATTTCCTTTAGAAAGAGGAAGTTATATGAAAAAAAAAAATATTTGAGATTTTGAAGCTATTTATCTAAAATAGTACTCATGGAAACTTCAATTACATACATTTCGTCATTAAATTACACATTGTAGTTACATGTAATTAGTTACTCCCCAACAACACGTGCAGAGATTCGTACTGATGGGCTGGGTCCGATCTTGTGATTCTCCAACCTCGTGGGAGACAGAATGATGCCAGTTTTTTCAAATGTGCGCCAGTGACCAAATGTAGTAAATTGCCCAATAAAGGGTTAACCAACCAATGCTGGGAATCTTACCATCAAAATTGCAGCGATACGATGAGACGTACAACCTGAACCAGTGTATTGCTCCACTCGACAGGAAGCGTGAGAGGCAGCGCAATTACGACCAGACCAGAGGGTGACTCCAATAGAAAATACAATTATAAATAAAATTCCACATACGAACGGCAATAATTGGCATTGTAATGGATTGTACTTGAACCTTTGTTCCTGGTTCCAAGTATGTCCCTCCTCGCTTGCCATACTGGAAATCAGTGGGTGTACCGCAGCGTACTCCTTTGCTTTAGTTGTTTTACAAATAACTGCATCTCATTTTACAGATATGTCATGCCATTACACAAAGCTATTTCAAATAGCATATTCTGTGGTCTGGAGCCGTGTCGACGCCTCCCTAGCCATTCCTGCCCTGTGCGACAGCACACTTCTCACATGCCAGTTACCGCCACTGACCAGATGTTTACTTGCAGCACATCCTTTGACTGAAACTGCGCTATAATAATAATACTGGGTGTCTGTAAAACATGCTGTTTTTTTTCTCAGAAATTGCGTGTGGATAGATATTGTTTCTCAGTTGAAAACACAGAATGAAATGAATTGAGGACATGCTAATACATCGATTGCAGCGATTTTCAAATACCAAGCAAATAGTATGCAAATGACATCAGATCAATCTGATTGGATTCTTTACTTAAACACTCTGAGGCGGCGTATTAGCTGTATTGCTTCTCTGTGTATTAGCTTGCCTTTGATCTCATTGTAATACAATATGTAAGGCACCGTACTATGTATAATAATTCCCTCAAAATTGCAAATGATCAGAAATGCTGTTAATGACTTGAAACAGACATAAATTTAAAAACAATTATTGAGTCCTTTTACACTTGTCTGTGCATCATAGTGCAGGTGGTCTGGAAAAGGGGTGTCCTCGGTTTGCAACTGAGTTCCGTTCCTATGACGGTGAAGTAACTTGATTTTGTCCGTAAGTTGAAACATGCTGCTAATGAAGTAGAAAAGTCACAAAGTAAACATTTCTATTAAAAAAAATACTTATCGGCCATACACAAAGCGAATAAAACAGATAAACAACAGTAAGTATGGCAGTAACTAAGTGTGCCTTCTTGTGTTGCATAATGGTGTATTCTTAGGCAGCTGCGCAAATTTATCAATTGCACTTCATTTGTAATGTCCAAAGTGTGAATGTCAATACAAAGGACCTTCTGTATATCATAGATGTCTTCAATTAAAACTCCAGTATGCCACATAAGGATTTGGAAGGTATTTTATGGGCTGGGGATTGTCTGAACGGGGGCACGTATTTGACACAAAATGATGACAGGTTATAGGATCTAAAATGTAGAGAATATGCGGTTGACTGGCGACCAATCCGGTGTGTCAGCTGGGATAGGCTCCAGCTCAAAGCGACCAACCTTCCTGTATGCTGAAACACCACCCCAGCCCCCACACTCCCTCAGGTGGGATTGAAGGTCAGTGGATTGAAAGGTCTAGCATTGATTTTAGCTTGTAAACACCCTCTGGGCTATTTGTTACAAGATTTACTGCAGACGAGGATGTCGAAGCACATGCCTACTTCAATGAAACATTTTCACCTTCTGGGATGCTTGGTCGAAGACAGATTTTCTACCAGGAAAACGAATAATTCCAGGGTCCAACAGTTACCATCATTAATTCTTTATTAACTGTAGAGATCATGTCTACCGAACACATTATCTGTATCTGTATCTGTATCTTCACAGTTTTAGCTATCCCTCATCCGTCCATTTTCTGAACCACTTATCCTCACTAGGGTTGCGGGCGTGCTGGAGCCTAACCCAGCTGACTCTGGGAAAGAGGCTGGGTACACCCTGAACTGGTCACCAACCAATCGCAGGAGTTTTAGTTGTCGTACTAGTGTAAAATAAGGTAAACACAGTAGTGACACGGATGAACATTACACCAAACTTATTTTTCTTTTTCAATGAAAAAAGCATAATGCTACCAACTTGTGTCACGACTGTGCCTCACATCTCACTTTTTGAACATTCTTAATTGTCATACATGTATAAAAAGAGGCCAACCAATTTAAAATGTAAAAACAACAGACCACTTCAAATGTTTTGTTTTCTCTTTGAATGTAAGTCTGCTCACTTCTCTTACCTAGGTTTTTTATTCATTTATTTATTTTAATTAATAACACCACTGTTAAGGCTGTCTCCTTTTTTTGGACTATCCATCCATTCTCTGCGCCGCTTCTCCTCACAAGCGTCGCGGGAGTGCTGGAGCCTATCCCAGCTATCATCGGGCAGGAGTCGGGGTACACCCTGAACTGGTTGCCAGCCAATCGCAGGGCACACATATAAACAAACAACCATTCGCACTCACTCACTCTTCAATTAACCGACCAAGCATGTTTTTGGGATGTGGGAGGAAACCGGAGTGCCCGGAGAAAACCCACGCAGGCACGGGGAGAACATGCAAACTCCACACAGGCGGGGCCGGGGATTGAACCCCGGACCTCAGAACTTTGAGGCAGATGCTCCAACCAGTCGGCCACCGCCACTAAGTGTCCAACAAAGTCACAAACAAGCTAAACACGTGACCAGAGTTAATCCTTTCCTGGAATATTTTTACCCCAATTTTTTGGCTTAATTCCAAATGTTACATACAGCCTTAAAGGCGTTTCACTTTACTGTACATAAGAATACTATAAATTACTTCTGAAAGACATTCGGATTTCTAACACCCATTTCGTGTTCTCCCCATTCCTGTTTTCAATGTCACATTTATGCACTGACATGTGGGCATCATCCATCAGAATTTGACTGTTGAAACTGCAAACAATGGATTGCACCTGTTTCTCTTCATTTTAGCAGACACGTCGCGCATTCAGCGCACACGTTACAACAGAGTGTGTCCTTCCCAAATAAGGAGAGGTTTCTGCAGCTTTAGCTCTTTTGTAAACAAAATGGCATTTGTTCACAGGTATGAATCATTTATGATGGAATGTCACCACAACATACACTTATATATGTCAGCTGAGTTTGATATGTTCCTATTTCACAATTAATAATAGGGCTGGCGCTCCTATATAGACTCTCTACACGGAATGACAGTGAGCTGGCTCTTGTGCTAACCATCCTGTAAATGTTTTTTTATTACTGCTTTTGTAACAACCGCAAAACACAAACAGGAGCTCTGATTACAAAGAGAATGGAGGGATAAAGTATTTCTTTCTATTTCTGGACAGCATGAGTATATTCCAGTCAGCCCTTTATTGCATTACAATAATGAATTTGAGGATGAACAGTGGAAAGAAATCCAGCATCCAAAGCTAGAAACAGCAAATGCATAATATGCACAGTGTTGTGAAGCTGCAATGCTTCCTTTGTTCTTCATGTAAACATCATTTTATGCCACTTTTGATGATTGTTGCTGTGTTAATACTGCTTCACCAGATTCAAACCCCCTCAGGCAATGAATTCCAAAGAGATACCTCTTCTGGGAAATCAGCAACAAATGTCCCAGGATAAATGGCATGTACTCCATCATGCTGCCTTTCTGCTCTGGCAGAACATTCTCATAGGCTTCTCACAATTACGTTCACAGCAACATAGCGTATGTGACGAGAATATTACCACAATGCAGGGTGTTCTTCACATACACATGGAATGTATGGTAGTTTGGTCATAGAATGACAGCTCGTTATGGGAAAGGAAGGAAAGACAGTACTGTCGTCTGTACTGTTTTTCTTAATAATTTCATATTTCCTACAGAGAAGCAATGCAACTGTGAAATCATTTAGGTAAGCTGGAATGTATTTCCTCATATAGTGGCTAGGATTGTTTATTTATTCAACTGCAGAAACTACCATCTGTCTATTGGGGGTAAGGTGTTCTGGGGGAGGCCTTTATTTTCGTTATAGAAATACTAATACACTGTCAAATAGAATAGGATTCTCCATTCACCTGAGGGAAATTGGGGCCTGAAAGCAGATCTTGAGTGGGGAAGGCTACATTAACTGTCAGTTTAAACATAGGAAATGAAATAATATCCTTCATTGGAATACAGATACAATGGAAAAATAATCATACTTGTTGAGACTATAGAAGAGGAATGTACTCAGTTGTATGAGAAGATGAAATCGTGTACTTACACAAAAGCAGCGGTAGCTAGAAGTCATCACCCCTGAGCCCCTTCCTGTTTGCAGTGGTGACAGATAGGCTGACAGATGAGGTTAGACTGGAATCCCCGTGGACCATGATGTTCGCAGTTGACATTGTGATCTGTAGTGAAAGCAGGGAGAAGGTGGAGGAACAGTTAGAAAAGTGGAGGTATGCACTGGAAAGGAGAAGAATATAGTAAGAGTAAGAGAATATATGTGCATTAATGAGTGTCACGAACGGAACAAAGGACAGGACCCAAAATGCACGACTCCAATTCAAATGGACAGTTTCAAAAAGAGAGGTTTAATAGACGGGCAGAGGTCGGTACAGAGGCAGGCAATCCGCAAAGGCAACAGTATCCAAAAAACATGAGGCAAAAAGCAAGGTCAATAATCAGAACGGGGTCTAGGCTTACGATGAGTCGGTGACGTGGAAACAAGGAATGCTGGAACGTGACAACAAGGTACAACGAACTGGCGACCAGAAAGAATGAGACACGAGGTTAAATGCATGGGGTAATTAGGGTAAAGGAGACACAGGTGGGGAAGATGCTCTCAGGAGCAGGTGTGTACGAGACAGGGGGAAGACAACAACCATAACACACACCCATGACAATGAGAGGGGTGGAGGGGGAAGAGTGAGGCTACAGGGAGAAGCGATAGTGAGGGTGGAAGACTTTAAATACTTCCAGAGAAATAGGGAGTGTGGTAAGGAAGTGAAGAAATGGGTCCAAGCAGGTTGGAAGGTTGGAAGAAGGTGTCAGGTGTGTTATTTGACAGAACGGTCTCTGCTAGGATGAAGCTCAAAGTTTATAAGACTGTGGTGAGGCCAGCCATGATGTACAGATTACAAACAGTGGCACTGAAGAGACAACAGGAAGCAAAGCTGGAGGTGGCAGAAATTATGATGTTGAGGTTCTAGAAGTGACCAGGTTGGATAAAATTAGAAATGAGCTCATCAGAGGGACAGCCAATGTTAGATGTTTTGGAGACAAAGTTAGAGAGAGGAGACTTCAATGGTTTGGACATGTGCAGAGGAGAGATAGTGAGTATATTGGTTGAAGGACGATGAGGATGGAACTGCCAGGCAAGCGAGCTCAAGGAAGACCAAAGAAAAGGTTGATCGATGTACTAGGGGAAGACATGAGGGCAGTTGGTGTTAGAGAGGGGGATACAGGAGATAGGCTTACATTGAAAAGGATGACACATTGTGGCGACCCCTGGCGGGAGAAGCAGAAAATAAATTATTATTATTATATAAGAAGAAGAAAATAAATTATTATTATACCCAGGCGCTCAATGAAGACTTCTCTCGTATTTCAGGACTCTATTTCAGGAGGAGAAGGCTATGAAGGGCAAAAACGTAGACCATGAAATGTGGGAGAAAACTACTGAGCTACAACAGAACAGTGGAAGGGGTGCACCATAAAGGTAATTCAAGAGTGGGGGTACAGTGGTGGGGTGATAATGAAGTATATTGTTCAGTGGATAACAGAAGAATCATCTTAGGGGCAATAGGGAGAATGAGATTTCGACACAAAAGGAACTGGACAGGATTGTGTTCTGCATTTCGGAAAAGAAGATACACTCCAAGACTTTGAGGTATGTGGTCACTACAACATATGTTAACAAGGGGAGCAAATTAATTTGCTCATGATAAAATAGGGATCCATCTGCATGGATCCCTATTTTGCATCCCTATTCTGCATGAATGCGGCTGGACCCACAGGAGTCACAGGCCAGAAGAGGGAAATGTACCCGCTGGTGCTTGTGGACTCCATGTCAGGGTTTGTGACTGTAAAACCAGACAGAAAAGTTAATGCCGTTTCAATCAGCAGCAGTGTTATTAAGATGCTCAACATAGTGTGCAGGGACTTGGGGGTATCCAAGGAATTATACATCGACGATGGTTGTATTCTCCACCCTACACCCTGCAAGAAGAAAGGATCCAAGGAGTGGAGCAACTGAAACCTGTTCCACTCCACCCAGCTCCAAGTCAAAAGTAAACAGGAGTTAACAATGAGTCGCTGTTGCCTCATTCATCAAAGAGTGCATAGAACAGGTTACAAGTTTGTTGGTAGGACGGAAATGAAGACTGTGTGTAAGTACAAAAAATTTGT
The DNA here is from genome assembly GCF_024500275.1 of Phycodurus eques. Taxonomy (NCBI): domain Eukaryota; kingdom Metazoa; phylum Chordata; class Actinopteri; order Syngnathiformes; family Syngnathidae; genus Phycodurus; species Phycodurus eques. The sequence continues at coordinate 7,141,836 of NC_084530.1, forward strand.
ATTTATCAAACGTGCGGACACCTTTCGTATGCACACCAGTAAGTAATGTGCATTGATAAATCACACCCGTTAAACTACATACCAATTGACCATAAATGGTGCCAACCATCCCTTTATGAATGCATGGATGGACGACTTACGTTGCCGAAATCATGGCAAAGAGTGTGGAGAAAAAGAATATCTCCGGGACTGACATTGAGGTACTTGTCTGAGAAGTGGAAACAATGCAAAAAAATACTCTGTGGAACAGTTAATGCAGGTGCAGGACTATACCGCTGCTCCAGCTGCGCAAAGCTGCGTACGTCCTCGCGATGAAATTTTAACTCTTTCCCCTTGTCTACTTACATTTTTAAGTTTTACTTTTTGAGACTATTTAGAATTTTTGAGAGCGGAGTAGCACCATTTTTGAGGCTACTCGCTCCAGCCACACCACTGCCAAACACTGACGTGGCTTTTTGGCTATCCCACAGACTTCGCTTCCGAAACTCTGACCAAATAAACGTGAGTATAGACTCGTACACCAATTGCACCCTTCTCCATGAGAGGCTTTCTCTGCAAGAGGGACGTGTCCGCCAACTAGAGCAGAATAGTTTGGTAACTGTAGACGTGGCGAGCACACTGATAGTGTAGGTTGTAGCCACCTTAATAACCCTGTTAGCATTACCCACATGCGGCTAGCTAACCACAGCAAGCCTGTTCAGATGCATAACAGATTAACTCCTTTAGCTAGTCTCGTGATGTTACGAGTTGTGCCGAGTCTACGAGACGTGTGTCGAGTAATGGAGGGGGCGTGTCCGCAAAGCGCGTATCGAGGCTTGCTTCATTTAGGGGAGGAGCCGGAAGTGATGACGTCTGAAGCCTCCCTGCCCGGCTGTACCACGTGACCGATTCGGGAAGCGGTTCGGAGTTTGTCTAGCACTTAGAGCAGTTCGAAAGACTAATATTGCAATAGTCCGGTGCAATGACCATTGTGCAAAGGGCGCCGAGACTTCAAGCGAGTAGTGCGATAATTTGGGACAAAGTTGATTGTGCAAATGTTGCAGATACTCCTCAATCAGTGTGCAAATGGAGCAGATGCTATTCTGACATGAGTGGCCAGTATTGGTCAACAACAGATATGGAAATAGTGCAGCGTGGCGAGACTAATACAGTGAGTACACGAGTAATGTATAATTGACGCCACAGAAATGTGACAACAAACTCAAGTCAAAAAATTGCCAGCATGTTGTAATGGAATTGTAGGTTAGCTGTTTAAGACGTTGATGGCAAGAGGGAACAAGCTGTTGGAATGTCTGCTAGTTCTAGTTTGCATTGATCTGTAGCGCCTACCTGAGGGAAGGAGCTGGAAGAGCTGGTCACCGGGGTGCGGAGGGTCAGAGAGGATTTTGCACAGATTCAGAGAAGACCACTCTACTGAAAGGGCCCTTGTAAAAATAATAATAATAAATATAATAAATACAAAAATGCTGCCTGAGGGATCGAAGGTCACGGGCATTCAATGTTGGCTTTCAGCCTTGCCGCTTACATGCAGTGATTTATCCAGATTCTCTGAAGCTTTTGATGATATTATGGACCGTAGATGATGCAATCCCTAAATTCCTTGCAATTGTACGTTGAGGAACATTGTCCTTAAACTGTTCGACTATTTTCTCACGCACTTGTTCACAAAGAGGTGAACCTCGCCCCATCTTTGCTTGTGAATGACTGAGCAATTCATGGAAGCTCCTTTTATACCCAATCATGGCACCCACCTGTTCCCAGTTAGCCTGTTCACCTGTGGGATGTTCCAAACAGGTGTTTGATGAGCATTCCTCAACTTTCTCAGTCTTTTTTGCCACCTGTCCCAGCCTTTTTGGAACGTGTTGCAGCCATAAAATTATTATTATTAAGTTATTGATTATTTGCTAAAAACAATAAAGTTGATCAGTTTGAACATTAAATATCTTGTCTTTGTAGTGTACTGAATTAAATATAGGTTGAATATGATTTCCAAATCATTGTATTCTGTTTTTATTTGTTTAACACAACATCCCAACTTCACTGGAATTGGGGTTGTCCAAAAATATTTCACTAAAAAAACAGGTACCTGATTACAGGTGCCTAGAGTTCACAACACACTATATATATATATATATATATATATATATATATATATATATATATATATATATATATATATAAATGGGGGAAAATCAGTAATAGATTATTCTTTTTTTATTCAAATGGTCACCTTTCTCAATAGCTAAAATATGCATTAATGCTTCCCAAGTACAGGGTAAGCCTATAAGCAACTTCTAAAGTATGCCTCCATTGTATGCCCGCTTAATTGGTCCATTGTTTAAAATTCACCACCTACATTAGGGTTTAATAAACATCTGTCTACCACTGTGTTTTGATGCATGGACACACAGGCTGTTATAAAGTAGGACAAATGACAAGAATTCAAAAGATGACACAAAGCTGCTTTATGTAAAGCCACCATATTAAAGTCGTACTCATTCAGCTCTTGCCAGCGCTCCCAAATTGCTTTTTTTTCCCATCCTGGCCTGGCTTTGTCCATCATTTGATTCGAGCTGGTGATAGTGTTAATGGCATTTAGTCATTAGAGGACAGTCACCCAAAAAAAAGACGCTTGATAGTCACCCAAGGTTGTCCCACTTTTATTCAGATGATTTACTTATGTCTCTCAAATGTCCACTGACTAAGAGAGTGTTTTGGGAAAAGATTTGTAAGCTTTTGGTGTATAACTTTACTTGGAATTTCGGCCTTTATGAGCAGTGAAGAAACAAATTCAGTTTACAACTGGCCACTCATCTACAGCAAACTCTTGCTGTAGCTCTCATGGGATAGCTTACAATACTTTGCAGTACTGTGAATATCAGATTAGTTGTTTTAGCAATAATTACCATTTAAACATATAATGAAACCTTTGAAAATGTGTTTTTCTATGTTGAAAGAACGTTACTTGCCATTGAACTGAAAATTAGGAAATTAATTAATTCGGAAACTAAGATGTGTTCTGTACTAATGCAAGTTGTTTAAAATCTTCACTGTGAATGCAAAGTACTGTAACTTATTCTGCTGTTGCTATTAACTTTTGGGGTTTGATCCTCATGTACGTCCACATTTTTACTAGCATCTCAATCCCTGGGAAAACAAAGTGTTTCAACGTGGAAGGCAATCTCATTGCAGAACTATAAGATTATACTTTACAACTGGTGGTGTAGCTCCACAAATGGCGACCAAACTCCATCCTCCAGCACTTGCACCTAGGGGTGGTATTTTTCCAGAATGGAGGAGCTCGACAATCGATTTGCCCTCAATCGTACTGAACACTTGCCCGATCAGCTTAAGCGTATTGTTCGTGACAGGTTGACCAACACAACCATGTTGGCTGACTTGTGACGTGTTATGGAATAACTTCTGTGGAATGTTATGCCATTCCACAGAAGTGTCTGACCAGCCTGGGGAGGAGAAGGAGAACGTGCCAGGCTTTGTGTGGCGCTATTGAGGCTCTGTGAATCAACTTGATCACCTAGAGATATATATTTTAAATCTCCCACCCAAAAGGTAATGGTTCAGCTATGAGTAAAGCCTTCAGCTAAGAAAGATTCTGAACATTACCATTCTGTGACCATTGAAGCTCCTGTCCTGTGCCATTTCTGGGAAAGCAAAAAATAACTTAAGGTTGAAAACAAGTATGACCAAAAAAAAAATAATAATAATAATATATATATATGTATGTATGTATGTATATATACTGTATAGTGGTGTAACGAGTCATTCATTATATCAATGTATCGATTTGTATTCCAATAATCCAACTGCATCAATCTCTGCTCGGCAAGTTAGCCTTCTGGACTTAAATATCCATCCATCTATCCATTTTCTGAGCCGCTTCTCCTCACTAGGGTCGCGGGCGTGCTGGAGCCTATCCCAGCTGTCATCGGGCAGGAGGCGGGGTACACCCTGAACTGGTTGCCAGCCAATCGCAGGGCACATAGAAACAAACAACCATTTGCACTCACAGTCATGCCTACGGGCAATTTAGAGTCCCCAATTAATGCATGTTTTTGGGATGTGGGAGGAAACCGGAGTGCCCGGAGAAAACCCACGCAGGCACGGGGAGAACGGGGATTGAACCCGGGTCCTCAGAACTGTGAGGCTGACGCTCTAACCAGTCGGCCACCGTGCCGCGGACTTAAATATATTGATTTAAATCATTTTAAAAGGTAATCAATCGATTGTATCGATACGATGAAATAATGCATTGGATTTATGCATGGCAGACTATATATGGATGTCTGTGTGTATGTGTTTAGCACTTTTAATGATAACGATGTTAAGCATTACTCGATTAAGTTTTGTTGTTTGTGATGTTGCAGGTGATCATGTGAGTATCGAGCAGTGTAGGTTTATTCTGGTGCTATTGATTGGGTCAGTCTGAGTAGCAAACCACTGTGGTGATGTGCATCCGCAGTGCAGGAAAGGAGGATGGCACAAAACAAATGCGAATGTCCTGCAAATGTCCCGTGAAGCTTAAATTCAGAAGTATGGACACATTTTAGTTCTGAAGAAATCAAAAAACGATTGAGGAGGAAACATGACGGACATTCGAATAACTGTTTGCTGACCATGGTCGTAATACAAGTCGGGGAATACAAGTAAACAAGTAATATGAGAACTTGAAGCTAAATTGAGATCACAGAGATCCAAGAAGCAAGCGAGGCAAACATAAATTTGTAAGACATTTCAAACAGGTTTTCCTCATGACAGCACCGAAGCTAAAAGGTTGGTGAACACGAAATTCCATCACAGATGTACTGCACTTCAGCAAAACGCTAACATAACATAGTTGTAGATTACAACCTACTCAGAGCTACATAAACACAATGGCACACATTGTGACAGCAAGTGAGTGGGTATTCATAAATATGATGACACCATTTGACCAGTTCGTATTTTGCATTCAATTACAGTAAGTGTGTTTATTATTAGCATTTGTATTATTTCTATGTTGAAAAACAACATGCCAAAAATGTAAAAAAATCGGTGCGATGTTGCTGACGCAGTTGCATCTCCTTCTTTAACCTTATCCCGCTCTCTTAAAACTCTCGTGACACTTATCGTAGTTATGCCAAATAGCGCTGTGAGTTTGTGAGAGAAAATGCAAGGAGAAATTGTTGACTCAGACAGAATTCACAATGCCCCGACAAGTTTAAGTCCAAAGTGTGGAAGCAGTTTGGATCAAATATAATCGGGGGAAGAAGAAAAAAAAAAGAATATATATATATATATGGTTACATCAGCATGTCCAATTATTAACTATGGGTTTTAGTTATTTTTTGTCTTCGTGGTCATCGTCTTTCTTCATGTGTTTGCCTTTTTCTTTTTCTGCCCTCTCTTCTTCTCCCATCTCTTCCTTTTTCTCTCGGCCTACTTCATCCACTCCAGCTTCATCTTCAATTTTCTTCTCTTCCACTTGAATTTCCTTTTTCACATCCTCCTCCCCCTCGTCGTCATCCTCTACCTCCTCTCCTGTCAGACGCTCCAGGTCAGTGATGCGATGCCACAGAGTCTTATCAGTTTTTTTGTATTTTTCTAAAATCTTCTTCAGTTTGATCTGCATCAGATGCATTGTACTGTATAACCTGCTGACTTTCTCTTCCAGCTCCTTGACCTCCGGCTTGATGTTAGCTGGGTCCAAGTCAATCAGGCCATCTTTCATCAGGATCTGTCGGCCCTTCTCCTCCAGCATGCCTTTAGCGTCCGGGTACTCCACCAGTGATTCCATGAGGTCATCCTTGGAGAGGCAGAAGAGGTCTGAGTATCCGATGCTGCGAATGTTGGCTGTCCGCCTGTTGCCTGCTTTGCTGCCCTTGATATTAAGGATACTGATCTCACCAAAATAGCTTCCGCTTCCCAACACCACAAACTGTGTAACACCATCATCAGCAACCACTGCAAGTTTTCCATCTTTGATGATATACATCTCACGACCAATATCACCCTTCTTGCAGATGTAGTCTCCAGGGCTGAACACCTGAGGCCGTAGCTTGAGCACTAGCTCAATCAGCAGGCCTGCCTCACAGTCTGCAAAGATGCGAACTTTCTTGAGTGTCTCCATGTGAACTTGGATGGCGATCTCGGCTTTCAACTTGTCTGGAAGATACCACAATACCTCGCGCTCATCCTGCGCCTTGCCATTGTTCCACAGGTAGTCAAACCACTTGATGACACGCAGTTCCAGATCCTTGCTGACCTTTCGGACCTAAAAATGACAGGGTTTTATGTAATCAATTCTAATCAAACAGTGGGAAATTGCAGTCCATCTTGTTGCAAAAAAAATATTTGTTTTTAAATCAATGGATTATTTACCTGCATGTATTGTTTAATGTTGTCAATTCGAGCCTGAAACTGGGCTTGGGCAGCATTCATGTTGGAGATCATGGTAGCAATATTTCCCACAATGGTGGCAAAGATAAGAACCCCAACTAAGAAGTCAACCACATGGAAGATAAATTCGGAATCAAGGCTTGGTGGTGGTGTTTCTCCGATTGTGGTCAGTGTTAATGTGGACCAGTAGAGGCTGAAGGCATACTTCCTCATGGGCTGGCCAAAAGCAGGCTCCTCTGGATCATCGAGTGCTGGGTAAACCCATTCGTCTGACCCAAAACCAATTGACTTGGAAAATGAGAAGTAGAAGCAGGCATTCCAGTGGATGATGATGAGAATGTACATGATTAAGTTTGCAATACGGAAGATATTAGGGTAGTTGGTTTTAGTCTCCGTCCTTGTGAAGAACTCCATCATGCGACCAATTCTTAGAAGTTTATTTACGCGAATCTCTGGGTAGTCCAGACCCAGAGGGAGATAGAGGATGTCAGTGGGCAACATGGAAACAATGTCGAGCTGGAACTGGAAGCTGTTGACATAGCGGTCGCGGAGCAGCTTCTCATCTTTGACAAGCAAGCCCTGCTCAAGGTAACCTGGGCAGGTACAAAGTCAAGAGATTTAGGGTATATGAGTTGTTCACCAGTAAACATTACCATATCCATCACCTATATTCCTACATGACCACTATTTGAATTTCAATAATGAATAACACTGAGATGGAAAATGTGGGGCAGCTTCGTGTTTATTGGAGTGCAAAAATGCCTCACACCTTCACTATTACTCTAATTGCAGTGGAGATTTGTAAAACATTTTAATGGATAGATGCATATGTTTCATGAATGTGGTTTTACTCATACATTTCTCTCAACTCTTATGACTTCTGAGAAAAAAAATCTGTTTTGTTCCTTGACTTTGTGTGCTAATACCAGAAGTCTGAGGATGCACATAATGTCGATGTGTGATTACTATTTACATGGCAAACTTAAAAACATCCCCCATCGTAGTGTATGTCTTATTTACCTGTTCTGGTCCTGACAGCCATATCAGCCAGATAGATAAGGTCTGCGCTGTAGTCAAATAAAACCCAGTAAAGGATGTAGTTGTGCTGCAGCTCCTCGAAACACGCCCTGTTTGCAGGAGAACACCACCAGAATCACAGTTGAATAATAATGACACTTTGTTGTTCAACTGTGTATGTATGTATATATATATATATATATATCCATTTTCCATCCATTTTCTGAGCCGCTTCTCTTCACTAAGGTCGCGGGCGTGCTGGAGCCTATCCCAGCTATCATTGGGCAGGAGGTGGGGTACACCCTGAACTGGTTGCCAGGCAATCGCAGGGCACACATAAACAAACAACCATTCACACTCACATTCACACCTACGGGCAAGTTAGAGTTGTCAATTAACCTAACATGCATGTTTTTGGGATGTGGGAGGAAACCGGAGTGCCCGGAGAAAACCCACGCAGGCACGGGGAGAACATGCAAACTTCACACAGGCGGGGCCTGGGATTGAACCCCAGACCTCAGAACTGTGAGGCTGAGGTTGTGTATATATATATATATGTATATATATATATATATATATATATATATATGTATGTATATATATATATATATATATATATATATATATATATATATATATATATATATATATATATATATATATATATATATATACACAACCCCAATTCCAATGACGTTGCGAAGATGTGTTAAACATAAATAAATAAAAACAGAATACAATAATTTGCAAATCATGCTTGACCTATATTTAATTCAATACACAACAAAGACAAGATATTTAACGATCAAACTGATAAAATTCATTGTTTTTTAGCAAATCATCATTAACTTCGAATTTTATGGTTGCAACACGTTCCAAAAAAGCTGGGACAGGGTCATGTTTACCACTTTGTTAAGTGACCTTTTCTTTTAACAACATTCAATAAATGTTTGGGAACTGAGGACACTAATTGTTGAAGTTTTGTAGGTGGAAGTCTTTCCCATTCTTGTTTGATGTACAGCTTCATCTGTTCAACAGTCCGGGGTCTCCGTTGTCGTATTTTACGCTTCATAATGTGCCACACAGGTCTGGAATCCAGGCAGGCCAGTCTAGTACCCGCACTCTTTTACTAAAAAGCCACGCTGTTGTAACACGTGCAGAATGTGGTTTGGTATTGTCTTGCTGAAATAAGCAGTGGCGTCCATGAAAAAGACGTTGCTTGGATGGCAGCATATGTTTCTCCAAAACCTGTATGTACCTTTCAGCATGAATGGTGCCTTCACAGATGTGTAATTTACCCATGCCATTCGCACTAACACAACCCCATACTATCACAGATGCTGGCTTTTGAACTTTGCGTCCATAACAGTCCGGATGGTTCTTTTCCTCTTTGGCCCGGAGGACACGATGTCCACAATTTGCAAAACCAATTTGAAATGTCAGACCACAGGACACTTTTCCACTTTGCATCAGTCCATCTTAGATGAGCTCGGGCCCAGAGAAGCCGGCGGCGTTTCTGGGTATTGTTGATAAATGGCTTTTGATTTTGAAGTTGCACTTTCGCATGTAGCGCCGAACTTACTGACATTGGTTTTCTGAAGTGTTCCTGAGTGTACCATGTGGTGATATCCTTTATACATTGATGTTGGTTTTTGAGGCAGTGCCGCCTGAGGGATCGAAGGTCGTGGACATTCAATGTTGGTTTTCGGCCTTGCCGCTTACATGCAGTGATTTCTCCAGATTCTCTGAACCTTTTGATGATATTATGGACCATAGATGATGAAATCCCTAAATTCCTTGCTATTGTAGGTTGGGGAACATTGTCCTTAAACTGTTCGGCTATTTTCTCATGCACTTGTTCACAAAGAGGTGAACCTCGCCCCATCTTTGCTTGTGAATGACTGAGCAAATCAGGGAAGCTCCTTTTATACCCAATCATGGCACCCACCTGTTCCCAATTAGCCTGCTCACCTGTGGGATGTTCCAAACAGGTGTTTGATGAGCATTCCTCAACTTTTTGGCTACCTGTCCCAGCTTTTTGGGAACGTGTTGCAGCCATAAAATTCTCAGTTAATGATTATTTGCTAAAAACAATCAAGTTTATCAATTTGAACATTAAATAGCTTGTCTTTGTAGTGTATTAAATTCAATATAGGTTGAACATGATTTGCAAATCATTGTATTCTGTTTTTATTTATGTTTAATACAACGTCCCAACTTCATTGGAATTGGGGTGTATATAGTGGATACGGAAAGTATTCAGATCTGCAATTTCACAAAGAGTGAAACATTTAAGGGGTCTGAAAACCTTCCGTACCCACTGTATATATATTTTTTAAATTCATGACTAGCGCTTGTAAACACATGCACGTAACTGTATACAGTAGAACACGAGGTAGAACCAATCAGTTCCGGGAGACTGGTTGACGTCCAATTTGTTCCCATAATGCCTGAGAGCGGAGCTGGGACGTTGCAACAAGACAACGTCCTAGCAGAGACAATAGATTTATTTGGTTGTTCATGTTCACACTTGCTGTGATTGGCTGGCAACAAGTTCAGGGTGTACCCCGTCACCCGCCCAGAGTCAGCTAAGATAGGGGCCAGCACACCCACGACCCTAGTGAGGATAAGCGGTACGGAAAATGGACTGAATTTCACAATCGTAACGCAACTATTTGTACATAAGCAATTGAAAAGCCAATTTTCCATAATAGCTCCCCTTTAACTTGACTCAAAAATGTGTCATCCTTCAGGGGTGTGCGATTTGAAGTGCCATCAATAAATAAATAAATAAAAACACCCACTTAAACTTTAAAATGATATTTTGCGTTCAATTTGATTTTGCACAAAAATAATGTAGTATCTTTGTGCCATATTACCTTTGGGTGAACCCTAGCATTTATCACATACCGAATTCAGATGAATAAAATGTGTTTTAAAAATAGCACTACGCCAGCATGCAACTAAATAGTTTGGGAAAGTAGTCACCTTGCGATAATCATGGTCCAGTTGTACATAACTGGCAATGTAATGATGAAGAGCCAGTTATAATAGAGATTTCCAGCAGGGTTGATGACAAATATTTCTTTAGGCCTGTAAAAAAAAAAAAATAATAATAATAATAATTAAAATGACAATTGATCCTTATTTATAGTCCATTAAAGCATTTCTGCTGGATGGTACACTTACTGTTCTACAGCCTTTTCATTTTCTCCTTTTTCTTGTTTTTCTTTCTTTCTGTGCATTTTAACATATGATAAAAAAAAAAAAAGTTAGCAGCGAATCATTTCTCATATGTAATGTAGTCACTTTTCCCCAATTTCTCTTAGAGAGCATGACTACTAAAAGCATTAGATCGGCTTCTACCAGTCTTTAAAGGAATTTAAAAGTGAACAACAGCTTGACGTCTCTCCTCATGGCACCAGAATTGTACTTACTCGTCATTGTCATTATTGTTGTTCGTGTTGAGCGGGTGATTGTGGACTGGCTGAGGCGCGATCCTGCAGCAAATGTAGTTCACACAAGGTCAAGAAGTGCACGCATGAGAATAAATAAGGCCATTGTGCTAACATATACTTAAAGGTCCGCTCACATTTCGACGCCCCTGTTTGGTGCTGTTGGTGGTCCTGTGTCAAGTGTCATGTCGAGGTTTGGGGTGGTGGCTGATATCCTCACAGCAGCAGATCTGCAGAGTCCCAGCGAAATAATGCATCAAGTATAGATATGGTAAGATTACCAAAATTGTAAAGCAAAACAAAGCATTTTTTTTTAATATTGCGTATTTCATAGTAACCCGATGTGCGTAACATGATTAATAGCATTTAAAAATAAAAATAAAAGACTGCTTAAAGCATTTACAAACAAAAACATGTGCAGTGCAAGATGCAAGAGAGATCATTTAAAAATGGAAATGCTCTGAAATGCTCAATCACAAACGAGAACAAAAATCGTTTTTTTTTCTAAACCGGTACTTAAAAACATTCACACTTGGGGCTGATGTCACTTCTGTCAGCAACTTATTCCATTTGTGTGCATCATAACAGCTAAAGGCGACTTCAACATATTTGCTTTGGACTCTCTGATCCACTATCTGACCTGAGTCCGTAGATGTCAGAGCCCTACTGGGTTTATATTTCATTAGCATGACTTCAGTGTATTCAGCAACTAAACCATTGAGTAATTTATAGAGCAGTAGCAGAACTATAAAGTCTATTCTAAAGCTGACTTGATTGACTCTTTTTGTCTGGTCAGAACCACAGCTGCAGCTGTTTAATTCCCTTTTGGGGGAGTCCAGTCAGAAGACAATTACAACACTCAAGTCTACTTGAGATAAAAGCATTCTTTTGCTTCTCCTGGTCTGCTTGACATATGCAACCATTCACTCTAGATATGTTCTTCATATCTGTTTTAGTGATTGATTTGATATGACTGCTGAAAGTCAGCTTGGAATCTATCAACACACCAAGGTTTGGGACTTGGTCTTTGGTTTTTAAAGATCGTGACTCCAGGTATTTACTAACAGCAATCCTCTTTCCTGCCAAAAACAATTGTCTCAGTTTTGTAATTGTAATTGAGACTGTGCCTTACAATCCGGTGTGGAAAATACGGTATGTGTAAAATGGCCTAAATGGAATTGGTGATGCTTTCCAGCATTGGCGTCAACCATAAGCTAATTTGCCACATTGCTAATGTGACTTCTTATCCTTCTGTCATGGTCTGTGTTTTGGTTTGGGTTGTGTTTAGTTTTGTTCCATGTTTTCCTGTGTTCCATGTTTGTCGTGTGCTCATTAAGTTGTTGTGTCCACCTGTTCTCGTCTGCTTTGTGTCAACCAATCAGCTCTCTCCAGCCACTCATGTCTTGTCCAGGTGTTCCTCGTTGTCTCGTCTATCTGTTTGTATTTAGTTCCCTGGTTTCTTTCAGTTCTTGTCGGTTCATTGTCGTTGTCACATGTCTCTGCCATGTCATAGTCGTCAGTTGTCTTTATCATTGTGGTATGTCATTGTCAGGTGTCATTCTCCCTTTCTATTCCACGTCTTACTCACAGGTCATAGTTTGTTTCCAGTTTTAGATATTCGAGTGTTTCTTTGTTACTTTGATTTGATTGGTATCTGTTGTGGGACCTTGTTTAGTTTTCCCTTTTTGAAGATTAAATATTATTTTGAGACTCCCGCACTCCTGCCTTGCCTCCCTGCTTCCCTGCAATTGGGTCCACCATGTTCTTACCTTGTGTTACTCGCCCTAACCACGTTCGTGACACCTTCATAGTCTGCATATAAGAGTCTAACATATAAATACACAACATATGCTATTCCTATTCAGGAAGTAAGCAGTGTCACAAGCAAGTCATGTATCCTGTTCATCATTACAAAAACACAATGGAGGGTTTGAACTGTCACGAGCTGAAGTTTATTCATTGGCACTTACACTCTCAGGATGATTTTGAAAGCGGTGGAATCCTATTGTCATAAAATGCCATAAAAATGTATCCATGTATTTTTTATGCATGTTTAATGTATAAAGTTTACACATTTACAGGGCAGGTTATTACTTTCTTATACATTTGAAATGGCTCTCACTTAACTTTGGTTCAGCAGACAATTAAGATTGTGGCAATTAAAATGCATGTGGGGGAAACAATCGAAATAATTCTTAAAATCTAATTCGAACACAAATTTTCCGTATCGCTTCTCCTCACTAGGGTCGCAGGCGTGCTAGAGCCCATCCCAGCCGACCCTGGGCGAGAGGCATAGTACACCCTGAACTGGTTGCCAGCCAATTGCAGGGCACATATAGGCGAACAACCATTCGTTTTCACATTCACACCTACGGGCAATTTAGAGTCTACAGTTAACCTACCATGCATGTTTTGGGGCTGTGGGAGGAAAACACAATGACTTTGACACCCTTGCCTTACAGTACTGAGTTACAGCATAATGGGATACTTGCTGCAAACACTTTTTTTTTTTGCGCAGTATCGTTTTCTACAGCCAATGTCAGTCAGTTAAGGTCTGCAGAACTTTCCACTTTCATTTGGCCTATCTCCTATATAATCAGCCCTAAATAGTATTAATGTTAATATAATTGTCTCAATACATTTGTCTGTACAGTCTGTGTGAATGGGTTAAAGTAAAACTATTTGAAAAACTAAGAGATTGCTCCAATACGTGTACCTTTTGAGTCCTTGACAAAACTGAGAGCCCAAAGGGTAACATTAGTGTAAATTGTATCTTGAGAGTGACAATAGGACTCCTGCTGTATACCTGAAGTGAAGTAGAGCACAATTAGAGCCTTGTCTTTTCCCATCAACTTGCAATGTGAAAACTAAAAGAACAGAATCCCTTTCTGTCACTTCATGAAGGAAAAAATATTAGAATTTGAACCTACCTTGGCCTCCAACTGAAGAGTCCATTTCCCTCTTGTCTGTAAGAACCACTCACATGTGCAGCGGAATGTCCAAGCAGGTCTCCAGAAGCTAATTGGACAAAATATCAAAATGTAGTTACATCTAACACTGACACGTATAAAGCACTGGGGCTAAATTAATAACACAGATTTACCAGCCCTGATAAGGATTAGGAGGATTAGAGGTGGCTGAGAGGAGATGCTCCTTGTAGCCCCTATGCAGTGATAGATACAGTACCATAAAGTAGACAGCAAAAGTACTGAAACCCATTTAGTGATAAAGATTCTTCTTTTCTCCTAGTGCTTTTCTGTTCAGCTGTGCAACACAAGAACATTTAGTTTTCCAACACACGCGCAAGCACGCACACAAACACACACACACAAACACTCATGCTCTGTCAGCACTCTTAGCCATATCCAACTCTGATCCGATTAGATGTTGCCAGCTAGAGGAGGTTACTCATCAGGTAGACCTTCTCCCCTTTAAGAAAGGAACAGTGGTGGAATTGAAATCTGAACCTCTGGCAGTGTTGAGCAGTAATTGCCCCCCCCCCCCCCCCCCCCCCAACACACACACACAGACACACACATTTCTATCTTCATCTCAGGACAATGGTCTGTTGGGTCACTGGCTCTCCATGTTGGCTGTTAAATGACACGTTTTTCCACCATGTTCGCAGCATCTTTAATTAAACAAGGCAGGATGCTGCAACTTTTAATCGCTCATATTCACACAAGAAATGTTGAGATCTTTGTCTTAAAACTTTTTAAATCTTCACACCTCTGAAATGAACTTCAACTTAAATGGACAAACTCAGTTGTCATATGGGAAGTTAATAGCTACTCAGCTATTGGATTTTTGCCAGCAATTGACCTTGACCAGGGTTGTACCTGAACGAGTTCAATGAACGACAGTTCAATCAGAATCAGAATCAGAATCATCTTTATTTGCCAAGTATGTCCAAAACACACAAGGAATTTGTCTCCGGTAGTTGGAGCCGCTCTAGTACAACAGACAGTCAATTTACAGAACACTTTGGAGACATAAAGACATTGACAAAAAACAATTGTGCAAAAAGATGCAGAGTCCTCTAGCACTGAGAGCAGTTCGAATGACTAATATTGCGATAGTCCGGTGCAATGACCATTGTGCAAAGGGCGCTGAGACTTCAAGGAGTGTATGCGGTTTAAAGTGACGAGTAGTGCGATCATCTGGGACAATGTCGGTTGTGCAAATGTTACAGTTACTCCTCAATCAGTGTGCAAATGGAGCAGATGCTAATCTGGCACGAGTGGCCAGTATATGCAAATAGTGCAGCATGGCGAGACAACTACAGTGAGTGCACGAGTAATACATAATTGGCCCCACAGAAATGGGACAACGAACTCAAGTCAAAAAATTGGCAGCTTGTTGTAATGGAATTATAGGTTAGGTGTTTAAGAAGTTGATCGAAGCTGTTGGAATGTCTACTAGTTCTAGTTTGCGTTGATCGGCAGCGCCTACCTGAGGGAAGGAGCTGGAAGAGCTGCTGACCGGGGTGCAGACGGTCCGAGAGGATTTTGCACGCCCTTGTCTGAGTTCTGGCAGCGTGCAAGTCCTCAATGGTGGGTAGGGGGGTACCGACAATCCTTTCAGCAGTTTTGATTGTCCGTTGCAGTCGGAGTTTGTCCTTTTTTGTAGCAGCACCAAACCAGACTGTGATGGAAGAACACAGGACTGATTCGATGACCGCTGTGTAGAACTGTCTCAGCAGCTCCGGTGGCAGGCCGTGTTTTCTCAGAAGCCGCAGGAAGTACATCCTCTGCTGGGCCTTTTTGAGGACGGAGTTGATGTTGGTCGCCCACTTCAGATCCTGAGAGATTGTAATTCCCAGGAACTTGAAGGTCTCGACGGTTGACACAAGGCAGCTGGACAACGTGAGGGGCAGCTGTGGCGAAGGATGCCTCCTGAAGTCCACGATCATCTCTACCGTCTTGAGCGTGTTCAGCTCCAGGTTGTGTCGGCCGCACCACAGCTCCAGCCGCTCCGCTTCCTGTCGATATGCAGACTCGTCACCGTCCTTGATGAGGCCGATGACAGTGGTGTCATCTGCAAACTTCAGGAGCTTGACAGTCGGGTTCGCTGAGTTGCAATCGTTCGTGTAGAGAGAGAAGAGCAGCGGAGAGAGGACACAACCTTGGGGCGCCCCAGTGCTGATGCTGCGTGTGGATGAGGTGGCCTCCCCCAGCCTGACCTGCTGTGTCCTGCCCGTCAGAAAGCTGTAAATCCACTGGCAGATGGCAGGTGAGACGCTGAGCTGGAGAAGCTTGGTTGAAAGGAGTTCAGGGATGATGGTGTTGAACGCTGAGCTGAAGTCCACGAACAGGATCCTCGCGTAGGTCCCTGCACTGTCGAGGTCGAGCTCCCATGTTGTTGTCCCATGTTGTTGTCCCTGCACTGTCGAGGTCCCATGTTGACTGCATCATCCGCAGACCTGTTCGCTTGGTAGGCAAACTGCAGGGGGTCCAGCAGGGGACCGGTGACACTCTTGAGGTGGTCCAGCACGAGACGTTCAAAGGACTTCATGACCACAGATGTCAAAGCGACAGGCCTGTAGTCATTCAGACCAGAGATTGCATGTTTCTTGGGGACTGGAATGATGGTGGAGCGTTTGAAACAGGATGGAACCTCGCACATTTCCAAAGATCTGTTGAAGATCTGAGTGAAGACTGGAGCGAACTGGTCCGCGCAGACTTTGAGGCAGGATGGGGATACATGGTCCGGTCCTGCCGCTTTGTTAATCTTCTGTTGTTTGAAGATGCGTCTCACATCCTGTTCATGGATGGTTAACGCAGAAGTCAGAGGTGTGGTTGTGGTCGCGGGTGCGGCCCGGGTGGGTGTGTGGAGTGAAACTGTCCTTTTCAAATCTGCAATAGAAGGTATTCAAGTCGTTGGCTAGTGTGCTATTGTTCTCAGCTTGGGGGGATCGTCGCTTGTAATTAGTCAGCGATTGGAATGCATGCCAGACTGATTTTGAGTCGTTCGCGCTAAACTGTTTTTCCAACTTTGCTGCATAGATCCTCTTTGCAATGTTAATTTCCTTAGTCAGCTGGTTTCTAGCTCGATTATACAGGGCCCTGTCCCCGCTCTGATATGCATCTTCCTTAGCTTGGCGAAGCTGCTTAAGTTTAGCAGTGAACCACGGCTTGTGGTTGTTGAATGTCCGAAATGATTTTGTTGGTACACAAACCTCTTCACAGAAACTGATATAGGATGTGACAGTGTCCGTATATTCATCCAGGCTGCCAGCTGAATTTTCAAAGACACTCCAGTCTGTGCAGTCTAAACAGCTTTGAAGTTCCATCTTGGCTTCATTGGTCCACTTTTTGACTGTTTTCACTGTAGGCTTCGCACATTTAAGTTCTTGCTTGTACGTCGGTATTAAGTGAATTAAGCAGTGATCAGACGAGCCCAGGGCTGCACGAGGTATAGCACGGTATGCGTTTTTTACCGTAGTGTAGCAGTGGTCTAAAGTATTATTTTCCCTGGTAGGACAGTCGATGTGCTGATTGTATTTAGGGAGTTCGTGGTTGAGTTTAGCTTTGTTAAAGTCCCCGAGAATAATGAGGGGTGAGTCCGGGTGTTTTTTTTCAATTTCATTGACTTGTTCGGCGAGCGTTAGCAATGCGGCGTTCGTGTTAGCTTGCGGTGTAATATAGACTCCAGCCAGTATAAACGATCCAAACTCACGTGGGGAGTAGAATGGTTTACAGTTCAAAAACAGCCACTCCAAATGCGGGCTGCAGTGTATGCTGAGCACCGTGACGTCCGTACACCATCTTTCGTTGATATGGAGGCATATCCCGCCGCCCTTCGTTTTCCCCGATGATTCCATGTCGCGGTCCGCTTGATGAATGTTGAAGCCGGGAAGTGTGACGGCGCCATCGGGTACAGGGTCGCAAAGCCAGGTCTCCGTGAAGCACATGGCCACGGAACGTCCGAAGTCTTTACTGGTCTTTAACAGAAGATGAAGCTCGTCCATTTTGTTGGGTAGGGAGCGTACATTCGCGAGGTGGATCGACAGGAACGCCAATCTGTGTCCTCTCTTGCGGAGTTTCACCTGAATGCCGGTTCGTTTCCTCTGTGGCGCCGCTTCCGCATCCATGCGCCGAAAACCGCGGACGCCGCTCCGGTGAGTAACTCGGGGAAGAAACTGAGCGGATTTTCGAAAGTTGGTGACAGAAAGTCCAGAGTAGCCTCCTTGATGGTTAGCAAGTCTCCCCTCGTGTAAGTGAGTCGTGTAAGGTCTCCAAAGACGGACGAAAAACACAAAAACAAAGACAATACTAGAGAGCGCGTTACCGAGGCGACCACACTGGTAGGCGGCATCTTGGTTATCAATGCAACTTTCATGCAAAGTTATCAATGTCCTTTCATCATCGTTTCTGTCATTCTGTCACACGAACCCTGTGCCCCTCCCACAGGTGGTGAGCCCATGGGAAGGGGGACCCACATTAGCCTTTCGGGCTGTGCCCGGCCGGGCGCCATGGGCACAGGCCCGGCCACAAGGCACTCGCCTTTGAGCCCCACCTCCAGACGTGGCGTCAGAGGGGGGCCCCGGTGAACAGAAGTCCTGTTTTTGTTTTAATTCCTCATTTTTAAAAAATAGGATAATTAAAGCAACATGTTTTTGGTCATGTTTTTGAGATTGTAGGTTAAAAGATGCAGCTGGCTACAAGTGTGGACTGAATGTGTGGCAACGATGGGGAAATGAGATGCCAGTATTTTAAGGCCATCAGCAACATCCATCCATCCACCCTTTATCTGAGCCGCTTATCCCCACAAGGGTCGCGGGCGTGCTGGAGCCTATCCCAGCTATCTTCGGACAGGAGGCGGGGTACGCCCTGAGCTGGTTGCCAGACAATCGCAGGGCATTGGCAAAAACAACAACCATCCGCACCCACATTCACACCTACGGGCAATTTAGAGTCTTCAATCAACCTACCATGCATGGAGGAAACCGGAGTGCCCGGAGAAAACCCACGCAGGCACGGGGAGAACATGCAAACTCCACACAGGCGGGGCCGGGGATTGAACCCCGTTCTTCAGAACTGTGAGCCAGACGCTCTAACCAGTCGTCCACCGTGCCCATCAGCAACATATTGAGAAAAAACAAAAAAGAAAAATGACTACCTGTCGTCCATTTTTGAAGGGGTGAACTTACTTCAACATTTTGAATTATGAACTATGAACTGAACTAGTTCATTTTTGGAATGGTGAAATGAAATTTCAACTTGTTCGAAATAGAAAATGAACTTTCCTAACACTGACCTGAACTGACGCCAAATTTAAAATTATATTTGTAACGCAGAACATTGAGTCGTGCCTAAAATTGAAGCCTGTGACAAATCATTAGTTCAGCGTGTACCCCGCTTCCTGCCCGCAGGCAGCTGGGATAGGCTCCAGCACGCCCGCGACCCTCATGAGGATAAGCGGTATGGAAAATGGATGAATGGATGGATGGATGATTTCGAAGCCAATATGCACGTTATGTGAATGTGGGAGGAAGCTGAAGTACCCGCAGAAAAGCCACGAAAGCCTGAGGAAAACATGTAAACTTTACACGTCGACGTTCCCAAGATTTGAAACTGGATCTCCTGACTACAAGGCGCATGCTTCCATTAAAACATCCCATTTTTGTAATTTCTCAATAAATAATGCATGGAGTTTAATGATTAAAGCAGGAGGTAGTTATCTATAACATATAATTACGTGTTGCTCCAAATGCTTTTGTCCTTTGCATTCCATTTGTGCTGTGACAGAAGCAGTTTTATCAAAAGCTGTAAACCACAGTTGATGGCATCTGGCCTTTATTTCATAGGATATGTGTTAACTACAATAAAAGATGAATACGCGAAGAGATACACTATATGGTTTTGGTTAAGCACTAACAGGTTACTAATTGTACATGCACCCACAAAAGCATATTCTTCAGTCTTTATTCATTCTGTGCGAGCACATTTTGAGCTGAAACTATACATTGACATATTTAGTTGCTGGAAATATGCAGGGTATAATTACACTACAGCAGTGTCAGCCGCCGCAGCAGCACCAGCATCTTCTGTGGCAACTTCTCCAACTGCCGCTTCAGCAGCTTCCGGGGCTTGTGGGGCAGCATCCACAGCTGGCACATCTGCAGAAGCAGCCACATCCACTGCTACAATCTCTGCAGGGGCATCAACCGCTGCTGGCGCATCAGCAGGAGCTACTTCTGGCTCAACCACAGTCGCCTCCTCTGCCTCTTCCGTTTCCTCTGCCTCTTCTGCCTCTTCGGAGTTTAGAGGGGGAACAGGAGCAGCAGCTTTTGAGGCAGGTTTGGCATCCTGTATTCCGGAAAATGGAGAATGTATTTGTAGTTTTTCACTATGTATTTTTTAAATCATTTTATTTGTCAATATGCCATCAAAAGAGAGAGAGAGAGAGAGAAATGGTGACCTGAATGAAGTTTTTTGTTTTTTGTTTAATTGCCTGCTTTTTTGACTGTGATATCTGTAACCCTTCCATGCTTTGAATGTTTCCATTTTTAAACAGAATATCTGAAATATGAGCATTGAGTGTTAAACTTTTTCCTGAATGCCAAATGTTTAAAGGGTTTATCCTTTGCACACGTAGGAAGTGGACACAATGGTGATAAGAATTCAATATTCAGCGACATGTCAGGCTTGCGTGTCACCTCCTCCTCCTCTGATGCGTCTCCCACCGGCTCAGCAGCAGCAGCAGGAGGGGGGGGGCGAGCAGCGGCGGTGGCTGCCTGAGCTGGGGCAGCATCCACCTGCTTAAGAAGAAAGAAGCATCATTTAACATACAGGTGTCTGCATTTTGGAAAACGTTGCCTTCCGTGTCGTTGGAACACTTACCTCGGGTGCTGCCTCAGCTGGCTCAGCCTGGATAAAATATTTGTATGAAAACAAAGCGACTTCAGAAATACAGTAATAAGTATTATATTAAAATTATATGATATAAGGTCACAGTGGAGTCAAATACTGTACAGTATTCACTCATAAAGTGGCATTTATGTAGTCTAAAGGGAACCAGGTGTTTTTTAATGCTATACGTCTTTTATAATTTTTTTCACACTTAAATGAAGATGGAGACGTTATAACTAATGTAAAGGCTCATTGCTTCCCATAACATAAAAACAACAGCATGGAGTAAGCACAGAGGAAACTGGAACACTAATGGCTGAAAAATTGCAAGTTACATCACCATAGGTGCTCCTGTTTTCGTTAGCAATGAAGTTAAAGCCCAAGCAGTCAACTATTCACTGTCTGTACTACACGTGCATTAAGTCTTTCGCTTGCATGAAAATCAAGAGGTGCTAGTTTTTACGTTGAAGTGCAGCACTGCTGTCTCCTAAAGTCAAGCTGAATGTGTCTGGGAGAGTGGATGCCATTATTCGAAGAAATATGGTAGTTTTGAATGTCTGGGTTGTCAGTCATCCAATGATGGCAATTTGCAAAAGTTGAATAGTGGAAACTGGACTCTCGGTTTGGATTCTTGGTTGTTGAAAATGTTTCACCTTTAATCCAAAAGGCTTCTTCAGTTCTAAAGGAGGTTTTGGCCATCACCTATCGTCTACTTACAACAATGTCCTAACATTCTAAAGAATGTCTCAGGGAAAAGTGGTCGCCAAGTCTGCCACCAGCCATACCTAACAACAACAACATTCACATGACTATCCGCAGGGAACGCACACTCCAAAGAGAAAATTAGATAATTCATTTTGAATTAGAGGTGAAACATATTCAACCACCGATAACAGTTCGGTTGCCTCGATTCCACTTGTGCAGACGAATAGGTAGTTTGGAATCTTACAGGAGAAGCTTCAGCAGCAACACCTACTCCAGGAGTTTCAGCTGCAGGAAGAAACGGGTTTGCCACCAGCCCCTGAAAAGAAAAACACAAATCAGCAAACTGATTTTTAGTTTCTTTTGGTCTCAAATGAAATGATCCCTTCAAACCTGCTGCTGGTAGAGCCTGTACATCTCCATCAACCTCAGGGCTTCATTGGCATGTGCCGCGATCTGCTGGAGAAATACCAGACATCTCCAGACACGCAAGTGCAATAGAGACAATTATCATTGCCGTTTCAAACACCCATCATCCCGTGATGTCCCATGGCCTGACATAAACACGACATACTGTATGACAAATAGCACGGCGATGACACTGACTTACCTCATTAGTTTGAATCTCCTGAATCTACAGGAGAAGGAGATAGGCAAATAATAACTGGATTCACGTCGTCGTGAATAAATATAGTTACATTTGAGATCTTTTAAATTCAAGACAGACTTACAGGAGCAGCCGAGCAAGCGACAAGTAGGCACATCACGATGACAGCTCGCTCCATTTTGACTGGAGATAAGAAATATAATCTTGTTGGTCTTGTATGAAAAAAAATTCTGGTGTGGAGAATTTTAAGATGATGTGTCTCTGGAGGGAAGAAAAGTGCCTGCTTTCTTACATGGTTGCTATTTATACACACTGACATGATGTGATAGCCAATCAAATCCCACCAAGTACAGAGAAGAATGTGTTTGAAGACATAAATATGCTTCAATTATGAAAAAAAGAGGTGCATGGGGTCAAGGCTCCTCTTATCTTAAATTACATGCTGTGTAAGGAGCACTCACGCACACATCTTTTTCACTGACATAATAATTACGGATTCCCAACGATTAAATCGATTAAGGCAAACGGGTAAGAGAATATTTTTTGGGGTTGATTTAGTGCATCCAGAAGTGGGACAAACATATTGCAGGACATGACAGAACAAACTTAGAAGGAGATCTTCCAAGTTGTTTGGGGTGGTGTTGAAGAGCCAGTCATGACTTGAGGGAATGGCGCCTGTGCCCTTGGAAATGTGAGAGGTCCTGTTGTGACAAGCGTTTGTCCCCGGGGGGAGCATCACATTGAAACCATCATCTTGCCTTTCTTGGTATCTGTTTTAGATTTGCACTTGCATTCCAATGCCGTCAGTGTGTGTCATTATGATGAACAGTACCGCTACCTTCTGAAGTGGTTCCAAATCTAAGCAGTCCTGAGTGGCAACAAGTGTCAGTATTTCTCTCCATGGATATGGTTGCTTTGGTGGTAGTTCTGGTATACAGTGTTGTTGTGTTTTTTTTTTTATTTTGTTAAAAAGAATTTATGGAACAAAATCACAGTAAGGTTTCTTTGTATGTTCACGCATTCAGTTCACCTGCAGAGAGTGCGCGGCATAAAAAGTGAGCGATCTATGAGCACAGAGATTTCTTCCAAACATTGAATGTCAATCACAAATGTTACATTGCCTTAGAAGGGCAGTATGATCCAACACAAAAAAAGCTTCCTTACATAATGCAGATTATAGAGTCAGGATTCACATGCAATTAATATGCATAAATGGGCTTCTATTGTAATCTTGCAATTGTTTTGGGATTCAGTTCATTGTGTGTATGTGTCTGAGTTTGTCTGACTTCCATGTCCTTCTGCTTTGTGATGCAACGGAGTCATTTTCCCCACACTCACTGACAACAAGCCAATACGATAGTGACTACGACATTGCTAGTTTTCAGACCCTGACAAAATAAGCAGTATAGAACACGGATGTGTGTGCAATTATTGTTCGCAGACATGTCTGTGTATAGATACACCCATATAGAGTAGCTAAAAATGTACTCAAGTTGTTGGATTGGTGGAACAGAGTTACATAACACCTGTGGCAGGAGTCTTTCTAAGAAACCAAAATAAATAACTTGCGCAAGCAATAATCGGTATAAAAGTAGCGAGCAGAATGTAGCTCAATGTAATGCAGTACCATGGCGTGCAACGCTTCGGTGCTGCCCGGGGCGATGTGATAAATTTCATGCCCCCTAAAACGGGTCATCGACGGGGAGATGGGACTTAATCGATGCCCACCCAAGCCTGTTTGGATGCCCCCTTCTGGGTGGATGCCCATGGCCCGTTTAGAGTGGTTCATGGAGACATGCCAGTTCAATTTGCGAACATCCTTGAGCATGTAGCACCCTACAACTCATGGTCTACCTATACTCTACTGTATGTGAAATTAAATGGGAAGTCCATCCATCCATCCATTGTCTTCCGCTCATCCGAGGTCGGGTCGCGGGGGCAGCAGCCTCAGCAGGGAAGCCCAGACTTCCCTCTCCCCAGCCACTTCCTCTCGCTCTTCCGAGGGGATCCTGAGGCGTTCCCAGGCAAGCCGAGAGATGTAGTCTCTCCAGCGTGTCCTGGGTCGTCCCTGGGGACACCTCCCGGTGGGACATGCCCGAAACACCTCACAAGGGAGGCCTCCTGGAGGCATCCTAAACAGATGCCATGAGGAGCCACCTCATCTGGTTCCTCTCAATGCATAGAAGCAACGGCTCTACTCTGAGCCCCTCCCGAATGACCAAGCTTCTCACCTAATCTCTAATGGAGAGCCCGGAGACACTGCGGAGGAAACTCATTTCGGCCACTTGTATCCGGGATCTCCTTCTTTCGGTCACGACCCACAACCATAGGTGAGTGTAGGAACGTAGATCGACCGGTAAATCGAGAGCTTCGCCTTTCTGTTTAGCTCCTTCTTTACCACAATGGATTGATACAAAGTCCGCATCACTGCAGACGCTGTACCGATCCGCCTGTCGATCTCCCGTTCCATTCTACCCTCACTCGTGAGCAAGACCCCAAGATACTTGAACTCCTCCACTTGGGGCAGGATCTCATCCCCGACCCAGAGAGGGCACTCCACTCTTATCCGACTGAGGACCATGGTCTCAGATTTGGAGGTGCTGATTTTCATCCCAGCCGCTTCACACTCTGCTGTGAACTGCTCCAGTGAGAGTTGGACATCACGGTTTGATGAAGCCAACAGAACCACATCATCTGCAAAAAGTAGAGATGTAATTCTGAGGCCATCAAACCGGACCCCGTCTATGCCTCGGCTGAGCCAAGAAATTCTGTCCCTAAAAGTTATAAACAAAATCGGTGACAAAGGGCAGCCTTGGCTGAGTCCAACCCTCACCAGAAACGATTCCGACTTACTGCCAGCAATGCGGACCAAACTCTGACTCCGGTCATACAGGGACCGAACAGCCCGTATCAGGTGGTTCGGTACCCCATACCTCAGAAGCACCCCCCACAGGACTCCACGAGGGACACGGTCGAATGCCACAAAAGTCCACAAAACACAAGTAAACTGAGGCTCTGAGGCGAACTCCGGGTGAATCTCATTCCTTGCCACCGAGGAGCTTTTTAACTACCTCAGTGACCTCAACCCCAGAGATAGGAGAGCTCGCCTCAGAGCCTCAGAGAATTGAGACTCTGCTTCCTCAAGGGAATGCGTGTCGGTGGAATTGAGGAGTTCTTCGAAGTATTGTCCCCACCGATTCAGAACGTCCCGAGTCGAGGTCAGCAGCGCCCCATCCCCACTATACACAGTGTTGATGGTGCACTGCTTCCCCCTCCTGAGACGCAGGATTGTGGACCAGAATTTCCTCGAAGCCCCCCAGAAGTCGTTCTCCATGGCCTCACCGAACTCCTCCCACGCGACCTCAGCGACCACCAAAGTCGCATTCCGCTTGGCTAGCCGGTACCCATCAGCTGCCTCAGGAGTCCCACAGTCCAAAAAGGCCTGATAGGACTCCTTCTTCAGCTTGACGGCATCCCTCACCGCTGGTGTCCACCAACGGGTTCGGGGATTGCCGCCACGAGAGTCACCTACTACCTTACGGCCACAGCTCCAGTCGGCCGCCTCGGCAATAGTGGCGCGGAACATGATCCACTCGGACTCAATGTCTCCCGCCTCCGCTAGGACGTGGGTGAAGTTCTGCTGGAGGTTGGAGTTGAAACTCCTTCTGATAGGGGATTCTGCCAGACGGTCCCAGCAGACCCTCACAATACGTTTGGGCCTGCCATGTCAGACTGGCATCTTCCCCCACCGTCTGAGTCAACTCACCACCAGGTGGTGATCAGTTCCGCTCCTCTCTTCACCTGAGTGTCCAAGACATGCGGACGCAAGTCCGATGACACGACCACAAAGTCGATCATCGAACGGCGCTCTAGGGTGCCCTGGTGCCAAGTGCACATGTGGACACCCTTATGCTTGAACATAGTGTTCGTTATGGACAACCCGTGGTGAGCACAGAAGTCCAATAAGAGAACACCACTCGGGTTCTGATCAGGGGACTGTTCCTCCCAATCACGCCCTTCCAGGTCTCACTGTCTTTGCCCACACGTTCTGCTGGGGGACATTGAAGTCCCCCAGCAGAACGATGGAGTCCCCAGCAGGAGCGCTTTCCAGCACCCCCTCTAAAGACTCCAAAAAGGGTGGGTACTCTGAACTGCTTTTTGGTGCATAGGCATAAACAACAGTCAGGACCCATCCCCCCACCCGAAGGCGGAGGTAGGGTACCCTCTCTTCCACCGGGGTGAACCCCAACGTACAGGCGCCGAGCCGGGGGGCAAAAAGTATACCCACACCTGCTCGACGCCTCGTACCATGGGCAACTCCAGAGTGTATAACCCGGCTCTCGCCCGAAGATTGTTGGGATAGGCTCCAGCACGCCCGCGACCCTCGTGAGGATAAGTGCATCAGACGATGAATGAATGAATAAATTCATTGTTTATTAAAATATAATAATGGAGGGGGAAAAATATATTGGAGATATGGGAGTTTTACCCAAATCACCTTTATTATTAAGAGTAAGCTTTAAAAAAAAAAAAATCACTGATGAGTTAAAGCTAATTCAAATAAATTAAGATTCTGCAATTTGTTTGAAGATTTAAGATAATTGCTGAAAATATGCACTTAGAAAAACTGACCTAAACTTTCAGGCATGACTAAAATTGTGCCTGATGATGATGACGCACTTCAGCATGAGTCGCCCCTCCCCCACTATATAAGACCTAAGCACCTTTGTTTTATCAATGGCTATCCAGCACAATTGAGAGTTACTTAGTTTTAATTACTGAGCTCATGGGCCCCATGCCTACCGCTACGGCGTGCAGTTAGCTACCTATCTATGCCTATACCTTGAAAAAAATACATCTTCCCTGGGTACCACAGTTTACAGACCAGCTCAGTATCATAAGTTACATTCCCAAGTGTTGTATGTACAATCCCAATTCCAATGAAGTTGGGAGGTTGTGTTAATCATAAATAAAAACAGAATTCAATGATTTGCAAATCATGTTCAACCTATATTTAATTGAATACAATACAAACACATTTAATGTTCAAACTAATAAACGTAATTGTTTTTAGCAAATAATCATGAACTTAGAATTTTACGGCTGCAACACGTTCCAAAAAAGCTTGGACAGGTGGCAAAAAAGACTGAGAAAGTGGAGGAATTCTCATCAAACACCTGTTTGGAACATCCCACAGGTGAACAGGCTAATTGGGAACAGGTGGGTGCCATGATTGGGTAAAGAAGGAGCTTCCCTGAATTGCGCAGTCATTCACAAGCAAAGATAGGGCGAGGTTCACCTCTTTGTGAGCAAGTGTGTGAGAAAATAGTCAAACAGTTTAAGGACAATGTTCCTCGAGGTACATCCATCCATCCATCCATCCATCCATTCTCACAAGGGTCGCGGGCGTGCTGGAGCCTATCCCAGCTATCTTCGGGCAGGAGGCGGGGTACACCCTGAACTGGTTGCCAGCCAATCACAGCCTTGACGTACAATTGCAAGGAATTTAGGGATTGCATCATCTACGGTCCATAATATCATCAAAAGGTTCAGAGAATCTGGAGAAATCACTGCATGTCAGCGGCAAGGCCGTAAACCAACATTGAATGCCCGTGACCTTCGATCCCTCAGGCGGCACTGCATCAAAAACCGACATCGATGTGTAAAGGATATCACCACATGGGCTCAGGAACACTTCAGAAAACCAATGTCAGTAAATATAGTTCGGCGCTACATCCGTAAGTGCAACTTGAAACTCTACTATGCAAAGCAAAAGCCATTGATCAACAACACTCCGGCCCGCTTTGTCATTTTATGTGGCCCGTGAAAGAAAATCATTTGCGTCAACTTCATGTTTCTCGTAAAAATACCAAAATTGCAAGCATTCTTTGTTACCAATCCACCTTTTAAAATAAATGTAATAATAGTTAAATATTTCGTTTTCTTGGCTTTAGATATAAAAACTAGTTATGCATCAATTTGTTGCGTATACTGTATATATGATCATTCATTTTTATGGGTTCACATTCATAACGGCCCTCCGAGAAAAGCTATAGCTACTGTACAATGTGGCCCGCCACAAAAATGAGTTCCACACCCCTGCTCCATACTGGAAGCATGTGCTCAATGTCTGTCATGAACTGTGAGCCACAGGCTGAATAACGTGTGCTGCCACGTTTAATAAATGGTTATGTTTCCCAGAAATGTGGACCTACACACAACTTCGGGCGAGGCAATGACATACTGGACGGCTTTGTATCTCCTGCCTGACTGGAGGAGCGTGAATGAATGATGAAGGGGGTGAGAGGGTTCCTCTATGAGCAAGATGGCTTTGCTGATCACAGAGCTCTCATACAGATGTGACGGTGGAGTTTGTGGTGAACCAATTACTTTGCTAGCTTTTAGCTTGTTTTGCGCAACATTTTTGTTTTCTGTTTGCTTGTGAGGAAGTTGTACCAGGATGTGATATTTAACGTGACAATTGATTCTATGAATGACTGGTAGACCATCATTAATTTTTTTTAACTGTGTTAAAACTCAGTGTTGTTGGAAAGAAAGGCAAGTGTCCATCTGTGTCCCCAGACCACCACCAAGATACCAAGACACCAAGGCCATCTTATCTGCATATTTAAAGACTCATTCCCTTTTTTTGCCACAGGTGATGCTATTGGTGTTAGGCAGAGAACATAATGGGGGCTAAAACACTACCTTGTGGTAGCCGTTGGTTTAAAACCAGTTTACGGGACTTAAAACTATTTAAAAACACCTTCTATGGTCTGCTGTGGTCGATTAATTATAAAGTCCTTTGGGGTGTGTTTTCAGCGCATTCAGCGGACATGCCTGCCGCTTCTAAGAGCTGAGAAAACATCTCGATTTTTCACCATTTGGAAGCGTCATTTTATATACTTGGTGATTTTTTTTCATGTCTTCAAATTTAACAGGTTTGTTAATGACAATTCACTATGGTGTGTCACATTTATGACATTTTTATGTTCATTTTACAGGGACTTTAACTAAACAACAATTGTTGAAAAGGATTCTAGACAAAATATTTGGAACTAAAAACTCAAATTTTGTGCAGGTTATAAATAATGTTGGACTTAACAGTCTGTTATTTCATGTGTACATTCCACTTTTCATATGTATATAGATTTCCATACCTTGTATCTTTTAATGTTTTTGGTTTAACTGCTATACCTGGTTTTTTTTTCAGGGAGACTTAGCCCTGCTGGGCAAGTTGCTGAGGCTCCTGTTCTGGCAAAGGCTTCGCGTCAGATGTGTGAAACTGAAAAGAAGAAGAAGAACCCCCCCCTGCCCCCCCCCCCCCCCCCCCCCCCCCCCCCCCAAGAGAGGAAATGGAAGTAATATCCTAGCATCAAAGCAACATCTTTGTGTTTGTTCTTCTCACATTTGGAGTTTGCTGAGGGCGGGAGTGGTGAGACGAAAAATCTAATGGTAGCACCTGTAATGAAATGACCTCTGAAGGAAAAATACAAGAAAACAATTGTGTTTTATTTTTGGAGTGCCACTGAAATACAATCTTGACTATTCTCGACGGAATTCTCAAAATTTGGTATGTTTACCTGCTGAGACAAGTCGTAGGGGAAGTACTGTGAATGGTAAAAGAGAAGAAAAAAAGTTTTACAAAGTTCCTTATTGTGGTAAACATGATTACAGTCATTCAATAACTGTATCTAATAGGGACTATACTGAATATGAGTGTATATATATTTATCACTTCCACACTCAGTCTGCCGGGCGGCTGTGGAATAGAATACTTGATGAAACCGTGAGAGGGGAATGGCTGCAGTAAAAGAGAGAGGGGGGAACAACTACATTGCCCACATAGGCAATGTTTTAAGTATAGTTTCACATTCTTAACTGAAATATAAGTGAGTTAACTACTGTAAATGATGCCATACTGTGCTGTACTGAAATAATTGTATTGAACAGCCAACCAAATTTCCAAAAGAGACCAAAACGAATTGGCATTGCTTTCCATGCAGCACATCCTGACCTCCCTTCAATGTATTTGTATCCCAATGGAGTCAAAGCATGCATGACATTAATCCTGGTTCATTTGCATGACTCTTTCTGTTCCACACTACCCGTGTAGGTGGTATCTGTTGTCTGGCGCCTGCAAAGTGAGGCAGGTAACGGAAGAAGGACTCGAAAGAAACAGAAAAGAAACCCGATTAGTTCATGTAATGCAGGAGTGACACTTGAAAGCCAATGAGCCATCATAACCTTCACCAAAATGCAAACAATTTACAGTAAATACAATGAAATAAAATAACCTTTTTGATGAATGAACCATGAATAAACATTTGTCACCTAACCCTCTGGAGGAATCGATGTAAATAATGACAATGACGCACCATGCTATGTCTTTTATAGCATCATCTCACTTGATAGCCAATCACAGTGAACGACTAAATTACAGCTGACCTCATCTACCTTAAGTCTAATAGCACACTTGGCTTGATTACAGCGTCTAGTAAAAGTCACACCTTTACTCTTCTCCAATTATAAATCTTTTCATGCTGCTTTGCAACTTCCTTTCCAATGTTTTTTTTTTTTTTTTTTCAGTGGAACTAC
Organism: Phycodurus eques; assembly: GCF_024500275.1. NCBI lineage: Eukaryota > Metazoa > Chordata > Actinopteri > Syngnathiformes > Syngnathidae > Phycodurus > Phycodurus eques. The sequence goes on from NC_084530.1 coordinate 7,172,465, forward strand.
GAATTAAAGATATGCCGATTTAACGAAACAGTACATGTTTCCAAAAATAGTTTTCCGCTATTGACAAAGTCTGTTCGTTCCAGAATTAGCTGCTGTTGTTTACTTGTGTGTCCTGCGAATGATTGGCGACCAGTCCCTCACCTCTCACTCAGAGTCAACTGGGATAGGCTCCAGCACGTCCGCGACCCTAGTAAAGATAAGCAGTGCCGAAATAGATGGATGTTTACTGGTGCTGTTGCACAATATAGGCAGAGACTGGGACACACAAATTTCCAGGTCACAGATATACAATATGACTAGATCCAACCAACGGGGATGATTCCCGTGCCTATGTGGTGGCATTGTTGAACGTGACAACAGTCCATCAAAGGCAATGCATTGACGTTTGGCGGCCATGTTGAATGTGGCAAAATTTCCAGGACATGCATTGGCATGGTGGCCATAATGGCAGGAGTTCCAGCTATTCTTGCATAGACCTCTACGCAGAGAGAGAGCAGCATGGCAGCAGTGTTAACTTAAAGAGGGGTTTGCCTTTTTTTTTTTGTCAAGCCATTCGTCTATGCCAATGGTTTGGAACTAGGAAGCGCACTAATTCCTCACGGCTCATGAAAGCTACCCGCCTTGATTCGCCCATGAGTAGGTATGTTGCTAAATCCAGAAAAATGGCCGCCATCTTCTTTTAATTTTTTTGGTGCCGAATTCCGGGCACGTCAATTTAGCGGATGTCCCACCAAAATCACATTTTCTCATTGTTTAGCGCAAGGTAGTACTGGTTCTTTTCAGAATGCGTTGTTGGGAAATCCCTTTACCACCTGGTTTTTGAATTTTTCAATTCAGTTAAGGTTTTCTGTACTTAAAATTGAACCCATCAGCTCTGAAATTACATTTCAAGTTGCAGCCCATGCAAGTATTATTGCACCTTGACATCAATTAAATCACACGGTTGCCAGTTGCTGGTACCCAAGTCTTGTTCAATAAAGTTAAATAGCTCTCAGCACAAATCAATATTGTTTCTTACATTGTTTGCAGTACTGATGGCTTCATTGTAGGTGGTTGGTGCAATAATGCTGTATGCAGAGGTCAGTAAGACTGGTGAAAGTGATGCAAAGATTTGGTTAGAAAATCTGTGTTTCAAAAAATAAAAGCTCCCCGGTTTATAATATATAAAAGAAATGTTCCAAGCCTAATCATTTGGCACCTAATGGGTCCTCTTCTAGTGTTGCTACAAATGTCATTCAGAGTAAAGTCATTTAAAAGGGTTTCAGCATGTTGACCCTCCCTCTGAATCAATTTCAGAACGGTGACTCTTGCGACGCATTAAGGTCTACGTTCTGCCCTGCAAACCGACTTACTTCAAACATTCTTGATAATCTTATTGGCCAATAAAGATCAGATTTCAAGATGAGGATAAAATATTTGTCAATTCCATGTTCAACTCAAACCACTATTGCAGAGTAGTTAGGCTTATATTTGTACATTTCTTTTCAAAATACATTGTCCATATAAGAATTATTCAGTATAATAAAATCATATGAAATATTATAATAATAGTATTATAGTGGAATGGTATGATAATAACTATAGACTATAGATAAAAACCAGCAACATAAATAATGGACACAAATTAGTATTTTTATGTGCAAAGGTTTATTTTCTATTTATTGAACAATAACTTTCAGTTTTAGTCCACCAATGGAGCACCACGATTATCAAACACAACTAGAAAAGTGGTACAGATTCCCTCTGCTGTAGTGCGTCACTACTGTAGAAGGCACAACTTCTACGAGGTCCACCTTCATCTGTCTGACGCAAGCTAGCTAGGTTAGCTTCACAGTTTAGCTCACCAATAGCTGCTCAGAGATGATTTAAACTTTAAATCAGTTATGCATTTCAATAAATGACAATAAATGATTGACAATAGAGAAACTGGAATCGAGAAACTATCAGTATTGAAATACCGAGAGCGCAATTTTAGTATTGATGTATACGTACATAGAAATGTGATGATTACACGTTTACACAATATTTATCACCACAGTAACATTGTTAGATATATTGGAACTGTAAACACTCATGCAAACGTAAAAATAACGTGTATTCTTCCAAATAATAATTATAATAATGGGCGGGACAATGGCGGACTGGTGAGCACATCTGCCTGTCTGAGTTGAGTTCACTGCCACCATACAGTGGCTCTTGCTTTGAAAAACGTATAAGTCGAGTCACTCGTATCGCAAGGCACCACGGTAGAGTGTTTCTGAGGCAGAAAGTGAGAATTTTGTTGCAGCTAGTCCAAAGTGGGTGACTCAGTCCTCGGCGACTGAGACTGAGGTTTCTGCTTCATGGCATCAACACGTTGAGCAACCTGAGTTTGAACAGCGCCTCCTTCAGGATGCATAGCAGCGATGACATTATGACAAACCCAAAAATATTTTCAAAGTCGAATAAGCCGATTGAAGGCTGTGAGATATTGTTTAAGGCTGACCCCCTATGGATCAATGCATGCATTCAAGGGTCGTCCTATCGGAGCCCTTTAGAGTAAACTCAATAAAAGTAGAGGCGGCCGCATGATCTTATGCATTGCTCGTGATGTGAAACAACAAATCCAGTAAATCCCCTTACTGCTTGTTTTCCACCATGATACGGCTGGAATGGCTGCAGTTCAATAGACATCACATCAGCACCTGTGGGTGCAGATGATGTGTCATTATCTCACTAGTGGTGTCAAAATAATGCGGGCAGCGTCACTAGCTGGGTGGGATGAAATGGGAAAACTGCACCCATTCCAAAGAATGCTGATTAATAAAACAATGTGTGTGTGTGCGTGTGTGTGTGTAGGTGCGTGCGTGTGCATGCATGCGTGATTCCCTTTCTCTGTGTGCACTGAGCAGGGTTCTTCTCTCACCAAAAGCTTAATATACTTTAATCAAATCATTCTCATGCATAGATAACCACAATTCAATGATTGAGGAATTTTGTAGACAGAATATATAATATAATAAATGTAAGACCAGGGGGGAAGTGTCAGCGGTAATGCAAAAATATCACTTAATATTAAAAAAGTAAAAAGATTCCCAATGATGGACTCAAACACCACAGTGCACAAAGACTGATGATTCAAAAGCAGTTAAGGGATTTTTGGGAAACAAGTGCTACTGTGCTCACAAAACACATGCAATAATAATTGACCTCAGCTGCCTAAAGCACATTGCATTGATGTAATTGAAACATGCACAGTCATGAGTAGGGCCTTGACTTACAGCCTGCATTTCATTTATTTATGAGATGAGATTTATTTATTTTTTTTTCACTACCACCAGTGCATATACGTATGCTGTCATTTTGCTGTGGCTCAATGTACTGTACTGCATGGAAGAGGAAATGATGCTGAGTCATGATAAATGGAATGCTGAGCGCAGAGAAGGATGAAGCAAAGATGACGTTTTTGAACCTGAACGTTTGCGTGGGCATGCCTGACATGTTAAATATGACAACACATTATACCATTCCATGCTGTGTGGTCTATGCTTTCCCATCTATAGTTTAGAAAACTGCCTAAATTTCCATTGGACACTTGATTGAGTACCCCTGCACAACGACTAAGATCTATCACTGATCTAAAAGTCACCCTATATTGACAGCTTCCGTGAGCATTATTATAACATTACTATCATAAGCTAATGCTGCTACATTGTTAGCTAGTGCTAAACTGAACCCCTGTCCTCAGAACTAAGAGGCAGATGTGCTAACCAGTCGTCCACCGTCCCGCCTCATTCAACATCCGTCCATCCATTTTCTGAGCCGCTTCTCCTCCCTAGGGTCGCGGGCGTGCTGGAGCCTATCCCAGCTGTCATCGGGCAGAAGGCGGGGTACACCCTGAACTGGTTGCCAGCCAATCGCAGGGCACATACAAACAGACAACCATTCGCATTCACAGTCACACCTACGGGCAATTTAGAGTCCTCAATTTATGCATGTTTTTGGGATGTGGGAGGAAACCCCGGAGAAAGCCCGGAGAAAACCCACGCAGGCACGGGGAGAAGATGCAAACTCCACACAGTCGGGGCCGGGGATTGAACCCGGGTCCTCAGAACTGTGAGGCTGACGCTCTAACCAGTCGCCACCGTGCCGCCCTCATTCAACATTGATAAATAAATTTTCAATACTGTCCCATTTCATAAATTCATGGCAGAGTGAGTGTTTTTCTGTAATTTTCCAAACCATCACTTCAATATGATAACATTCTACTCCACATATACAGTAATCATCATAATTAATGTATCAGTATGGATACCTTGTTGTTTAGAATATTAAAAAAAAAAAAAAAATGTCATCTGTTGTCTCCTTGCGGGTCCTTGGTGGTCTGTGGGGTCTGCGGGCCTGTTCTCTGGGTCGTTACTGGAAGTAGATGTCGAGGGGGGGCAGGTGCAGACGGCGGCCATAAATTGGGAAACAGAGGCCAGCAAGGGAATGCATGGCACGGCATCATCCAAGCACTCATAAAAGATCATTTTTATACCATCTCTGTCCAGAATGTCAGCCTTACCTCATGACTGTGAGACTCCTCACTGTCAGACTCGCTACTGCTTTGGTGATGACACCCCTGTGGGAGTATTGTATCAGCTACATTTAAAGTCAAAGAAAGGCAACGAAAAGAAGGATGAAGGTGATGTTTTTGTACTCACGGTGACAGACAAGTGGATCAAGCAGAGGAACAAAAGAAAAAGGAACTTCATCTTTGGCTTGAAACTTTAAAGCTCCCTGAACGAGTGTGAAAAGTGGTTTTAAAAAATGAATGAAAACTACAGTGATTGGATTTAGCCTTGAAGTCGGACCTTCCCGGAAACTCGAGCTTTTAAATAGCTTCAGTGGCTTCAATACACTGAATACACGTTACATCAGACATGGGGTTGGCTCAAGAAAAAAGACAAATAGGCGTGATGCAATTTCATCAGCCTTTGGAATTACACTACATGAGTATAAGCCATACAGAAAATGGATGGATGGATGGATGGATGGATGGATGGATAGACAAAGATTGTGCAACATTTTGAACAAAATATGGACTGGGTCTACACTTTTCCACTTTTTTGGGAAGAGTTCCCATAACATTTGTATTGTTTGAGTGGGAATTTTACCCATACATGGGAAGAACATTTGTGACATCATTGATCACCAGGGACACCTCCAAATATTCTTCGGTGGGGTGGTCAAAGGCCTTTGTCGATGGGTGGTGGGTTGGCCGCAGCCAAACATCGGGGGGCCAGTGGGATGCCCAAAAAATTGATGAGGGTGGTCTTGGCCACCCATGACCACGCCCTGATGGCGCCGTTGCAGATCACTCCAGTTCATCTCACAGGTTTTTGATAGGGTTGAGGTAAGGGTTCTCAAGTTCCCCCACACTAACTTGGTCCTATCATTCCTACTCATTCACTGCCAGCCCTCCCAGTTAACATAGATATTTGATTTCAAAAGCCGTCATTGGCAGTGAATTAGTTTGAAGGCCCTTGCTTAATGCACTGGGCCTCAAAGTTGAAAATTATAGTTCTCCAAAATGTCTTGGCAAAATGAAGGAATAAAATTCCATTCAACGGATGGATCTACCTCAACTCCCAATTTATTTCATTGAACTCAATCTACTATTACTTCTACTCGTCAGTATTAGTCTATATGAAGGTCACATCATGGTGACTTTTTCTACACTTAGTACAAGTACAAGTACCTTTGTCCCCATGACCCTTTATTAGGAGCTCTAACCGTTAGTTTATCCGTGATTTGAAGCACCAATGGGTCACATTTGCGCATATGGAGAAGGCTTCTATGCACTTTGTGGGGTCACCTGAGATGATGTTGACATCAGATATGTTTATGACGACTCTGCATCTTTTTGCACAATTGTTTTTGTCAATGTCTTTATGTCTCCAAAGTGTTCTGTAAATTGACTGTCTGTGGTACTAGAGCGGCTCCAACTACCGGAGACAAATTCCTTGTGTGTTTTGGACATACTTGGCAAATAAAGATGATTCTGATTCTGATTCTGATTCTGATTGTGACTGACAAGACACTCAGTCAGTCGACATCTACTTCCAGTAACGACCCAGTATGGTCTCGACAGACTGTTGAATGACTGACCTTTGCAACTGTGTACATGATGAAGGGGGGAATTCTCTGATTTCTGGAAATAACCTTATTTTTCAGGAGACCCAGGAGGAGGCAGCTTGACAGTGATGTGTTGTATTGCAGGTTGTTGGATTGCTGACTTATCGCTGATTTTTGAGATTTTTGTTCCATTGACATTGTTTAACCCTTTTGTGAAACCTATTAACCATGACTTGGGGAATAATATCAATGTTTGGGTACAATTGCCGATTTGTCCCTCCTCTGGAATGTGTGGACAGGAATAATTTAGTCCACTCCCCTGGCAAGAGCAGATTCTGCGGGGTTGTGATGAATTTATTACAGGGATTGTTTGCAGGACTTGTCAGGTGGGCTTCTGCGACGAGGAAGACGACCTGTTTAAATGTCGATTGCGTTTTGTCTTCCTGTTGTTGTGTGTTTGCTGTGCTGGTAGCCTTCAGGACCTTTGCTGTACTGACAGCATCAACTGTCGAGTGGATCAGCGACGGCTGTTGACAAAGTGTGCCCCGGGTAAAGTGGACAAATTGATTGATAATGTATCCCAAAGGGAGGTTCGCATTCCAATTCCGATCTTTGATTCAACACTATACTTTTTATTGGAGTTTTCTGGTTTAAGTAGGTTCATCACAGGTGGTTAGATGGAGGAGAGAAGCTGTCTCCACGAGGGGACAGCGGATAGATGAAAGCTTAGGAATAAATGGTGCATGTCGAGTGGGGTCCGCAGTATGACAAATATAGGAATAATGTCTAATGTAATAATGTCCAGGAATTTCACATGATATGGTGGTAAGTACATAAGCGCCACAATGACGCTGAATTGAGGGGAAGTAATTAAAAAACATCTATTAACACCGCGGCTGATTTTATAATTATTCAGAGACGGAGTCAAGAGATATGGATGTTGACATTAACAATAAAGATATAGTCATTATGGTATAATGAGTTATTACATTTTGGGGTCTACTATATACGAGATGACGCAGTCATGTCCGAACTCGGGTCTAAAAGACGCATTGGGTTAAAAGGGGAACGGTGAGAAAATTAAGGCAAATTCAAGTTAGAGTATGACTGAGTGCTAAAACATTTGAAATAGCTGGGGGATAAAGATAATTGGAAGGCTACAGTGAATTGTTAATTCACTATTAGGAACTATACAGTTCCTAATATGCATGTGATAGATGAATGTTTGGGAAGCCACATGTGGGCTTCCAAATTGCATATCCGAGTTTGGCTAAGACTGTCACCAATTTACATTGTATTAATATGGGGTTAAGTGGGGGTAGCAGGATAGTTGATGGTTTGAATACTACTGCTGGGAGGTCTCGTTCTTACAGAGCCGAGCTCCACACGTGCGGTCTCGCGGGGACGATGGCCAGGAGGCCGGCACAGATACAGATGATGGATGGACCATTGGACCGCAAGTCAACTGCAACATGCATAAATATATATATATATATATAAATATATATATATATATAAATTATAATTGCACAATAGTTGCTCTTGGGAGGGGACCGTTGCTTGATTTGATATTTATTATACTGTTTATGTTCAATGATTGGAACAGTTCCAAGGGGGGTCTGTAGTTATTGGAGTTGTAAAAGAGTTAACTTCAATAAGTGTTTCATTGAGGGTTAATGTGACAGTTGTTTTTGTGTCCCAAATTACATTGAGATTTGATGGCGCGTGGTCCCACCCCAACAGCGATGATTTTTTTATCTGAAATGGATTCTTTTTTATGTGCTTAACGGTGTTGTCTTATGTTATCTAGAGTAGAATATTATGGTTTCATAATAGAATGGCTCCCTCTCGTTTCCTCTTCTCCTAGAGAAAGGCTTTTCGACGGGGAGTCGCGAAACCTTGGCGCTCCCACCAGGATGGACGTACAAGTGTATAAAATGAGATTTAGTTGGCTTTGTGTCATGCAGAGGAAATTGGTTTATTTGGCTGTTTGAGCCTTAGGTGTGAGCTCACGGGAGCGGCAATGGGACGCAGGGAGCAATTCGACCTTCATAGGTTAAATGCCTATCCAAGTTAAAATTTAACCCTAAGTAGATGCCTTGGAGCATTGTAGGATTTCTTTGACCAATTAGACAATTTCCAAATTGAGCTGCAGTGTTTTACACATATTAACAGCCTTAGCTTCAAATAACCAGCACAGACTGAAATGATTGTCTAAGTTGCTGATCTTGGGGTGGGGTATATTTGTGTTTGCCAATACTACGCGCAACACCTAAAAAAAAGAAAATTTGCTGGCTCTGTGATGAAACGCTGCCACCTTGGGTAATAATGGAATGAAATCTTGGGTGCTCGTTTGCTGGTAGGAGGAGGGGAGGTGAAACTCTCCTGCTCTGGAGCGAGTCTGCACAAAGTCTCCAATAATGCCACGAAAACTCACAAGATTTGTTGCTTATTACTTTGTGAAATGTTTTTGCAAGAGGCGTCTGAGACGTTGCTAAATGTAAAACCGAGTTGCCGCTCGCATGCTGCATGCCCTGGCACCCCCTCCCCCCACGCCAGTCAGTTGTCATGGTAACAAAAAAACATTTTGCATGAGATATTACCAGCCATGTGCATAACGTCTCCTTTAAGTGGGCTTGAAAACCAACTAGAGGACTGTTGGACTGATGTCATCCTCATTTATTCCTCCCATACAGGCCTAAACTCCTCTCTTGGTCGATTGTCACTCGCTCACTCTTGAATAAAACCAATCACAAGGAGACGATGGGGTTATTGTGGTTTTAAAAAAAAAAAAAAACATTGTTTTTCAATTGACCACGTAAAGGTTGTGTTTTGGTGTGCACGGACACATTGTTTTCATTCTAAATAACAGTCTCTGAAAAAGCCAGATTGATCCTCCAACATGCAATGGCTGCTACAATTGGGAACAGAGCCAATACTGTACCAGTAAGTGCTGCAATATTGTTTTTGAATATCTCGCCAGTGGCTAAATTGAACTCTGTGTGTGTGTGTGTGTGTGTGTGTGTGTGTGTGTGTGTGTGTGTGTGTGTGCAGAGCACAGCTCACAGCTGGGAGCAGAAACTGCCGTTTTATTCGGAACTTGGGGTTGTAACATGGACCTAAAATGTATCCCTCTTCAATTTCGATGAAGTTACTCCATTTTGGGAAAGAGTGTAATAGATGGATTATGTATCCCATGGCATCGGTTTACTTTGTTCTACAACATTAACACAATGGATTCGTGCTGACACAAAACAGTTATCTGGATTCACTGAGCGCTAGATGGATGCCTTAAAAAAATATTTAAAAATTAATACACAGGCTAAACATAAACAAGGGTGGTTATTTCACTGCAGAGTGTGCAAGGACAATAAATATTGTATTCTATTGAACTATGAATTATGTAATTTTAAAATAACTCCTATGGAACGTCCAATAGTTTCTCGGGTGGTTATCAATTTTAAAATTGTTCTAATTTCAAAGCAGCTTTCCCATGTCAAGTCAGGACACTTTATTTGTTCATTTTGTAATCTCTTTAACAATAATGTCAACGACTATATGATCAAACTAAAAGTACTCATCCTTTGATGATACCTGACAGATACATAACAAATAGGGAAAAGGAAGGGGTTTGCCGAGATAGCAACTGAAACAACCCTTTCCTATGTGGGGGAAAAAAAATCTAGTTCTCTGGTTATCAGCGCACATGGAGCGATTAAAACTAACTTTAGGCATGAGGCGGGGTACACGCTGGACTGGTTGCCAGTTAATCGCAAGGCGGTGGGGGAACTTTCCATCCTGAACTTTATGACTGTGAGGCGGACCTGCTGAACACTTCAGCACTGTGCTGAGCTCTTTTACCATTATATAATATGTTTCTAGTAATCAAATACATACTGAGCCCCAGACGTGACATGACATGAGTGCAAAAAAATGGTAATTGTCTTTTCTTATTCAGTTCTTATCACTATGCAGCAATACCAGATGATCTTTGTAGCTCATCCCCAGCATGAAAAATGAAATTGAATCATACTATCCTTGTCTATTGCCTTTAACATCTGTGTCTGCCTCGACCTTACCAGTTCCTGTTCTAAGGAAGGTGTGCTCGATTTGCATCCCATAATGTCCAGTATGAAGTCACGGCGACTTTGTGGCTTATTCAATGTTGAAAACAGCGTCGCTACTCCCACGGCTACTGTAGTTTGGATTCGGATCAAAACAAATATTTGTATGCATATTTTACCGAATGATTCCACGAGTATGTGTGTTTATTTTACCACGGAAAGGGTTGGAAAGAAACCGAAGGAGCAATGAAGAAACTTCATTAAAGGATGATAGACAAAGATCATTACTTCTAGTTATTACTTACACTGTATATAATAAATGCAACAATTCTATCCAAAAACACAGTAATGACACAGAAACCGGACAAGTGAGTCAGGTACTCTTTGGTATGCGATTAGAATATTTTTTTTATTCATGAAAGTAGCGCTGAAGCCTTGCTGATAACACATAACTCCGACACACATCATTTTCCATGCATGATGTTTAATTAAATTGAGCGGTGGGTGTGAAAAGAAAAACAGTTGGTTCTCGGCGTAACGTGACTGGTGTCATTAAGTCACAATGTTTGTCACAGGTCGCTTGTTGTTAGCCAACTGGAGCAGGTGTAGCCCCTGTCGAGGTTGTGGTGGTGGGCGTGGTTTTTTGGAGGAGGGTAAAAAGGTTCTGGATCAACTGCAGCAACCGACTCTGACTCAGGGGAACCTTTAAGAAAAGTAAAACATGAAAAATAAAAATAACAAAGGGATTACTCAGTAAGAAAGGCCTAATAATCTCATACTGACGTTCATCTCATCGGAGGAGGAGTCAGAGTCTGAGTCCGAGTCCGAGTCCGAGTCCGAGTCCGAGTCAGAGCTGGATCTTGCAAGGCGTTTGGGTGCTTTGTCTGCCTGATGACAAAGTCACAAAATAACGAATGAATGGTCAGTTGATCTCATAAGGACGTCAGTCATTGTTGATGCACTATTTTTGGTTGGTGTGTGTAGTGTGGGCAAGTCCTGATATGCAGCAAGGATTATGATCTGGACCGCTCTCAGTAGCACATAATGTCTGGCGAGCAAATGTTCATCCAGCCATCCATTTTTCTGTTGCGCCGATCCTCGTTAGCGTCACGGGTGAGCCGATACCATCTGACTGTACACCGTGAAGTGGTCACCAGTCAGTAGCAGGGCACATAGAGACTAACAGCCATTCACAATCACATTCACACCCAAGGACAATTTAGTCTTCCATTAACCTAACATGCGGGTTTTTGAAATGCAGTTGGAAACCGGAGTACCTGGGAAAACCCACGCAATCATGCGGAGAACACAGCAAGGGTTTGCAGCCTGGCAACATCACAACTGCAAGGACAATGTGCTGCGGCAAGTAGATGTTGTTGCTCATTGTTATTTTGATTTCTCTGTAAAAGTCAAATGGAAAGAAATTTGACGTTTTGCTAAAAAGAAGGAACTTAAATTGCAAAGTGAAAGTACCTCAATTACGAAGAAGTGGTCTAACCCATACCAGATGATTGAGATAGCAACATTGTAATACGTTTGATAAATGATTACTTTCTTGCAATAAATGCAACATTTTGGAAGTTCATGCGCAACACTGCCAAACAATTGTTGTACAATTCTGAATTTAACCGGACTTTTTGGGGGGGAAAGTATGCCTGCAAAGTCAAGGTCAAACCACTGCCAGGTGACATCAGCTCAGCGAAGAATGTAGATCATTTTTTTAAATTTGTCTGTTTGCTTGTTTGTTGGTTTTCCGCTTCCTTGCATTGGTTCCAAAAGAAGTTGAGAAAGGAAGAATATCAACAGTTATATGAAGTCACTCGGACTGCTATTCAAAGCAGTGAGAGACTCATCACCATGTGCACTGACAGTTTTTAAAGTCAACGTTGTTTCTCCTGTGGTTAACCACTTTGTATGTTTCTGTGACAAGCAATGATGTCAAATAGCGAGCTACATGGACGCCACAGTGCCAGCAGAGGCTTCGTGCTCATGTGGAAACAATAACAGCAACACAGTAAGAAATGTACGAGCGCTGGCACAACACTCCGCAAAATATGGCCATTTGCTTCACCAAAAGTGTGTTTGCCACATTGTCATTTAATCATTTCAAAGTGGCTTAAGGTGCTAATGTTACGTCCATTGAGTAAAGCATTTCAGTATCCGATCCTTCGGTCAGCTCTCTACCATTTAAAGCGTAGGTTTTTGGACAAAATGAAATTGCATTCTTACGTTATGCACTTACCGGGTGAGCCAAAGCGAGGCTCAGGAGGCAACCCGGCGCAAGTGCGACTTTCAGCATCCTTACAGTCATCAAACCTGTTCCAACAAAAATACAACGATCGATCTTCAAAATTCAATCTGCGACAAAAAAAAAAAAAAATGAAATGAAATTAGAAGACAATTGAAAAAAGACAATTACAGTCAAGTCTTGTTGAGTCGACAAGCTGGTGAGAATGTTGTTGCGATCTGGCAGTGAAACTTGAATTATATACAGAGGAGGAGCTGACGTGCACATACATAACTGTTAGCACATTGCAATTATTAGGAAATCAACCACCTCAACATTGCAAGGTGTTTATCAATTAGTCACCCCAATCCAGTCATTTGTAGCCTATATTTGCACAAACCTGAACTAATGCGACATGAATTCCCAGATTACATTCTTTGCATTCAAATACAAAGTCTTGTAATATGTACATTTGTATCTTTTCTTGCCTTTTGTCTTTTCCCCAAAATTGAAAACACATGCCACAAGGAATTAAGTGGTGTTATGATGACAAATGAGGCGACTTTGTGGTGTCTGCAGGGAACGCCCAAGTGCTTGTTTTTCGACTTGCCTATCAACACATTTGTATTATTGTATTTGTATTTCCTCCCAAAGTATGTCATATGTTTAAATTTGCAAATTGACAATTAAATAAAGGTGAATTTTGATCATTATTTGATTAAAAACAAAAACAGGGAATTACTCATTTTTGTTCTGTATATGCTATAGTTTATTTAGCTTTTATATTGATGTTATTATTTGTACCACCGCGGGCCCTTGAGTACCATCGTTTCAATCCTCTGTATGTGTTACGCATATTGAGGAATTGACAATAAAAGTACCTTGTACCTTGAAAGATCGGAACATACTGTGACACAGTTGCTGTATTGGATTTAGTCGAGCGTGATTAAGAAGGGTTGTATTGAGAAATGTGAAATGTGTGTCTCAATACTTGCAAGTATAAAGACAGGGTGGGAGGATAAGCGGTACAGAAAATGGATGGATGGACGGATGAAGTCCTTCAAGGCCCATACTAAATTTAGGACAAACATGATGCAACATTGTAAAGTGAATTCAGAGATGTGTTTTTAAATACATATGTACGTATAGATGGACATGTTTGAAGATAACTGACGAATACGTGCAAATACTGCGAACTGCGTAGTCCTAAATTGTGGAGCGTTGAAGTGTTTTAGACCATTTCAATTTTTTGGGTGTGGCTAAAATGGTGCCCAGTGGGCCGGAGATTCCCCTCCCACTATATTAGAAATCGGGTGCCTTCATTCGCATCAGCGGCTATCAGGTGCAATTGCGAATTAGCTAGGTATAATTACTTGGCCCATTTAGCTAGCTAGTCACGCTTACACCCCGAAAAGGCATCTTCCCCGGAGGCCACAATTTACGGGACAACTCGCCGTTGTTATTTGAGCTCCCACGTTATGTTGGTTGTGCTATTCAGGCTACCCTAATATGTTGAAACGTAAAGCATTGTGGCTATCTGACAAGCAGGAAACTTGTGCTCAAATGTCTGTCATGTAGTGTGAGCTACTGGCTGAATAACGTGGGGTGCCGTGAAGTGAGGAGGTGGGGATTGAGGGGGCCCTCCGGCGGAATGGTCACTGGCTCATTCATAATGGATCCAGTTCTAAGTATAGCGTGCAGTTAGACATCAAAGTATGTCCGCAACTTTGAAAAACAATACATCTTCCTTGAATTGCAATGCGTTTGGCGTTATTTAGGCTAACTTGTCTCTGCCGTCAGTTTGTCTCAGCAGGTGATTGAACTACTGCAAGAAAAAGGATATTTTCACAGCGCGACTTCAACAACAGCAGGAAAACTTGAGGAGTTATGTCACAATAATCATGGCCTCAACAACAACAACAACAACAAAATTATCATATACCCCCATTCTGGCCAACCCGCATTGGCTCCCTGTCGACTTGAGATGCGATTCTAGGGTCCTTTTACTTCTTCATAGAATATTACACGGGTTACCATATTCTTATATCGCTGACATAGTTCCACCTCCTTCCCTCAGGTAAGCATTAATGATCAATACAAACGAAATCAAGCAGACATTCCAACAGCTTCTACCATCTTGCCATTAGGTTGCGAGCGGCTAAGTAACTCCCAGGAATGTGTTTTTATTTCTCAAAAGTATCCATCCATCCATTTTCTGTACCGCTTATCCTCGCTAGGGTCACGGGCGTGCTTTTGTCAAAATAGCTGTCTCTTGTCATACTAGAGCGGCTCCAAATACTGGTGACAAATTCCTTGTGTACTTTTGACATACTTGGCAAATAAGGAGGATTCTGATTCTGATTCCGACTCTGATTCTGAAATGGGAAATGGAAAAATATCCTGTTCTGTTTTACAGAATGGGAAATGTGGCCCTGAGAGTGATGTTTTTTTTTTTATGGTACTTTTCAATGAAATATTTCAAAGGCATTTTATGTGCTTTGCCGTTATGGTTTATGACTTTGTTTTATTTGTACAGCAATAGCTTTGTGTTTCTCAGCATTTTTTCTGTTATCTACAGGACAATAAAGTCAATAATTTTGTTGTAACCATAGCTATAAGACAAAAACATTCAAATGTATGAGTCTCTGCAACATAAGTAATGATGATAGTTTTGACAGGATATGTTCAAATAATCAGTCAATAAACAATCTCAATGACGGTGCATTTGGTAATTTATCTAAATGTGTTATTTGACCAATGGTGAGTGAGAGGAGGATGGCCCAAACAATTATTGACTAAAAAGATTATTGACTAGAAAGAGGTCGATTCAGGTCCACTTCAATGATCTGGAATTTGTTCCCTGTGGTTCTTTTGCTTTTCATAAGAAGAAAGCATTGGATATAAGGTGTGATGCAGCACTTTTAGAGCAGCTAAACATTCGTTTCATTCCTCAATTAGAATGTTCAAATACATCTTACAATTCACAATAACAACATGATAAACAGTTTACATTAAGCTTTATTAAAAGGCATCACAGCAAGAAGAGTCCCGCAAGAAAGCGAGAGAGTTACAGTTTAATTTCCCGAGAAATACAAAGGTACAAATAAAATGTGTTTTTCCACCGCACAAAGAAGATGTTTAGTGATGCTGCAAATCACCTTGTTTTTTTTTTTTTTTTTGTTTTTTTCTGGAATTCAAGGCTCAATCAGGAAGAGGGAGGTGCGAGTCTAGTGAAGCACACAAGATTGGAATTGCAAGAAAATAAATGGAAATGCAAAAGGTTTAACCCTAAAGAAATATATTTCGGATGTTACGAGAGTTTTGTCATTGAAATATATTTGGTAAAGTTGAATTACCTATCTAGCCATCCATTTTGTAAACTGCACTCTCACAAATTGCTGTTTATTTAGGGTGAATTTACCACAGTATGTTATTGTATTTCATAATAATTGTAAAATACTGTTAAATTGTCATCCCTAGCAGATAAAATCACAGTTGAATTGGTCATTTAACAATTTACGGTTATTTTAACTGTAATTTAACAGCATTAAACAGCATTTCTAACGAATTGTGATCAAATAAGTGTGAATTACAACAGTACCTGTTTCTTACTGTATTTTATAATAATTGTAAAATACTGTTAAATGGTCATTTATTGCAGATAAATTAGCGATTAAATGAGTCTTTAGCATTTTGTAATTATTAGCTCTAAATTCACGGATTACAACAGTGTCATACTTTTTTTTTTTTTTAATAATTGTAAAACACTTGAATATTCATCATTCGCAGGTAAATTAACAGTCAACGCTCAGTTAACGTGAACAAACTGTAATTTGACGAGTCAGAATCATAATAGTTACAATAGTGATATGTATTCTTTTCATTGTTAGCGTGATCTTGCTGTGCGGAATGGATGGGAGAAATCAACATAGTTTCAGAGTGATATATATATATATACCTCGTGTCACCGCGCGGATCAGGAGGAAGTGTGCTTGACTGTTTCTCAGTGCCTTTTGGCCACGTCTGAAATAAGCTCACACAATTTAGAATGAGGTCACTGTGTTCCATCTATCCAGATTGTCAAATAGTACCTTCATTTTCAGTTTTATTATTCCAGTCACAAAGCAAGAGTGCAGTGTTTCCCAATCTTTAATGAGCCGAGGCACCGTATCTTGCATTAGAAAAATCTCACTGCCACCTATCAAAAGAAAAATACAAAATACAAATAAAAATGTCACAAAAAGTATAAATACTGAAATAATGATGATCTCATCTCAATTTCTTCACACAGTGACTTACTCAATACAGAGTCTGGGCCTGTATCACTAAATACAAGGAGGCCATGACTTATTCGGTTGTACGAATGGCAACAGGTGGATACGCAGGTTAATTCTACTTTCTCCCATTTAATGGACGAGCATTTAATTGTTCTTCCTGTCATTATACATGGATGGGACAGATGAACAAAGATAAAGTTCTCATTAATGAATAATAATTTCAGACAAATTAAGTGCAATTGGATTATTTCCTGTGGCACCCCCGATGATCTCTCCCAACGTCTCTCGTGTGACACGGCGCTTTGGCCGGGAATCACAGTTATATTATACTTGCAATTCACTGCGACTCTTGTCCTGAGTGCACCTTTGGCCGGGATACCTGTGAAAGACAATAAACATTGACAAAACCTACGTGTATATGTAGCATGTATGTATTTCTATGTGTAATACCCAACCGAACTGAGTGAGTGTAGCCGAGAAAACATATCTCTATTACAATAAAAACTGTGACTAAATAAAATGTTTTGTACTGAAATACTAATTCTGTTGTCCACACTTAAGGATCTGTCATGACTAATTCTTTGAGACAGGGACATAATGACTTGATTTTGTTGTTGTTGTTGTTGTTGTTGTTATGGACTACAAGGTAGTAGTGCTTCAATTACAAAATCAATGTCAATATATCTGCTGTTCGATTCAGCAAGTTCCTCTGCCCCAAGGATAACGCGTTTTGAACTAAGTCACCCTGGCAACAAATTGGTCACGCAAGATTAATGTCAGTTGCTAATGATCATGTTAAGATCACTCAAGATCACTCAATACGCTGGATGTAATGGAATGTCTTTTTGTGGTAATTTGTCATGAAAAAGAGATGAAATGAAATGAATGAGCTCGTTCTTGTGCAGCTGTTATGACAGAAACCAGACTGCTGTGTTCTTGACTTCATGTCATTCTGCTCATTTCACCTGAAACGTTCTCTGTGTGGTTGTGGCTGGGTTCTGCTGTGCCTTATTGGTCTGCAGCACAGCGGTCCTCTGCTGAGGATATCCATAAGGAGCCACGAAATACGGGAGTGCCTGTGGATGACACGGAGCTTCCGCTTAAGCCTGCAGAGAGTCCCTGAATAAATTGAGTGTCTCAATATCATCTGGCTTTCATCTCATACCTGCTGTCTGCGGAATGCAGGAAACCCGAAAGATGGGAATTGGAAATGCGGAACTATCGAAAGGAGATTAGAAATGGCGGTCATTCTTTTTGGGATGCCGCAGCTTCGGTAAAAAAACAATTGGGGTTTGGTACCTGTACAGGGTTTTGGTTCAGCTGAGGGACATTTGGAATATTGGGGCCCAAGTATCTCCTGCTGAATGTTGGGGAAAATCACTAGTGTCAGCTGGTTGCCCTGTGTGGGAACAAGTAGCTGGGATCTCTGGGAGCCATGTGGACTACGCCGCTGAGGGTTCATGTTTACAAACTGTGGCGTGAGCAGTACCTCGGGCACATACTGGGGAAATAGTGAAGAACCCTGGAAGATTTGAAGAGGATTGGCTCAGATACTGAATGTTTTTAGTTTCCTAATCTTACATAAAACATTTACCGATGATGAGAGTGGAGTAGTAGTTATACCTGCGTTTGTCCAAGAGTTGCAAGAGTAAGTCCATTCAGTCTCAGTATCTGAAAGCATTAAGATAGGGTTAGACTTGACAAAACGACCTCGCAACTGACTAAAAGTGACATGGTCTTAAAGACAAGAAAATATCAACCTCGTTGCTGTTGCTTGCAGGACGTCCAATTTGAACCTGAAAAAAAAAAAACAGCAAAGAAAAAAACTCAACTCTCTGACTCAAATATGGTTCGGTACACTTGAACGATCAAGTGATGTCCACTAATGTCTGTACTGGATCATTAACGTCTTAATGCACCGAAATGTGGTCAGACAATGATACAAAATCATCATCAAATGTTTTTGTAGCTTAAATCATGAAAAAAACACGATTGCACAAGTGACAAGCAGCAAAACGAGCTCACAAAATGTTGATGCAAAATTGTATGCATTGATAAACAGCAAAACACATACAATATTGTGCAAAGGTTGCCACCAGATTTGGTATTTTAATGACCTTGTTCATATTTTGCCTTAGGAAAACAGTAAACACTAGGAAACTTGCAGGTGCTTGCAATGAGATTATTTACAGTTCAATTTTTATTGACGTGAGTCAAATCAAAACAAAAAAAGCTTGGCAGAGCAAGAGATATGTACATACTGTACGTGTTGCTATGACATTTGAACAGCTTTTACCAGCATCATACTGAATTTATTCAATGTATTTAAGTCCATCATATTTTAGGTGTGGTCAGCTGCTTCTGTTTTCCACACTGAGGTTGTCTGGGGACAAAAGTTTACGTTTTTTTTTTTTTTTTGCCTGCCGACTTCGCAGACCACAGTAAACAACATAAACAGCCTTTGTGGTGGAAGTCCGTGTTTGGGCCTTTAAACTAATTACAGACTCGTTTGCCTGTGAATATAGTCGACTTTTTACCCGAACGTTTTTGATTGTTTAATCACGATACAAGCTTAATAACAAGGAAAACTTCTTTGGAATAAAATGTTGTAGGATGTGTTCATGAGATGTACATGAATATTTGTTTGCTCTCTCACACCAAAAACAATTGGGGGAGGCAAGCACTCAGTCTTTCGGCATTCTGAGACCCAGAGATTGCGTAACCCAGCTTTATTGAGACAAGGTGTGCGTTTTACATGAGAAAAACATCATGGCATACCGCCAAACAAAAATTTCACGTAAAGAATATACTGAATACTGACGGAACGACCTCGTCTCAACTTACTCACAAATTTACTTACTCTGTGTAAAATCTGGCCCTTTTAAAGAGAAAGTGAAATGTACTAAACAATGACTTACTCTGTTGTACACACACACACACATATATATATATATATATATATATATATATATATATATATATATATATATATATATATATATATATTGGGCGAATGGTTAGAATATCTGCCTCACAGTTCTGAGGACCCCCGTTCAAATCCGGCCTCGCCTGTGTGGCGTTTCTGCTCCCCCCGTGCGGGCGTGGGTTTTCTCCGGTTATTGCGGTTTCCTCCCACATCCCAAAAACATGCAAGGTTGGTTCATTGAAGACTCCAAATTGCCCATAGAGGTGAATGTGAGTGCGAATGGTGGTTTGTTTATTTGTGCCCTGCGATTGGCTGGCGACCAGTTCAGGGTGTACCCCACCTCTCGACCAGAGTCAGCTGGTAAAGGCTCAAGCACGCCAACGACTTGCTGAAAATTGTTTTGTTTTTTTTGTCTGTGTCGATCCTCAGTCATTCAGGTCTTGATAATCCACAATGATTTAATCAAGGCAATTGAACTCTTCCTGTTTGTTTCTTGAATTTGTTGTGTTTTTTTTTTTTTCTTGTTCTGAAAACATTAAAAAGTGACAATCATGCTACTCGGCTCATGATTTTATAATGGTCATCATTGCAATGATTGTAACGCATAATAGTATTGATAAAATGGAATGGAGAATGCTTTCATTTGTGGGCTTCATACAGTATGTCTTGCTTCTCCTCAGTGTCCGCTTTCTCCATCTTCATCTTCTGCTCTCATCGTCATCCGCGTAACGGGTGGTTGAGTCCTTCTGTGACAAGCTGCTATCAGCCGCTGAATCCTCATTTTACTGTGTGCCATCCAGCGAATGCCAATGCAAAGATCTGCACATGAAAATGCCTGCTGCAATCCATCAAGTTGGGTCAATATTTGAGCACGATTGACACTGTTTCCTGAAGCTGGTCCCTGTCTGTTGAGCTATGCCTCAGCACGTCCTGAGGACAAACCACCGTCCAACACTACAGCCAAATCCATGCCGTGCAATAGCAAAGACATTTTTTAACAATGAGGCAGCAGAAGGTGAAAGGCTGATTTCCTCTCTCTGCTTATATTGTTTCAAGCAGGGTCATCATCTCTAAGTTTGGACCAATCGGAGTGAAGTGCTGAATGTCACTGCAATCATCTGGATAATGCTTAATATTTTTCAGGATCGTTGCTGACGCCATTGCGGCCTCTTGAGGCTTGATCCACAAACAAAATATACGACAGTATTACATCTTCAACTGATGACCGATGTTTGGGCGTCAACAGAGAGTCACCAACATGATGCAACAACATAATGTGTGTTCCATTCAGCTTTTAATGCCACAGGGTGCAAACACAAACACCTTCTAAGGTAGGGTAAGTAACACATAGTTCAGAAGCAATTTTCCAAGCTACCGGACGCTGCAAAGGATCTATTTATTCAACGGCAATTACAGTAATTATGAAGCCTGCTACAGTGTACTGTGCAACACATCCTCCACTAAATGTTTACCCAGCTTGGAAAGCAGAAATAAACAGGTTTAACTCTAACTTTCAAAATGGTTTCTAGCGGTGGCATCTAAAATACAGCATAGTATCAAAATGTAGAAAATAAAATAAAGCATGTTGTTCTCCGATGTAATGTATTAGCAGACCAGGTCGTTACATATACAAGAAGTAAAAATGGATCTCACTTTGCATCTATAACAGCTTTCTACAAGATGTTCAAGTGTAACTGTGCTCATGTTTGTCCATTCATTTAAACACTGATCCGCTATCTTTGTTCTGCACTGAAGCAGAGTCATTGCTTCCCCAAACTTTGCCCACACGGTTAAAGGCTGCATTTGTCCAACATACTGTATATTAATTAAGGTCAATCAGGTAAAAAAAAAAAATTGGAATTTGAGAAAAATGAAGAGATTAGCCCAACCCCTCGTTCATGGATTACTTGGCGAAAACAAAAGATGTGCTGGAGCATATGTCATGTGGTGACGCTGTCAATGAGCTACAAAGTGAGGCTTAGAACAGAAGGTTGACATCAATGTCATCTGCGGAGAGAGGAAATGGCTGGCATTAATAGTTTTAAATGTACCAATAATATGCATCAAGTCTTAAGTAGAATAACCAAACCAGGATAGTATAGTAAAGTATAGTATGGTATGGTATAGTATGGTGTCTTTCAGACATTTAATCAGTATGTAGTAATAACTTTACACGGATCCTAATATAGCACTTCTGCAATGATTCTATTCAAGATAAAGACAGTATACAGTATGTTTTCTTCCATGACCTTGTTTACTCATTTCAGACTGAACATGAATGAGTGTGAACTTACTATTCTTGATGCCAAAACAGGAGGTCCACTCTGTAAGGGTCACCTGCTTGTCCTTGTCAGCATCACACTCCTGGAAGAAGCGAGAGGTGCAGTGCTCCATGGGGACCAGAGGGACCCGGAGCGGGGCCAGTTCTGAATGGGACAAGACCCTGCACGGGAGAGAAGACCATGAACTCTTTGGTTGTGTGTGTGTGTGTGTGTGTGTGTGTGTGTGTGTGTGTGTGTGTGGACACCATGCCATAACGATCGGGGTTCTGGCCGCTGCATGTATAAACCTCTACACAATTACTACCAGTGACCACTCTTTGAATTGTTTTTATTGTTTTAACTTTTCTGAGATGTTCCTTGTGATGTCTCTTTACCTTAGTTTGCTGCAGGAGACAGAAAGTGGCGCTTTGAGATACAAATTTAATTTGTAATTTGCAATTTGTTCCTAAATGCAGTACAGTGCGACTGCTATACAGTACAATAGCTATGATAAACGATGAACAATAAAACAAATAACATGAGAAAACTCAGTCTGGCCTTGCTCATGCCACACAGTGTAATAAAAGTGACCTGTCAGAGGGGTGCTGGTCCAGTTGAGCAAATTGCCAGTGGACTGGGTAGATGTACATGTTGTAGTTCTTCTCAAAGTCTTGAGCCAGTAGCTCGGCAGAGTGATTACCAGCACGAAGACGTCTCTCGCTCTCAAAGATTTTCTTCACCTGTAAAACACAGACCAAACAACTTAGAATCCATGTATTATAGTGTATATAGCTGTTAGGTTTCCCAATTAAGCAGTGACGTGCGGTCAGGGTAGGCAAGTGAGGCAGAGCCTCACTGCCCCCTGCCGGTCTTTCCTTTCCACTGCATGTGAATCGTACAAAATTATGATGACATTAAATTGTTCCATTTTAGTTCTATGGTCCGTACTTTACAACGATTTTCTTTTTCAATCCAATCATTTCAACGATTTCGTCATTAAAATAGCTGAATTTTCATATTTCCTATTCAAATGCATAGGAAGCGCAGCTCCGAGTCACGTTGAGTCAGCGCTCCCGTGATGCTTCAAGAGACCACGCACACATCCATTCGGCAGGCTGTGATTGGTCCGTGGCTTCACACAAGAGACATTGGTGTTTCCTCATTACATCGCCAATAATATACGTTTTATCACACATGTACCGCACTTACTGACGTTTAACAGACTGTCCAATATATTTCATGAAAGTGTGTGACATTTAGTCTTTATTATCGACCAGAAAAGCCACGAAAAGTGCACAGTGGAGTCTGGTATGTACGGTGCCACAACCAGCATGTGGCAGTGTTGAGTCGAGTTTCATCGAGCTCCAGACGTCACGTGACTGGCAGTCATGTGACGTGATCAGTGCCTCAACCAATCGTGAACCTCACCGCGCGTCACTGAAATTAAGGTGTATGATAATCATATGCCACACAGAGAATTGGAGGGATAGAAAAGGCAGCATTTTCAAAGTTTGTGATAGTTGCCATAAAGCTGGAGCAGTAAAAGTTTAACACACTCTGAATCGCTGCTTGGAGGTGAGGTAGCCGGGGGACACGGAGTCGTGTTCATAAAGCTGCAGCAGCACATTTTTCAGCCAATCCCTCATTCGCAGCGGGAACTGGACCAGTTCTGTGTCCACACATGGCGGTATCACTGAGCGAGATAGAAGAAGAGAGCTCAAGGTCATATATATTCACTTTTTATGCATCAGGCTTTCAGTGAAATGTTCCCATGTTCACATTTGCATGGTCCTGTGTAGTCCAGATGAAGTCTGTGTCCCCTTTTGGTGCCTTCCAGATTGCATTTAGTGGCAAAGAGTTCACACGATGTGTTGTACGTCTTGTTGTCTGTCCCACAAACCTTCAGAAATTCAATGACAATCAGCAATATAGACCCTTGTCTTGTTTGTCAGATTATTCAATTATGAAGATGAGAGGTGTTGTTGTTGTTGTTTTTTTGATAGATTAAAAAAAAAAAAAAATCCATAAAACATTGTGGTAGGACTGTAAGTACCAATACAAATACAAATGCATAGATTGTATGCAACCTAACCCTCTTTAGGCAACACAGTATGGTAGTGGTTAGCACGACTGCCTCACTGTCGAGAGGGTCCAAATCTCGGCTCGGGCCTTTCTGTGTAGCGTTTGTTCCATTTATGTCCCATGATCAAAAACATGCATGTTGGGTAAACTGAAAACTAAAAAAAAAAAACTGTCTGACAGAGGCGTGCAAATTGGGGGTGGTCCCGGGCATCGGGATAAACATTTCTGTCAGCAACCCTCTGTACTCCCGTGGGCGGGCACGCACACATTTGCACGCCACTGTTGCTTTAGAAAATGGAAAGATAGATTTTCCATTTAGCCATTTGGGTTACAATTGATCCCCCCCAAAAAATATTGCTATTTGCCTCCTCGTTTTTGTCTGACCTTATGCTGTTAAATGCATAAATTGCTGCTCATTCTACATAATGCGGTTGGGCAAAAAAAAAAACCACAAATCTTGTTTCAGTATTGTAGTTCAGACTTACATGATCAAAATCATTCAGACTGGAGGGACATTCCGAAGGTTCCTGGCATACACAATTTGGCTTATTATCTTTATCAAGCTTACACATTTTCCCACGCTTGCAGCGGAAGTTATCGCATGGATCTGAAAGGGAAAAAAAGAGCATATGAATGCACTTGACTTGATATTAGTTATGTCATTCTCCGACGAGTTAGCTTTATTTCATTGTGATTGCTGTAAAAGCAATGAGCTGTAACTACAACACAGCATCCTTTGCATTCCGTCTGCCTTCGAGCTTGTACAGCGACTAAATCCAACCTGCTGTCTGCATTCAGCCTTAAGCTTGGGAGATCTGTGTTTTGCTTGCAGCCATGAAGCAAGAACGGCTCTGCTCATGCTGAAGTTTGTTAGTAAAATACTCCAGTCAGCAGATTCCACTGTGACTGTTGGTATAGAGATTGAGTCTATGTAGAATGCTGCTGTATCAGGCAGACACCAACCAGGAGGGGCTTCTGGGGGAGGTGAGGGCCTGGCACTCGGGTAGAGATCCACTTTGGCCCTTATCTGCACTGGGTTCACACCTACTAAAGGGCCCTGTGGGGTGAAACATAGGGAAACATTCAAACACATGCACATAACCTTGAGATGTGTAAATGTATACGCTCCTTCTTATGAAACCATATTGAATGAGGGGAAAGTCAATCATTTCCCTTTCCTTCAGGAGGTCCTTGATGGACTCATGTAATAACTGTTTGTCCCACTTGAGGGCAGCAGAAAAAGGTATTAAAGCCATCACTGACGAGAGTGGCTGAACGTCGGTGACAGGGTCTGCTGTGGATGAACTTGACTGGCCTGCCCTAAACCTGATAAAACACCTTTTGGATCAATTAGAGTACAGACTGAGAGCCAGGCCTTCTCGTCGAACGTCACTCTGTGACCTCACAAATGCGCTTCTGGAAGAATGCTCAAATATTCCCTACACACACTCCGAAACCTCGTGGGAAGCCTTTTCAGAAGACTTAAAGCTGATATTGCTGTAAAGGGTGGGCCGACATCATATTAAAGCCCATTGATTAAGAAGGGGATGTAACTTCCGATCATATGTGAGTCAAAGGCAGGTGAGCAAATACTTTTGGCAATCTAGGGCAACTTGTCTTTGTAGTGTATTCAATTGACGGTTGGATGAAAAAGATTTGCAAATCAATGTATTCTGTTTTAATGTACATTTTACACCAACTTCATTGGTATTGGGGTTTGTAAAGAGTATAGTCGGGGCTTAATAAACTTTAAATCACAACTATTCCAAATGGTTTTTTGGGTTCAAATAATGAGAAATACATTTGGAAAATATTCCATGTATTGTATTGAGTATTATATTGTTGCAAATGTTGTTGCAAATCTTATGAACAAAAATGAATGCAATTTCAACAATACGTAGTATGAATCCGTTTTTTTTTTTTTTTTTTTCCATTTACGCATTGTGTAACTTACATATCAAAGTGAATCTATACAGTATATTGTATGTACTGTTTATAAAACAGCTTTAGAACTCCTTTTAAATGTATATAAATGTCCACATTCATCTTTACAACCTCAACTAAGTGGGAACTATTCCAGAAGAGTGTGCAGTTATCCGCCTACCTTGTAAAAAAGTATACATAAAAATACATATAAGTTGTGGCAGTGCATGGAAAAAAAAACATAAAAGGCTCCCACCAAACCAACCTCTTTCGAACTGAAGCTGTTGACTGATATTTTACAATATTCAACGCCTTGAAATATTTCTACCGGAGATATTTATTATCACAGAACTGCAGTGCAAAGGTGGCACAGCATTTCTCTGAATTAGGCTGACGTTCTTCCTGAAACTTGACATGTTTTAGCCTTTACGAGTGCATCAATATCACGAGTCCACTCATGAGTAGCAGCCAATTTCAGGTGCTCTCTATCCATACGTTTGACGTCCCCGCTTTCGCGTTAATAAAGGTTTTGTGATGGTGACATTTTGAGCCGATTATGAATAAATTCAGCTCGAGAGCGTGAGATAATTGTGTTGAATTTAGGAGGTTGCACCACGTATGCCATACCCATTGTCCTGCTCTTCTCCTCTTTGCCTTCTGGGCTGTGCTGTTATCGTGTCCTCCCTGCATCTCCTGAGGCACCTCTTGGTTCTGCTCCTGCTCAACTTGTTTTTCCTCCATTTGCGGCAAGTGTTTCCTAGCACTTTGGTTCTTCTTTGGTCTCCTTGTCTTTCCCTTGGCATTAGTTCCACTCTCATCCTCACTCTTCTCCTCATCCTTTCCAGCCAGCTTTGTCTCTGAGTCTTTGGCTTTGTTGTCTTGAATCTGATCCCGACTTGCTGCTCCATGGTATTCTGCCCCTTCTGTGTTTTGCATCACATCATCATTTATAACTCCGCCATCATATTTATCCTCTTTGTTATCTGATGTAGAAACGGGCTTTACGTCATCTCTGAGGGCTTGCACTTTGGCTAGCATTAGCCGTAGTGGTGGCACAATTGCGCTGTCACCAGCGTAGTCAAGACTGGACAGTATCTTGGACTCTGTGCTGCCTTCAGATTCTTCTAACAAAGCAGCATGTTCTCCTCCAGTAGCTTCTTCTTCATGTTCCTTGAGTTCCATCTCATCTTCTGACTCTTTATGTTCATTCATCAACATTTCACCACCTCCTGCACTCTTGTTTTGGACACGCTCCTCTTGCTTCATTTCCAACTTTTCTTCTTGCACTTCCGCTGTTTGTCTGAACTCCTCTTCATCTACACCTGTGGTGCCTTCTTCATTCATCTCTTCTTCTTCTGCTGTTTCCTTCTGGAGAAGGTCATTAAGTTCCTCCTGACTCAATAGAACCGCCTCGCTTTTATCCTTTGTCCTTTCAAATTTGCTGTGCTTTTTCTCGGCGTTAGCGTTGTCTTCTGCGCTCGCTTCCCCTTCTTCCTGCTCCTGATTTCTGGCTTCAACAGTCACTAACGTGGGTAAGACTGGTGCCTTGTTGGCCTCCTCAACGGCAATGTCCTTATTTCAGAGAGAATACAATCTATTTAGAATTTGAAATCATGTTTTCAACAAAACAAAGCATTTTTGTTAGCTTTACCTTGTCTTTGGCCTTGTGGGAAGTCCTATGTTTTCCATGACGATTATTTTCGACCTGTATCCAGTTAGAATTGTGAATAATTACGGTATGCCTGTGCATTTCAAAATTTCATTGAAGCCCGGGAATAATGACTTTGCTACTCACAGATAAAGGGAATGCTGCAGCCAGTAGGAAAATAAATACTATGCAGGTCTTCATGCCTGGAACAATTTTTTTTTTTTTTTTAAAGGAAGGAAATCAAATGTTTAAAGGACAAATCTAAGCAATAAACCAGAGACAAAATTCAAAACTAACGAATATTTTGACTTCCAAATATTTGATTTGATTTGTGTACACGGCTGTCTCCCATCATCATGGTAACGAGCCTCTGCTTGACCTCAAGTCACTTTTAAAGCCAAAGTAAACACGAAACACCGACTAGACTGGAAAAAAGTTGACTAAGTCCACAGTCGTTTTTTGTTGTTGTTGCAGAGCGGAAGCGAAGCAGACATTAGCAGGCCTATTCATGGGAATCAAAGTACTCTGGTTTGGTCCGGTTAACCGTTCCGCTTATCCTCACTATGGTCGCGTGCGTGCTGGAGCCTATCCCTGCCATCTTCGGGCGAGAGGCGTGGTACACCCTGAACTGGTCGCCAGCCAATCGCAGGGCGCAATGCATATTGTTTGAATTAAATGTAAAAACTATGTAGACACAAGATTATATCAAAACTGGAAGATGCACTAATGATTGTGATCAGTTGGCTATTATGGTAAAAATAATCAGCATGTGAGTCAAACTCACCAGCTCCACCATTTCATTTTTACAATGGACCGATGGGCAAGGTCATCCATAGGAAAAAAATTGTGAAAATGTAAATATATTTTGAATAATAAAATAACAATTTAACATAATTTTTAAATGTTATTATATAGAATTGGCGGCACGGTGGGCGACTGCTTAACAGTCACTAACACGGTTCAAACCCCGGACCCGCCTGTGTATAGTTTGCATGTTCTCCCCGTGCCTGTGTTGTTTTTCTCCGGTCACTCTGGTTATCCAACATCCCAAAATCATGCATGGTAGGTTAATTGACGACTCTAAATTGCCCGTAGGTGTGAATGTGAGTGCGAATGGTTGTTTGTTTATATCAGGGTGTACCTCGCCTCCTGCCCGATGATAGCTGGGATAGGCTCCTGGATGGATGGATTATATAGAATTAATCCATCCATCCATCCATCCATTTTCTGAGCCGCTTCTCCTCACTCGGGTCGCGGGCGTGCTGGAGCCTATCCCAGCTGTCATCGGGCAGGAGGCGGGGTACACCCTGAACTGGTTGCCAGCCAATCGCAGGGCACATACAAACAAACAACCATTCGCAATCACATTCACACCTACGGGCAATTTAGAGTCTCCAATTAATGCATGTTTTTGGGATGTGGGAGGAAACCGGAGTGCCCGGAGAAAACCCACGCAGGCACGGGGAGAACATGCAAACTCCACACAGGCGGGGCCGGGATTTGAACCCCAGTCCACAGAACTGTGAGGCAGACGCTCTAACCAGTCGGTATATAGAATTAATATTATATAATTAATTAACCAATCTAACCAAATCAGTTAACCATCCATCCATCCATCCATTTTCTTTACCGCTTATCCTCACTGGGGTCGCGCGCTGCTGGAGCCTATCCCAGCTATTTTCGGGCAAGAGGCGGGGTACACCCTGAACCGGTCGCCAGCCAATCGCAGGGCACATAGAAACAAACAACCATTCGCACTCATATTCACACCTATGGGCAATTTAGAGTCCTCAATCTACCTACCACGCATGTTTTTTGGGATGTGGGAGGAAACCGGCGTGCCCGGAAAAAGACCCACCCAGGCACGGGGAGAACATGCAAACTCCACATAGGCGGGGCCGGGATTTGAACCCCGGTCCCCAGAACTGTGAGGCAGATGTGCTAACCAGTCGCTCACCGTGCCGGTATCAGTTAACCAATTTAAAATGTACCGTATGTCAAATTTGTTTTATTATTTACAATTAATCAATTAAGCCACTAATTAAAAATAACTTAAACTTTTTAATGCATATTTTCATTATTTACAACTAATCAGTCAGCCAATTATTCAATGAGATAAATAAATACAAAATAATCTAAACTGTGTAAATATGTTTTAATTAACCAATTGAAGGGGGAAAACGGCTAAATTAGCTCAACAAATATTGCAGGACTCTTGATAATGTAAATAACCGGCGGTCCGGATTAAAGAACAGAGCGGGCCATACTTTGACTACTAGTCTAGACACACAGTGTAATTTAGAGCATTCATTTGCGGCATTATTGAGTTGACAGAATCTTCAAACCTGATTGACTCTGGTGATAAATGTGCATTCTTCAACCTGCAATTACAGTCAAGTGCCTGTCTACCACATTGATATATGGGCTACATTAAACCGCGTGGATAATACACTAGGTCCTGTTGAGGAGGGTTCTTCGTTAAGTGACTAAGTGCACATTAGACTCAATTTCAGACAGGCATATTTTCACAGATATGGTCTAGACGTCTGACGTGTAGTCTATATGGTTATAGGTGTAATAAAGGCAGTATCCGTTAACTATTGGTGACACACAGAAATCCCAAAGTGTCAGAATAAAATCGTCAACGCTCAACCTCAGATAAAAGAGGCCTCAGTACAAGCAAAACAGCAGCCGCTACAAACAAACATAATTTCACTCACAAATCGTCAAAGCAAGTCTAAAACATCCATGCTCAATCAAGTAATACCTGAGGTGAGTTGCTGGAAGAAGAAAGGGAACCCTGCACAAGCATCAGTGTGAGCCTCCACTCAACCTGTGAAGAGGTCCTTTTGTATTCCAGACGAGGATCACACAATACAAACACTCTACACGCGCGCGTACACACACACACACGCACACACACACGTACACACATAATAGGTCAGTCACACTAACACTGATAACATCTGGTGGTGGGGTGTTTGGGGTTCAGCGGAAAGACCTAAATACTGTGCAGGAGAGAATACATGTATGATAGTAAATTGACTTACTGTTGTAACAGGGCAACGATGGGGTAGCTGTACCATGCATCGGAAGCTAACATTATGGAGAGTAGTTACATATCACTCCATGACAGCTGAATAGGAAAAGACTTGCTGAATTGGGCGTGATCAGGAACTCATCCATCCATATTGTATACAGTATTTACATGTTTGGAGTCGCAGGCTAAGCCTAGCCCAGCTGACTTTGAGCAAGAGGTAGGTGACACTCTGGGCTGGTCGCCAGTCAATCACAGGGCACATAAAGACAAACAACCATCGACACTCAAATTCTCCTGCAGACTCCAAACAGGAAGTCTCAAGCTGAGATTTGGAACAAGAACATCTTGGCTGAAAGGCAGATGTACTAAGCACTACCACGGGCACTCCATGAAACAGACAAGGCCAGCATTAGACAGAAAATGAAATATGGGCTAGTCTATTGCAGCACAAGCATCGCTGGGGCAAATTGAGATTTTTTTTTTTTTTAAGACTTCGGGGGTCAAGAAACTAAAGAGACGCTAGAAACACAACAAGAGAAAAAAATAACCCAGTCAGTTTAGCTGAAGAGAACCAGTGACCACGCTGAGGGCGTACATTTCAACTTTTTGACAACATGGCAGCATGGTGGCGGAGTGGTTGTTTCAATTCC
The DNA here is from genome assembly GCF_024500275.1 of Phycodurus eques. Lineage (NCBI taxonomy): Eukaryota > Metazoa > Chordata > Actinopteri > Syngnathiformes > Syngnathidae > Phycodurus > Phycodurus eques. The sequence goes on from NC_084530.1 coordinate 7,203,662, forward strand.
AGCTTTGCAATTGCTCTTAACACCTGACTTTGGGGCCTTTCAAGGTGGAGTTTCCACGTTCCGTCCACGCCTCTGGATTTTTTCAGGGTGCCCCAGACTCCTGCCACATTCCAAAATCATTTCAATTCATTTCCAGTCTGTTCCCTTGACCAAGGTGCTGACACAAGGTCTGGATTTGGTTCCCCAGGCGGTCTACATCCTCCCACTGGATTCAGAACATATTTGACTGGACATTGACAAATAAAGTAAAGTGATCAAAAAATGTGCTAACTTGGATCCAGAATGGACACAACCTGTGCAAGGCAAAAAGTGCCTTTTTTAGCCCAAAACATGAAACTCAGCAGCCAAGAGCCTGTTGAAATAATCAATAACAATATCCTACTAAAAACGGGCTATTGCACGTCACTGAAAACAAGAAGAAGTCCAACTTTCTGGGTCAAACTGAGGTCCCTGGTCCCTGATTCGACCTTCTTTCTGTTGTCTTGGCTCAAGAAAAGGGCACCACCATCCATATCATTGGAAATGCAAAAAAAGGACTCCTTTGGGTCTGATGAAATGCCCAAAAAAGGCCATTTTGAGGTCAAGCAAGGGGCCCTTTAGCCATATTCTACCTTTTCACAACCATCCCAGCTGAAAGAAATGCAATAAACTAACCTAGAATTGCAACCTACTAAAAAAAGGTTGTTTAGGTTTTTTTTTTTTTTTTCCTCCTCGGGCCATTTCAGCATTCATAATTAGATACAACTGCTGTAGCATAAAACTGCCCCAAATCACACCCCATTTTAAGTGACATTTATGCAGCAATCCAGGATCCCAGATGTAACCTCATTGCCTTCACTCCTTAAAAAAGGCACCATTTTCATTAACCATAAGCCCAACAAATGTTTGTGAGAGTCAAGAAAAATACTGAAAAATGGGTTCCAGCTCCTTATAAGGCAAGAAAGCAGATTTTTTTTTAAACATTTTAGACCTTGTTTACAGGCAGTTTAAAATAGAAGTTGACAAATTTATGTTTTGTTATTTTGGCGCATTGTTGGTCAGCACGGTGACTTAGTGGTTAGGCCATTTGTCTTACAGTTTCGAGGTTCGAATCACGGCTCCAGCCTTCCGGTCTGGAGTTTGCATGTTCTCCCCGTGCTTACTGGGTTTTCGACAGGTACTCCAGCTTCCTCCCACATACCCAAAAAATACATGTTAATTGAAGACTCTTGTCCATAGGTGTGCATGTAAGTGTGAATGTTTTTTTTTTTTTGTCTTTATGTACTCTGCCATTACCTAGCGACCATTCCGTTTTGGATGGCCCCTTGCTTAAATGACAGGCATGTCATGTGAGTAAAAACACAACTATAAAAAGATGTTCTCAAAGGAGACATCTTTTTTAAAATGCTGGCATTATCATTGTAGCGCAAACACTAAAAGTCACTACTTTTCTAAACAAGAAAGCAGAAAAGGACATCTTGAGTCTTCTTCTTTTCCTTTGGGCTTGTCCCTTTAGGGGTCGCCACAGCACGTCATCCTTTTCCATGTAAGCCTTTTCCTGCATCCTCCTCTCGAACACCAAGTGCCCTCATGTCTTCCCTCACTACATCCATCAACCTTCTCTTTGGTCTTCCTCAAGCTCTCGTGCCTGGCAGCTCCATCCTCATCATCCTTCTACCAATATACTCACTATTTCTCCTCTGGACGCGCCCAAACCATCAAAGTCAGCTCTCTCTAATTTTGTCTCCAAAACATCGAACCTCGACTGTCCCTCTGATGAGCTCATTTCTAATTTTATCCAACCTGGTCACTCCGAGAGCGAACCGCAAAATCCTCATTTCCGCCACCTCCAGCTCTGCTCCCTGTTGTCTCTTCAGTGCCACCGTCTCTCATCCGTACATCATGGCTGGCCTCGCCACTGTCTTATAAACTCTGCCCTTCATCCGAGCAGAGACTCTTCTGTCACATAACACACCTGACACCTTCCTCCACCCGTTCCAACCTGCTTGGACCCGTTTCTTCACTTCCCGACCACACTCACCATTGCTCTGAACGGTTGACCCCAAGTATTTAAAGTCCTCCACCCTTGCTATCTCTTCTCCCTGTAGCCTCACTCTTCCCCCACCACCCCTCTCATTCATGCACATACATTTTGTCTTGCTTCGGCTAATCTTCATTCCTCTACTTTCCAGTGCATGCCTCCATCTTCCTAACTGTTCCTCCACCTGCTCCCTGCTTTCACTGCCAATCACAATGTCATCTGCAAACATCATGGTCCACGGGGATTCCAGTCAAACCTCATCTGTCAGCCTATCCATCACCACTGCAAACAGGAAGGGGCTCAGGGCTGATCCCTGATGCAGTCCCACCTCCACCTTAAATTTGTCCAGAATTTCTCTTTCACATCTAGGTCACATCCTGCCTGTGGGGCATAGCCACTAATCACATCACACATAACACCCTCAATTTCAAGTTTCACCCTCATCACTCGATCTGATAATCTTTTCACCTCCAAGACATTCTTAGCCAACTCTTCTTTTAAAATAACCCCGACTCCAATTCTCTTCCCGTCTACACCATGGTAAAATAATTTAAACCCTGCCCCTAAACTTCTAACCTTACTGCCTTTCCACCTGGTCTCCTGGACAAACAATATATCAACCGTTCTCCTCCTCATCATGTCAACCAACTCCCGAGATTTTCCTGTTATATTGCCAACATTCAAAGTCCTCACATTCAGTTTTAGGCTCTGTGCTTTCCTCTTCTCTTTCTGCCTAAAAACCCGCTTTCCACCTCCTTCATTTTCGACCCAGAGTAGCTGTATTTCCACCAGTGGCGGATGTTGTTCACCCGGGCCACGACCGATTCGGTATGGAATTCTTTGGATGAACGCTCATATGTGTTTGGCAAAGTTTTAAGACGGATGCCCTTCCTGACGCAACCTTCTGCATTTATCCGGGTTTGGGACCGGCCTACAGTTTGCACTGGCTTGTGCCCACCATAGGGCTGCATTAAAAGGACATCTTGACTACGCCACAATAATTTTTGAATGTTGGAAAACAAGGCCATGCTGCTCAAGATAATTGAGCACCAGCTGAGTGTACATTTACTGTGACCAGAAGAGACACATTACTCACAAACTCAAATTCTCAACCCAAGTATACTGCATGTATATAAAAATACAGTTTTGAATGAACGACTGGGACAATGTCTGAAGTAACTGTGCGTGAACAGTGATTGTCACCTCTATTTTTTTTAAATCCAATATAATCTTCCAAGTTTAAGGGATTTATTTATCTTTCTTAATGCCAGAGCTGAACTGACTTTCACCTATATTGTACCCAGGATTCTTGTGGCATCTGAGGTGAGTGTTTTTTTTTTTTTTTTTTCTGTTCCGAGTGTTAGCATTCACTATTGCTCCCTGCCTAATATATATTGATGAACTTAAGCAATCGTTTTATATATTGATGCAGTAGTTGGAATACCATTGTTCTGCAGCTAAGAACTAAGCCGCTACAGGTGATCTAGAGAAATATGATTGACAGAAAATACAAACTCAAGTCTATGTGGCAAATCTCCACTTGCTTCAAGTAATTTCCCTTGTGTAAATTCACAGTATTCTTTACTGTGAAGGTCAATGCATCACAGAACTTCACATAACCACATGGTGAACATGCAGACATAGTAAACCGCATGTCTGCGTGCCACAACAAGCATCAATCAGCCCTGACTGACTCCGCCCCTTTCTAAAGTAGGACACCGAGTGGTGGCTGCGGTTTGCAAAGTGCTCCAGACTTTAGTGAACATCCCCAGCCTAATTACATGTTTCTTGAGTGTAGCCAAACTCCAAGGAGGTTAAACAATGAATTTTTTAGTCTTATTTCAAGCCAGACCATATATGGGCAGCCAGGAAACCTTTACAAGCCTCAGAGAGGAAAGAAAGGTTGACCTCTTTATTTAGGTATCCTACTGTACATACCTTATTTCCACGGACCAATCCCATAGTCCCAATATAAAAACCATATAGAGCATGGCTACATGTTAACAAAACTATATTTTAGTGACAATGGGGTTCTAAAAAAATACAAATAAAAATAAACACAATGGATTACATAACGAAATTCCGATTTAGTCTCATGGCTATAGAATAATCAAAAGAACAGATACAACACAGAATTCAATAATTTTGTAATTAATAATCGGCATCTTTGAGTATCTAGAAAAGCACAACATAAAACCTATTTGCCAATTATTGATTAGCATTTGTTATTATATACTTTTGCACTGATGGTCCATATACTCCTCATCGGGGCACCTGCATTTGCAATTTGCATTTTGCACAGTCCATAGTTATACCTTGTATAAATTACTCTACCGGTCAAAAGTTTGTACACACTTCCTACTGCTATTAACATGCTTATGTGAAGTAAAATTTAAAATTCAGCAAAGTTTAAATCTGATGTTGAAATTCATCAAGACATTCATTGTTTCAGTAGTTTTGGTTTGTCCCATGGAAATCCCCTTGGCAATGATGATACAAAAAAAAAAAATAATAATAAAATGGTCATCTTCGCCAGTGACATCATTTCCAGGAGGCTCATTTTAGACCACGCTGGTTATTGTGAAGAAAGCTACCAGTATTCATTGCCTTCTTTTTTAACGTTATTTATCTGCGTTCCTGAGATGCCGCATTACTGTGTCGTGAGGCATTGTTCCTATTCGACAAAGCAATTGTTCGAGTTTCCTTGTGTTGAGACGCCATTCCGTGTCTGGTTGGTTGGGAACAACTTTGATGCCGGCATCCACCGCATCTGGCTCGTACGTGTACGGACCAACGAGCAGAAAATCTTGATGCTCTTCTTCTTCAAAATCCTCAAAAACAACTGGCCCAACTGCAGATGTATCAGTTGATACAGTACACTGTCCATTTCAGAATCAGAATGAGGTTTAAATCGGATACCAATATATAAATACATGGTGCATCACGGCGGCATGGTGGCCGACTGGTTAAAGCGTCAGCCTCACAGTTCTGAGGACCCGGGTTCATTCCCCGGTCCCGCCTGTGTGGAGTTTGCATGTTCTCCCTGTGCCTGCGTGGGTTTTCTCCGGGCACTCCGGTTTCCTCCCACATCCCAAAAACATGCATTAATTGGAGACTCTAAATTGCCCGTCGGTGTGAATGTGAGTGCGAATGGTTGTTTGTTTGTTTGTATGTGCCCTGCGATTGGCTGGCAACCAGTTCAGGGCGTACCCCGCCTCCTGCCTGATGACAGCTGGGATAGGCTCCAGCACGCCCGCGACCCTAGTGAGGAGAAGTGGCTCAGAAAATGGATGGATGGATGATGCATCACATCTGACAAAAATTTTCATTATTATTAGTATTACTTCAAATAAGGTTTGGAAATGATAAACTGTGTTCAAACTTTTCTGGTAGTGTAGCATGTCAAACAAGTTCCAGGACTGTTGTCCCATTCGAAGTAATCCCCCTGGAGTTTGACGCACTTTCCCACAACTTCTCTGCCACGCCTTCATGCACTCCTGGAAGGGGGGGGGGGGGGGAAATCACACAGCGCCAGGTCAAGTGAGTGTTGAGGTTGCTCCAGCACTTCAATGTTTTTCTCGACCAGGAATTGCCGGATGCTCAAGGCATTGAAAGCAGACCTGTTGTCATGGTGAAGTACCCATTGGTTGTTCTTCCACACCTCTTTCAACTTCTCGTGCACTGAACAAAGCAAACTTTGAGTGGATTATGCCCCTCACATCGAATTATGCAATCAACATGACTTTGACTTGGATTTGGACTCTGACTGTTGCTTTCTTTGGCCTTAACGCCGTTGGACTCTTCTACTGGTGGCTCTGGCGTTTGGTCTACGGGTTGTATTTGTAGCTCCATGAGTCATTAGGCTGCACAGTGAACGATTGGTTCGCACATCTGCCTCACAGTTCTGAAGACCCAGTTTAAAATCCGCCTGTGTGGAGTTCGCATGTTCTCCCCGTGCCTGAGTGGATTTTCTACGGGTACTCCGGTTTCCTCCCACATCCCAAAAACATGCATGGCAGGTTAATTGAAGACTCTCAATTGCCCATAAGTGTGAATGCGAATGGTTGTTTGTTTAAATGTGCCCTGCGATTGGCTGGCGACAAGCTCAGGGTGTACCCCACCTCTCGACCGAAGATAGCTGGGATAGGCTCCAGCGCACCCGCGACCCTAGTGAGGGGTACACCCTGAACTGGTTCCCCAGCCAATCGCAGGGCACATCGAAACAAACAACCATTCGCTCTCACATTCACACCTACGGGCAATTTAGAGTTTTCAATTAACCTACCACACATGTCGTTGGGATGTGGGAGGAAACCGAAGTACCTGGAGAAAACCCACCCAGGCACAGGGAAACATGCAAACTCCACACAGGCGAGGCTGGAATTTGAGCCCCGGTATCAGTACTGTGAGGCAAATGTGCTAACTAACCAGTCATCCACCGTGCCGCCATCCATTATATCATATTTGTAAATCTTTTCACATTTATATCTAAATTCTACTCTATTTAAATCATATTGGATGTATTGCTAGTTGCTTTTTCTAGCTTGATACAAACTACATTTGTTTGGCTGTGTACCTGTACTTTGCACAAAGACAATAATCATATACTCTCTAATCTCTAATAATATTCTCAAATCATCAGAATTACTATTGCGTCAGAGTGTTGCAGGCAGGGTGGGAAAAGGTAATCCTGTGGTATTACAGGACAATTGTAAGTGAATCACTCCACAACATTTTCATTTTGTCATATCATTGTATTCCCAGTATTAATTTTAATACTTAATCAAGTGAAGTTATCAACAAGGTTAATTAAATACAGTAGGCCTATATGTTATTGTCCTGTAAGGGATGAAATGTGCATGCTGGGCCATAATCTGCAGATACAGATAATGTACAATCCACAATTATCTCACAAAGACAATGTAATATGGTGGCACATGAATGAAGATATATGTTAAATGTTAACTATGTTATATTATAGTAATCATCCTCATAGACAGACGGAAGTTTTTTGGTAAAAGCGGTGACAATGTAAATTAACAGGCATAACCTCGTCTGTGCCCCGTTTCCGCTCTGAGTGGGTGTTTTTTTTTTTATCTCTCCAAAGGAACACAAACCCTATAGTTTGCTCATCTGTATTTCACATATGACGTGAGGGGGGCAGAGTCTGAATAAACCTTTAAATGTGCATCAATCTATCTATCTAGCTATCTGTCTGTCTATCTATCAATCAACCCCAATTCCAATGAAGTTGTGACATTGTGTAAAATGTAAATAAAAACAGAATACAAGGATTTGCAAATCCTTTTCAACCCATATTCAATTGAATACACTACAAAGACAAGCTACAGTATTTAATGTTCAAACTGGTAAACTTTGTTTTTTTGTTTTTGTAAATGTACACCAATTTTGAATTTGATGCCTGCAACACGTTCCCAAAAAGCTGGGACAGGTGCATGTTTACCACTGTTATATCGCCTATCCTTTTAACAACACTCAGTAAGTGTTTGGGAACTGAGGACACTAATTGTTAAAGCTTTGTTGGTTCAGTTGTGGCGGCACGGTGGCGACTGGTTAGAACGTCAGCCTCACTGTTCTGAGGACCCGGGTTCAATCCCCGGCCCCGACTGTGTGGAGTTTGCATGTTTTCCCCGTGCCTGCGTGGGTTTTCTCTGGGCACTCCGGTTTCCTCCCACATCCCAAAAACATGCATAAATTGGAGACTCTAAATTGCCCGTAGGTGTGACTGTGAGTGTGAATGGTTGTCTGTTTGTATGTGCCCTGCGATTGGCTGGCAACCAGTTCAGGGTGTACCCCGCCTCCTGCCCGATGACAGTTGGGATCGGCTCCAGCACGCCCGCGACCCTCGTGAGGATAAGCGGCTCAGAAAATGGATGGATGGATGGTTCAATTGTTTCTCATTGCTTGATTTATAACTTCAGTTGCTCAACAGTCCGGTGTCTCTGTTGTCGTATTTTGCACTTTATAATGTGCACACATTTTCAAAAGGAGACAGGCCTGGAATGCTGGCAGGCTTTATTATAAAGCCATGCTGTTGTAACACGTGCAGATTGTGGCCTGACATTGTCTTGCTGAAATAAGCAGGGAATGCCGTGAAAAAGACATTGCTTGGATGGGTGCATATGTTGCTCCAAAACCTGTATGTATCTTTTAGCATTAATGGTGCCTTCACAGATGTGCAAGTTACCCATGCCATACATCCCCCTATTTCATCACAGATGCTGACTTTTTAACTTTAAGTTGGTAACAATTTGCATTTTCCTTTTCCTCTTCGGCCTGTCCACGATTTCCAAACATAATTTGAAATGTGAACTCGTGAGACCACAGTACACTTTTCCACTTTGTGTCAGTCTATCTCAGATGAGTTTAGGCACAGAGAAGCCGGCAGTGTTTCTGGATGTTCTTGATATATGGCTTTCGCTTTGCATGGTAGAGTTTTAACTTGCATTTCTAAATGTAGTGAATTGTGTTAACTAACAACGGTTTTCTGAAGTGTTCCTTAGCCCATGTGTTAATATCTTTTACACAATGATCGCGGTTTTTAATGCAGTGCCACCCAAGTGATCGAAGGACAGGAGCCTTCAATGTTGGTTTACCGCCTTGCCCCTTAGGTGCGGTAATCTCTCCAGATTCTTGCAATTGTATGTTGAGAAACATTGTTCTGAAACGGATGCACTATTTGCACATGGAGTTGTTCACAAAGTGGTGAACCTCGCCCAATCCTTGCTTGTGAACAACTGATCCTTTCCGGAATACTCCTTTTATACCCTACCATGACACTCACCTGTTTCCAAATAACCTGTTGTTCGCCTGTGAAATGTTCCAAATGAGTTTTTTGAGGATTCCACAACTTTGTTAGTCTTTTGTTGTCCCCCGTACCAGCTTTTCTGGACTGTGATGTAGGCATCAAATTTGAAATGACAGAATATATGAGAAAAAAAATAGCGTTCATCAGCTTGAACATTAAATGTCTTGTCTTTGTAGTTAATTGAATATAGGTTGAAAATAATTTGCAACTCATTGTACTCTTGTTTGTCTGTGAGGACCAATTTTTGTTTTATGTATCTGGACTAGAAAAAATGTGCTTGCTGACATAATGGCGCTTCACACTTTATGACACTTGGTTTGAAGTGCAATAACTGGGTTTGAATTTTGTTTCAAAGAAAAGTGTCTCTGTGTGTACGTTTGTGTATATGTGTGTGCAGTGTGCATGCGTGTTTGTGGTGTCTGTTTGTGGTTTGTATGTGTAATCATCCCCTTCCCGCCAAAATGTGTTTTTGAGCTCGCTCTCTGGCACAAATACACTTTGGCGTGTCTACGAAGGAGAAATTCGGAAGGAAGTGATGTAACTAAAACATCATTTGGTTTGCATATATACAGTAGCTGTTGGGGTTTCCTACAGCATGTCTCAACCACCCGCTTGCAGCTCAGAATAGGCGCTGGCTTCTCCAGCTCTCTGTCACATATAAGCTGAAGACTTTGACAGCTTCTCACTTTGCTGTTTGACCAATAAAGAATATTATCATCCATCAAGCTTTGACTGCTTCTCTTCAGGTAATATTACTTAAATATTTACTTTGCATATTTTCAGTCAGTTAAATGTGTTTGCATTCTTCTTACTATAGAATTATCTTAATGTTAAATTTGTTTGTTTTGTTTTGTGATGTATTTTTAAATTTGCATGAAAACCTCTTCCAGCTACAGGGGTCTCTAATAATAATAACAATAATAATAACGTTATCTAATTTTTATGATTATACTCAGTGACACTGAGTGTTTGGTGTCTCTGTATGGGTAAAAAGTATGATACAGCTTTATAGTAATGTGAATTACATTCGTATTACAGAATGAGGGTCATCATACTAACACTTTGCCTTATTGGGGCTGTATATGCCAAACCTGTAAGTACACATTTTCAAAAAATAAGAGCAATGATTACTTCCAAGTCTTACAATTTTTGTCTTATTATTAAAAACCAAATGTCATGTTTTTTTTTTCTTGTTTTCTGGCAGATTTCATTTAATGGCGTGGCAGAATCTAGTGAATCAAGTGAATCAAGTGAATCTGTGAGTGAAAAATGCATTTAATGTTGGAAATACAGCATCTCATTTGACTAATGGGGTGGTGATTATAGTCTGCACTCTGCATTCTTGCAACCACATCTGCAGCTTATAGCAACAAAACTTTAAAGAACGCATTAGTTATTATGTTGATATAGAGTATTATTAAATGTTTCTTTCTCTCTCCATTACTTTCTTTCAGTCTCAAACTGGAGGTTCATATGATATACAATCCTATCAACATACCACCTCCCACCAGCAGGTAATTAACTCAATACATGGCTTAAATATAACTTAATATAGTACTTAACAGGCTACCATTTGAAGGCAAAATTTGTTTTCTCTTCTTTTGAGGGGTTTTAGAGCTCTGGGGGTGGGGGTGGGGGGCTCACTGTGTGTTTTTTTAATAGTTGACAGCAATGAACCCTATAATAAGACAGCAGTAATTATTTCAACGTTGAAGGGTATCTTTAAAGGTTTTTTCTCCTGTCTTAGAATGGAGGTTCATATGATCCACAATCCTATCAACATTACCCTTATCAGTACCATCAGCAGGTAAATCAATATAGTTTTAAATTATGATTTTCTGCTGTTGAAGACACTATTTTCACATTTCCTCTTCTTTTTGGTTTCAGAGCTCTGAAGAAAATCGGCAACATCAAGTGAGTGTTTTTGTCCAAAGCTTACGGTAATGAACCTTCAATGAATGCACCAGATTATTGAAGGGTATCATTAAATTTCTCACTGTTAATTTCTTTCAGTCTCAAACTGGAGCTTCCTATGATCCAGAATCCTATCAACATTACCCCTACCAGTACACCCAGCAGGTAATTTACTCAACACGTTGAATGTATGGGTCTATTGTTGACAGTAATGAACCTTTAAAGAATGCAACAGTGTAATCACATTGATGGTGATGTTAAAGAGTATCATTAACTGTTTCTCTCTCTGTTCATTTATTTCAGTCTCAAACTGGAGGCTCATATGATCAACAGTCTTATCAGCAGTACTTGTACCAGTACTACCAGCAGGTAATTTACTCAACACGTAACTTAATTATGCTTTTCTGCTGTTGAAGGCACAATTGAGATGTCTTCTACAACCCCAATTCCAATGAAGTTGGGACGTGTTAAGCAGAAATAAAAACAGAATATAATGATTTGCAAATCATGTTCGACCTATATTTAATAGAATACACTACAAAGACAAGATATTTAATGTTCAAACGGATAAACTTTATTGATTTTAATTAAATAATCATTAACTTAGAATTTTATGGCTGCAACACGTTCCAAAAAAGCTGGGACAGGGTCATGTTTACCACTGTGTTACATCACCTTTTCTTTTAACAACATTCAATAAACGTTTGGGAACTGAGGACACTAATTGTTGAAGTTTTGTAGGTGGAAGTCTTTCCCATTCTTTTTTGATGTACAGCTTCAGCTGTTTAACAGTCCGGGGTCTCCGTTGTCGTATTTTACGCTTCATAATGCGCCACACATTTTCAATGGGAGACAGGTCTGGACTGCAGGCAGGCCAGTCTAGTCTCTTTTACTACGAACCCACCCTGTTGTAACATGCAGAATGTGGTTTGGCATTGTCTTGCTGAAATAAGCAGGGGCGTCCATGAAAAAGACGTTGCTTGGATGGCAGCATATGTTTCTCCAAAAACCTGTATGTACCTTTCAGCATTAATGATGCCTTCACAGATGTGTAAGTTACCCATACCATTGGCACTAACACAGCCCCATACCATCACAGAGGCTGGCTTTTGAACTTTGCGTCCATAGCAGTCCGGATGGTTCTTTTCCTCTTTGGCGCAGAGGACACAACGTCCACAATTGCCAGAAACAATTTGAAATATGGACCACAGAACACTTTTCCACTTTGCATCAGTCTATCTTAAATGAGCTCGGGCCAAGAGAAGCCGGCAGCATTTCTGGGTGTTGTTGATAAATGGCTTTTGCTTTGCATAGTAGAGTTTAAAGTTGAACTTACGGATGTAGCGCTGAACTGTATTTACTGACATTGCTTTTCTGAAGTGTTCCTGAGCCCATGTAGTGATATCATTTACACATTGATGTCGGTGTTTGATGCAGTGCCGCCTGAGGGATCGAAGGTCACAGACATTCAATGTTGATTTTCGGCCTTGCCGCTTACATGCAGTGATTTCTCCACATTCTCTCAGAATCAGAAACAGAATCATCTTTATTTGCCAAGTATGTCCAAAAAACACACAAGGAATTTGCCTCCGGTAGTTGGAGCCGCTCTAGTACGGCAACATTCAGGGAAGCTCCTTTTCTACCCACTCATGGCACCCACCTGTTCCCAATTAGCCTGTTCACCTGTGGGATATTCCAAACAGGTGTTTGAGGAGCATGAACATGACTTGCAAATCATTGTATTATGTTTTTATTTATGTTTAACACAACGTCCCAACTTCATTAGAATTGGGGTTGTAGCCCTTTCTTAAAGGGCTACAACCCCAACATGCCAATACATTGTTGATGTTTGAGTATCATTAAAAGTCTCTCTGTTAAATTCTGTCAGGCTCAGAGTGGAGGCTACTATGATCCACGATCCTATCAGCAATACATCCAACAGTACCAACAGGTGATTTACTCTACATATGACTTAATTATGATTTACAATATTGAAGGAGCGGCACGGTGGCCCACTGGTTAGAGCGTCAGCCTCACAGTTCTGAGGAGTGGGGTTCAATCCCCGCCCGTGTGGAGTTTGCATGTTCTCCCCGTAACTGCGTGGGTTTTCTTCGGGCACTCCGGTTTCCTCCCAAATCCCAAAAACATGTATTAATTGGAGACTCTAAATTGCCTGTAGGTGTGACTGTGACTGTGAGTGCGAATGTTTGTTTGTTTGTATGTGCCGTGCAATTGGCTGGCAACCAGTTCAGGGTGTACCCCGCCTCCTGCCCGATGATAGCTGGGATAGGCTCCAGCTTGCCCGCAACCCGAGTGAGGAGAAGCGGTTAAGAACATGGATGGATGAATATTGAAGGCATCATTTTGAGATGTTTTCATTTCACTTCATTTTGGGTTATTCAGAGCTTTGAAAATAAATCCCCTCACATTTGTTCTGAAGTGTGATTCTGCATTAGCTAACTTTTGATTTTCTGTAATGTCTTGTGTTGTTTTGTTGTTATTTAAGACTCAGAATTGGACCACTCAAAAATAAATGATACATTCTATATTGTGACTTAATTTTACTTTTCTTTGGATGTAAGGATATAAGGAGTAATATAGTTTTTATAGCATTTCCTGTCATACGTTTTGTCTATAGATAGATAGATAACTCAGGACTGTCTATCCAAAAGGGCCTTGTTGTAAAATATATTCCATGCAGCAATAATAATAGGAAGAACACAATGCTATTTTTCACAAAATATTGTGGATTAAGGCAACAAGTCAGTTGTGTTTCTGCATAAAGCTAGCAATGCACTTTGTCACCTTTAAAATGTATTTGGTGGTTTACAAACTGTTATGATGTTAGGTTTTTTTTTTAAGCTCATCCAGTTTACAGACAGCACAGTGGTTGACTAATATGCATCACCGCCTCACAGTTTTGAGGTTTATGGTTCAAATCTTAACTCAGGCCTTCCTTTGGGCTCCCTCCGTCATTTCAAAAACGTGCGTTAGGTTGATTAAAGACTCTAAATTGTCTATAAGTTTGAATGTGAGTGTGAATAGTTGTTTAGGTGCCCTGCCATTAGCTGGTGACAAGTCCAGGCTATAGCCTGCCTCTCGCCCAAAGTCTGCTAGGATAGGCTCTAGCTTAACCCAAACTCTAAGAAGGTTAAATGGCATAGAAAAATGGATGGATGCAGCTGGGTCCATACTGCCTCCTAAACACCCAAAAGTTGGCATGCAAGCCACAAGATGGCGTACTGAAATGAACCCTACTGACTAAAAATGTCTCAAGTAACACAAAGACCTATTTTATTTCTCAGCTTCAGAGTTGGGATTCCTTCTTATGCGAGTACTGACGACCAAGTCACAAGTCAATCAGTGCAGCACGCAGCCGACATCAGCGACACCACCAGCGAGGAAGGGGACACAGGCGACACAGCTGACACTGTTGACAATGATGAGAGCGCCAGTAGTGACAGCAACGAGGCCAGTGACATAAGCCATGCCATCAACAGCCAAAGGGAGAGTGATGTGACTGACAGCAGTCACAGCACAAGCGATAAAACAAATCAGAGGATTGACAGCTCAAGTAGTGTAAGCACCAAGAGCAGTAGTGACAGCAATGAATCCGATGAGAATACCAGAAGTGACAATAATGGGTCAAGTCCAACCGATTACAAAAGTTATACCATCAAGAGCCCATTGGTAAATAAAGTTATTTACAGAAGTGGGCGCAATGGTGGGGAAACTGGTCAGACCATCAAGGGTAGTGCTGGCACCAGCAGTGAAAGCAGTGAGACCAGTAAGGCCAGCGACAACACTAGTAGTAAAAGCAATGTAACAAGTGGTACTCATGACAGTACAAATCATGAAAGCAATAAAGCGGACAACAGCAGCGAGAGTGCCAGTGATGAGAGCACAGAGTCTGGTCAGGTCAGTAACAGCCCCAGTAGTGAAACCCATGAGTCAGTTAACGCCAGTGAAGTAAGCTATGCCATCAAGAGCTCACTCGTAAGTGATGTGATTGGCAGCAGTGAGAGCACCAGTGAAGAAACTATTCAGACAAGCGTGTCCAGTGATATCACCAGTGACGACCGCAGTGCAAGTGTGACGAGTGACATCAGTGATACTAATAATGCCAGTGATAGCAGTGAGTCCAATGAGAGCACGAGTAGTGACAACAATGGGTCAAGCCAAAGCAATGGCAAAGGTTATACCATCAAGAGCCCATTGGTGAACAAAGGTATTTACAGAAGTGGGAGCATCAGTGGGGATCCTGTTAAGACTGGCAATGGTAGTGATGGAACCAGCAGTGAAAGCAGTGAGACCAGTAAGGCCAACAACAACACCAGCAGTGAAAGCAGTGAAACAAGTGGCCCTCGTGACAATACAAGTCAAGAAAGCAACAATGCAGACAACAGCAGCGAGAGTGGCAGTGACGAGAGCACTGAGTCCAGTCAGGCCAGTAACAGCCCCAGTAGTGAAACGCATCAGACACTTAAGGTCAGTGAAGTTAGCTATGCCCTCAATAGCTCACTGGTAAGTGATGTGCTTGACAGCAGTGAGAGCACCAGTGAAGAAACCATTCAGACCAGTGTGACTAGTGACATCAGTGATATTGGTAAGGGCAGTGACAGCAGCGAGTCCAATGAGAGCACCAGTCGTGACAGCAAAGGGTCAAGTCAAACCGATGACAAAAGTTCTACCATCAAAGCACCATTGGTTAATAAAGTTATTTACAAAAGTGGAAATAATGGTGAGGTAGCTGGTCAGACCAACAAGGGTACTGATGGAACCAGTAGTGAAAGCAGTGAAACAAGTGACACTCGTGACAGCACAAGTCATGAACGCAACGAGGCAGACAAGAGCAGTCAGAGTGCCAGTGATGAGAGCAAAAAGTCCAGTAAGGCCAGTAACAGCCCCAGTAATGAAATCCAGGAGACAGTTAAGGTCAGTGAATTAAGCTACGCCATCAAGAGCTCACTGGTAAGTGATGTTATTGACAGCAGTGATATTACCACTGACGACAGCAGTGAATCCAGTGACACTAGTACTCATGAAAGCAGTGAATCCAGTGACACTAGTACTCATGAAAGCAGTGAATCCAGTGACATTACCAAAAGTAAAACCACTAAGGCCAGTGACATCACCAGGCATAAAAGCAGTGACTCCAGTGACACCACTAAGGACGATGACTCCACTAGTCATGAAAGCAATGAAGCCAGTGGCCCTATCAGTCAGGAAAGCACTGAAACCAGCAAGGCCAGCGACAGCACCAGCCATGAGAGCAGTGAGGTGCACCAAAGCAAAGGCGCAGACTGTAAGGACGGGAATGAGAGCTGTGAGAGCGAGGAGTATTTCTTCCAGGACATAGGCGACGACGCCCACTACTCAATTGACCATCTCATGGTGTCAGATGAAGACGGCATGGAGTTGCGTCTGCGGAGAAGATGACCTCACCTAAAACAAGTTTCCCATGTTAACCTCAAGATTACTGAAGCTGTCTGAAGGTTTTAGGTGGAACATAAGCTATTTTTTTCTACTCCTGAATATTGATATTGGCATCATAATGTTACCGTGCGAATGTGTGTTTACTGAAATAATTTTGTACTTGTTTTCACCTGGAGTGTATCCATACAGTTTTCTACATTTTGTGTGTTTTATGAAAATAAATCTTTACTTTTTATTTGCTTGTCTCATCCTTAAACGCAAAATGTGTTGTGCTGTTTCCCAGCCACACTTTCCAGTTAGTATTCCTTTATCAGGCAAAGTTTGATAGAAAGATAAGACAGTCTAATCATCATATGATAATGATATGATTCACCAGATCCGTGTCACCCATTAGGTAATGAGGCAGATGATAACTTAGCATAGCATGCTAACTTAGCACATAACAGGTAGCCATGACATGGAGTTAACTTTGCCAACTTAATAATTGGACACACCAAATGGTGGCATGAACTTACTTCCCATTGACGCACACTCCGGGAGAAGATAACTATCTTTGGTAATACGTGAAATACTGCTAGCTCAGTAACTTAAATGACTGTGTTACTCTAAAAATTGTAATTTATCGCTCTCTTTGCCACTCGGTCTACTGTGACCTCATTCAAGCAAAGAAGGACCCACAAAAACAGCGCCTGCTGAAAAAGTCTTTTGTACACATTAAATTACATTAATCATTCTTTACTTGCTGTCTTTGTTCCCTCGTAGTAATAAGGTTGCCACACACCAAGCAACACGGCTTAATCCGACTGAGCGGTCGTGCAGTGGGGATGGTTTGGAAACTGTTTACATGAGTAGCCAATTAGCGATTCATTCAAAATATGAATCGCAGGTGCACGTCATACCAATGTCGCAGATTACAGCCAATCAAAATGCACATCATACTTAAAACTGCTGATTTTTCACTCACGCTAAAAATACATTTCCGGGTTAAGTGTGCATTTCATTGGTTAATTTTCATTCAACTTCAATTATTATTTTTGTCAGATTCAAGTTATTTCTGTGACCACTGTGGGTTTTTCTTTCATTAACAAAGGGGCACGAAAAATTGATCCACGTTTGTACACATGTATATATATATATATATATATATATATATATATATATATACACACACACACACAGACCTGATCAAAAGACCAGTTGAATAATTGCAATAATTGACACTTTACACCGTTAGATCTTAAAAAGGGTCTCAATAGAGCTTCAAAATGAATAAATGGGAGTGAGACAAAATGGAATGATGAAGCAATTTATTACATAGAAGATGAAATAGGCTGTTCTTCAACTGATCAAAAGTTTAAGACCGTAGCCCAAAATCCCCCTAAAATGGAAAGAAAAGTTTCAAAAAAGGAATAAGTAATGATTAGCTCCACCATCCTTGTTGATCAATAAAAATAACAAAAAAATTGTTTCGGCATGTACTCGTACTGAACTCGCGGCTCAATTTGCTTGAATACTACTACTCGCGTCATTCAGCGAATGATTTGGTATGTTCTGTAATCTTTTGAAGAATGCAGTCATTTTGCATGGGGATAAGACAGACACGATGAAACAGAGTTTACGTAATCCTAAAAAACCAGAAGCCCGTGGCATAATCACAATTAACTGAATTTTACAAAACAATTAAAAAGCATTGAAATGTGTGAAAAAGAAGTACTGTATGTGAACTGTTGTGCCATCATCTTTGAATAAATATGTCCAGAATAAGAAGACTTATATTCCATCCATCCATTTTCTATACTGTTTATCCTCACTAGTCACTGGTGAGCTGGAGCCCATTCCAGTTGACTGTGGTAGAGAGGCGGGGTACACCCTGGACTGGACGCCAGGCAATCGCAGGGGTCTCATATTGAAGCTATGAACATATGAGGGACTATGTTGCATTTGAGGTCATACTCTCAGCTGGGAAATGGGACTTCAGGTGTTGTTTCAGTGCTGGTATGGTGGCAAGTTCTTTATGACACAAGTGGCAACGCAGAGGTAGCTTCAACAACTCGCTGGTGCCTTCTTTGACTGTTACCTTTCCATCAGTTTCAAGCATATGGATGACATCTGCGGAGAAATCACAAAAGAGTACCAAGTAACCAATTTTGTCAATTTATTAGGGCTAAAGGGCCGCATTCACTAACTGGGCGTACGCACAAATCTGTGCTTAAATTGTGCTAACACAAGTTTGACGCACAAATCGCTGATTCATCAATATGTTCATACAGTGCCATGAAAAAGTAAATTCTTACATTTTTGCATACGTTCCCCACTTTAATGTTTAAGATCATCAAATAGACAAATATAACCCATGTGAATACATACAAGACCACTGATAATCTCCCTCGATCTGGGGGTCCACGTACCGTCTCACCCCGTGGGGTCAAAATGATCACAAGAACGGTGAGCAAAAATCCCAGAACCACACCTAGTGAATGACCTGTAGAGAGCTGGGACCAAAGTCACAAAGGCTGCCATCACTAACACAGTACGCCGCCAGGGACTCAAATCCTGCAGTACCAGACGTGGCCCCCTGCTTAAAGCAAAGCAAATCTATTTATATAGCGCATTTCATACACAAGGTAACTCAATGTGCTTTACATGATTAAAAGCATTTAAAAACAAAGAAAAAAACAGCTTATAAACATTTAAAATAAAGGGAAAAAGTAATTAAAATAGCATACAGTGCAAGAAATATCCTTTCAAAGTGGAAATGCTCTAAAAAGCATGAGAGAAAAAAAAGTCTTTAACCTGGACTTGAAAAACATTCACACTTGGGGGTGACGACACTTCTGTTGGCAACTTATTCCATTTGTGGCAGCATAATAGCTAAATGCTGCTTCACCGTGTTTGCTTTGGACTCTGTGCTCCACTATTTAACCTGAGTCTGTCGATCTGAGCCCTACTGGGTTTATATTCCATGAGAGTTTCTTTCATGTATTCAGGACCTAAATAGTTTAGTGATTTGTAGACCAGTAGCCGAACTTTAAAATAGATTCTAAAGCTGACTGGAAGTCAGTGTAAAGACTTTAGAATATGCTCTGACCTTTTTATTCTGATCAGAACCCGAGCTGCAGCATTCTGAATGAGGTGCAGCTGTTTAAAGCTCTTTTTTCGGGAGTCCAATCAGAAGACCATTACAATAGTCAAGTATACTTGAGATAAAAGCATGGATGAGCTTTTCCTGGTCTGCTTGACACATGCAAGCCTTCACTCTAGATAGGTTCTTCAGATGGTAGAAGGCACTTTTAGTAATTGATTTCATATGACTGTTGAAAGTCAGGTCGGAATCTATCAGAACACCAAGGTTTCGGACTTGGTCTTTGGTTTTTAAAGAGAGTGACTCCAGGTATTTACTCACAGCAATCTTCTTTTATTGCCAAAAACTATCTCAGTTTTGTTGTGGTTTAATTGAAGAAAATTTTGGCTCATCCAGTTATTTATCTGTTTTAGACTGTGACACAACACGTCACTTGAACTGTAGTCATCTGGAGACACTGCGAGATATTACTGTGTGTCATCTGCATAGCTATGATAGTCAAAATTTAAGTTCTGAAGAATTTGACCCAAGGGTAGCATATACAGGCTGAACAGGAGGGGTCCAAGAACTGACCCTTGAGGGACCCCATAGCACATTGACATTCGATGAGACTGACCATTTCCAATGGTTACAAAATAACTCATTTCCTCCAGGTAGGACGTCAACCATTTTAGAACTGTTCCATTTAGTCCTACCTACATTTCCAAGCTGTTCAGCAGAAAGATCTACCGTATCAAAAGCCGCACTGAGGTCCAACAAGACCAGAATTTACACCTTTCCCAAGTCAGTATTCAACCCTATATCATTTAGCACTTTAATAAGAGCAGATTCTGTACTGTGATGAGTTCGGAAACCTGATTGAAATTTGTCAAAAAGTCCCCTTAAGTTGAAGAAATTGCTGAGTTGATTAAAAATAACTTTCTCAACAATCTTAGCTATGAAAGGGAGATTTGAGATGGGTCTATAGCTAGCTAACATGGAAGCGTCCAGTGTTCTATTTTTTAGCAGAGGCTTAATGGAAGCGTCTTTAAAGGTCAGATGACAAAGATGTTGTGGGGTCAGTTAAAATTCATCTTTGCATTATTTATGTTTTATGTAATACAACCCCAATTCCAATGAAGTTGGGACACTATGGCTGCAACACGTCCCAAAAAAGCTGGGACAGGTGGCAAAAAAGAGGAGTTGAGGAATGCTCATCGAACACCTGTTTGGAACATCCCACAGGTGAACAGAACAGGCTAATTGGGAACAGGTGGGTGCCATGATTGGGTATAAAAGGAGCTTCCCTGAATTGCTCAGTCATTTACAAGCAAAGATGGGACGAGGTTCACCTCTTTGTGAACAAGTGCGTGAGAAAATAGTCCAACAGTTTAAGGACAATGTTCCTCAACGTACAATTGAGAGGAATTTAGGGATTTCATCATCTACTATCCATATCATCATCAAAAGGTTCAGAGAAATTATACACACAGTGGCCCTGGATGTTCTCTAGCAGCAATCCGAGGTACTGAAGTGAGATTTCATTGATCTCTTAACAAAACTGCAATGTTTGGATGCTGAGTTTGTGGACCTCTCCCACTTGTACGATTTGGAGATGAACGTGTCTCTAGGCTCAGTCAATTAAACGTGTGTGTTCTGCACTATCCGTGAGTTTCATTGACAATTTCAGCGTACGTCATTCAGCGGCCCGAAAAGAAAACCTTGTTGACACGGCTGGAGGACAAAAAGATGCAGTTGTTCCCATGACGTAGGTCCAAGAGATAAGGCAACACGAGGCGCAGACGGATTCATCAACTTCATCCAAACAATCGGAGGAGCGAATGACAAATGAGATGAGCCAGCACGTTGAATTTCCCACACCCCTCCCTCTGCCCCATTGGAGCAAAGCCCAACGCAAAACTCACTCTCTACCCACCTAAATTCTCTGTTAGGTGTGATGGACAGGATGAAGACTATTGTCAATATTGGAATCCAAAGTACACCACACCAAGAAGTGTTCCTGAGCCCATGTGGTGATATCCTTTCCACATTGATGTCCGTTTTTGATGCAGTGCCGCCTGAGGGATCAAAGGTCACGGGCATTCAATGTTGGTTTTCGGTCAGATTTCCCAGTTGGGTGCTGATTAGTGATCTTTAAAAAGATTTTTAGAAATATCAGACACCATTTCATTGGTAAAACCCAGTACTTTGTTGTTCTTCTCACTGCAAAAATGTTTCACAATCATTGTCAGCTCCATCACCAACTATTAATGATTGAGGTGACATTTTTTTCTTGTATGATTCAGTTTCATACTTTTCAGTGGTGGTGGTGGATGAGCATTCTTGGCCAGGGTCTTGTAAAAGTGGCTCAAATCTATTTCTAAGTCTGAAGTCAATGTTTTGCATTGACTTGCATCATATTTTTCTTGCCCTTCGCTGCAGCGACCGTCCACGGCCGCTCACTCTGGGTTGAAGCAGCCCGCAACGCAGGCCAGCCGGATTCCTCTGTAATCTGCTGGTGTTGTGTCCTCCCTTTTAGATGTTGTCCCCTATCTTTGGGCTTTGTTCCCAATAAAATCCAGGGAGAACTGCTGGATGGTCCATTACCGTTTCCACAGTCCACATCCATCCTCTTTGTTGAGCTAAGTGGCACAACAAGTATTAGCACACTTCTGCTCACCATTTTGAGACATTGGTAGAGTGGTTTCATTCCCCAACTGTCCATTTACATCCACATACACTTCAAGATGGTGGATTTTGTTTCCAGGGTGACATCCTCTGCAGCAGTCAGTGATACTCCTCAGTGGAAAAGGGACGCATCTTGATTGCTGGTCCGACCGAGCAAAAAAAGTGTCTGCACTGTATGAGTCGGCTTAAGCCAGTACATGTCAAGGTCCGTCTGACGTTTGCTCGAGAGAATTTGGATGATCCACAAGAGGATTGGGGGAATGTCATATGGTCAAATGAAACCAAAATAGAACTTTTTGGTAAAAACTCAACTTGTCGTGTTTGGAGGAGAAAGCATGGTGAGTTGCATCCAAAGAACACCATACCTACCAGGACGACTGATCCATGCAAAGGAAAGAATGAATGGGGCCATGTATCGTGATATTTAGTCTCCAGATCTCAACCCCATAAAAAATCTCTGGAGGGATTTGAAAGTCTGTGTTGCCCAGTGACAGCCCCAAAACATCAATGCTCTAGAGATCTGCATGGAGGAATGAGACAAAATACCAGTAACAGTGTGTGAAAACCTTGAAGACTTACAGAAAACATTGGACCTCTGTCATTGCCAACAAAGGGTATATAACAAAGTATTGAGATGAACTTTTGTTATTGACCAAATACTTATTTTCCACCATAATTTTCTAATAAATTCTTTAAAAATCAGACGTGATTTTCTGGATTTTTTCCCCCCTCATTTCGTCTCTCATAGGTGAGGTATACCTATGATGAAAATTACAGGCCTCGCTCATCTTTTTAAGTGGGAGAACTTGCACAATTGGACTGACTAAATACTTTTTTGCCCCACTGTACCTCCACAGAGGTGTGAAAGACTCATTGCCAGTTATAGAAAACACTTGGTTTCAGTTGTTGCTGCTGAGAATGGCCCAACCAGTTATTACGTTTCGGGGGCCATTACTCTTTCCACACAGGGATAGGTAACTTTGAGTAGGTTTTTTTCCCCCCTCAATAAATCAAATCATTTAAAAGCATTTGAAGTTCACTGGGGTTATATTTTTCTGATATTTACATTTGTTTGACGATCTTAAACATTAAAGTGGGGAATTTATGCAAAAATGTAAGATATGGAATTTGATTGGATATTATATGGAATGTATTTTGTTTCGTAATATAAGAATAGATAAAATAAAATATTTTGTTAATCTAGTCAGCCGAGCTGCGATGAATGCAAAGTTATCAATGTCCTTTCACCATCGTTCCTGTCTTACTGTGTGTTGCATGTTTTTGTTTGCACATTAAGACAAAAGTCCTGTTTTTTTTTTAATTACTCATTTAAAAGACGACTCAAGCAACATGTTTTTCCTCATGTTTATGCGATTGTAGGATGAAAGCTTCAGCTGGCTACTCGTGTGGACTGAATCGGTGGCAACAATAGGAAATGAAATATCAGTATTTTAAGGGGGAAAGCCCGTCAGCAACATATTGAGAAAAAACAGAAAAAGAACGATGAGTTAGCTCATTTTTGGAATGGTGAACGTAGTTCTAAATTTTGAATTTTTAACTGAACTAGATCATTATTGGAACAGTGAACTGAACTTTGAATTAGTTTGCGTAGAAAATGAACTTTCCAAACATTCTTTGTATGTCCTGCATGCATGAATGTGTGTATCCACCCCTGTCTGTGTATTGGCAGTTGTCGTACAACGAGCAGATTGTGCGAGCTCATGCTTTGATCGCGCAACTGGACGGTGGACAGACATGTATAAATGACAGTGAGGCGGATGGAGGATGAAGATCTGAGAGAGCGCGAGGATATGGCAACATGAAGGAGGTCAGAAGATATGGCAGAACGAGCTTATTGATGCCCTTGAATGTGCAGATCAGTATTTGGCTGAGGTACTGAAGTGCGTCAGACGGATGTCCTTTTACTGTATGGGGATAAAGGGGTGCAGCTTTGGCAGATTGAGCGCCACGGGCATGAGCAGTAATTTAGAATACATTTTGATTCACTAACATACACATGATGATGCAAAGAAAACTGGCCGGTGCGCATGTGTCATGAATCCGATCAACTTGTGCATAGAATAAGAAAGTTTTTTACGCATTTATTAGTGAATGAGGCCCAAAGAAACAAAACAAAACGGGTAAAACATTCCTGCAGTGAAACATATCTGAACTTATTCCCAGGACTATATACAGACATGCAAACACCCAAGGCATGAAAAAGGTGACAAAAAAAAAAAAAAAAACATTGTAGGGGGAACTCTGGAGGGGATCCCAGGCAGATATTTTTTTTGTATTATTTTAACATAAATTAAGCAATCTGGAAGACTGAAAAATACAACAGGGCAAAATAAATATGCAGAAAAACATTTATTTACACCCCTCAAGTACATGTTGATGTACAAATTTAAGATTAAAATTAAATTTGCCCAATTTCTCTGCTTATTTTGTTCTGGCCTCCAACTTGAGCCAGGCGCATTTCCACCTGCACCCGGTGCCTGCTTCAAGCTGTGCCACATGAATAGCATCCTCCTCTTTAAGCACTCTCATTCTGGAAAAGAATTGACTAAAATCGTTGTCTGTTTCACTTCCTTTTTCCACTGTTACCAACTTCAAAGGCTTATCCCAAATGCATCCTCCAGGAAAATATTACGTACAATAGTTTTCTGTTTTTATTGGCCATTTCTGAATTTGAAGTTAGTTCATTCTGTGTTGTGACATAATCCCTAACATTGCTCCGTTGCTTATTAAATTTAATATCAGCGTCTGTAAACTAATTAGATAATTAATTGCAGGGGCATTTCCTAATTAATACAAGATGCACTAGCGGATCAACTCTTCTCGCCGATGTGCTTCGCAGTTCCGCTGGGACTGCAACCAGGGCCACGACCCTCAGCACCTTCACGCGAAAATATAAAAGACCAGTGCAACAAATACGACACTGGCTGATTTGATGAGCAAAAATGTTGCTCAAACGTAAGAGTAGCAATAGAGGATGTCCGCTCCAGAGTAGAGTAGCCAAACATATTCAAGTAAGAGTACTGTTACTTGACAATAATGTGACTCACGTAAAAGTAAAAAGTAGTCCTCCCAAAAAATACTTGAGCAAGAGTAAAAAGTGAGTAGTGAAATAATTATTCAAGTACTGAGTAAATAGTGAATAGTGAGTTTCTCAAGTTTTAAGTGAGCTGAAATATCCACGTTTGGGCAGACAGTGCCAGACAAATACTACAACACATGAAAGCTGTTTTTTTTTGTCGTCTGAAATGTAAACAGTCGTGCACCGTTGCCTTCATGGTAACAACGTCCATCCCAACATGGCCGCAAATATGCACGCCAATTCGGCGGGCTGGCATAGCTAGCGTTAATACCTTTGCCCAATAGAAGCCCAATAGAAGACGCTGTGTGAGGTCATGTGACTTTCTTGTGTCGTTTGATTGGTGAACTAGTCTTTAACGTCACTAGCGCTTAAATTGGATTGGCGCAAACAGCGCCCAATGCAGAAGTCGAAGTTGTATTCTCGCAGACGTAATTGTTGCTATAAGACGTAATTGTTGATATCAGCAATATTTGATAAATAAAAGCAGTGAGCGACATTTAGATCATTGTAACGGAGTAAAAGTCCTGTTACTTCCTAACAGCAGAAGCGGCGGGAGTGTTTTTTCTGGTCTCGTCAACTGCTATGACTTATCCAAAGCAGGTTCCAAGTGCACAGGCAGAACCTCAGGCCGATGCGCTGGCATATTAGTCCGCCGCGGAGTAATATTCAGAAATGACGTGTGTGGATTGTGGACGTGTGGAATGGATCTAGTTGCCAGCGTTAGAGGAGTACGAAACAGCCTATGATGTTTCGTATGATGTCAGCGACAGCGGACCCCAACCCCCACCCCCCCCACCCACACACGAAAAAGTAATCGGATCTACACGATTCACATAAATTGCCTATTTTTAGTTCAAAATGGCGAACTTTCCCGAAAGGAGACTGATTTGCA
This sequence comes from Phycodurus eques, assembly GCF_024500275.1. Classification (NCBI taxonomy): domain Eukaryota; kingdom Metazoa; phylum Chordata; class Actinopteri; order Syngnathiformes; family Syngnathidae; genus Phycodurus; species Phycodurus eques. The sequence goes on from NC_084530.1 coordinate 7,229,602, forward strand.
TGTATGTATATAGTAGGGAGGAAATAGTATGAAAATTGAATAGCACAATTATAGCAACCAAAATGATCACGGTTATCAGTATTATCAGAACATTGCTCAAAGATACACATACAAAAATCATGGCTACACCCAATGAAACAACAGCAAGTTTAATTTTGAACAAACTATTTCAAATCAGCATAACTATGCTTTTTTGCAACTTCGGCCCCACAAAATTGACAATTTTGGGTTGTGATCCCAGAGATGAGCCAAAACCCATTGTGGACTTGATAATAATAAAAATATTTATCTCACCTTGAGACTTGATAAAATAGTCTGTGGTGAACGAGTTCCAGTGCTTTTTGTTCTTCAAGCAAGGAGAATCAAAGTCTTGGCTGATGACGTGAAGGTGCACATGACTGGAGGAGAAAAACACAAATGTGTGTGTGTATAAATGACATGAATGTGTGCGCGTGCCAAGATCATAAGGGGGTATACTTAAATTGAAATGTTGAACTCAGAATCCCCGTGGATGCCCAATTTACTTAAAAAACCTCCCTATGAGCTTCGGTTACCTCATACTGGGGATGGCATGGTACCCAGTGCGAAAGTCCAAGGTGCTTGCTTGTGGGCACTGATGAACCATCTGGTCAGCTACATGCTGCATGTGCTTGAGCAGGCTGCAGTGCTCATCACGCAGGGCCTTCAGGCTGGGAATGGATATCCATGGAAGGACAAGCCAATGGTAACGTGCCTTAGGGTATTTGTCCTTGATTATGACTACTTTATCATCCTTATACACCTACAAGAAAAATTCAGAGAAAGTACAGTAATCACAAACATAACTGTGATATTTTTAGTCATAAAAGCAATGTTTTCTTTTAAAAGCACCTGCATATTGGGGTCTTGCATTGAAGCCTTCAGCCCTTGGCTCCAATGTCCAATACTTTCCTGCAAGAGATTACATTTTATTTTATGTTTCTGCCATACCTTACTGTAGTTCCTCAAATAGACTTTGTTCCCCAATTAATTGACGGTTGCAAAGTCTACTGGAATAAATAAACGTCACGTCCAGCTAAAAAACAAATCTTTTTTTCCTTTCCAGGGGAAAAAAGGTGCCTTGACTATGAGTCATAGCTCGATGTGTACGAGACATCCCTACCTACACAGCACCAGCACAGCTGACACTGAAATGTATACAGTGGAGCACATTGCAACTATTTCAACAGTGGCCTGAAAATAATTAGGGATTGTAAGAAACTTTAGATCTAATGTGGAGACAAGAATGCAACTCATTGGCGTGATGGAAACTTTAAGTACAGTACAGAATAATATATTTTAATATTTGATAACAAATATTTTACCTAATTTAAAACTTTAATAATTCTGTGTATGTTTTACTTCATTCAGTAAACACAAATAAAGCCCCCACTATCCCCATCTAGCTTCTTACCCTAATGTACGCCCGGAACTGTCCACTACATGAGAATCCATGGTATCTTATTATTATTATTGTCTGATTTATTGTGCGTAACTGATCATCAAGACGTCATCAGTAAATACGAGAGATGGTTGCATCATGCATTATAAAAAAACTGAATCACAATTATTTGTAATGAATTATTCAAAGTAAATCAGAAGAAAAGTTCATACGGCAATACATTTTCAGCTGTAAATTCCTTACTGTGATCACCTTTGACTCTCCTGCTCTGACAGAATCAGGCAATTGTTCTGTCTTTTTGGTTGCTTTTACACTGGGAGCCTCTGGAAGGCATTTATCCTTTGAAGACACATCACGCGGTCTCTTACAACTACTGGAGCCACTTTCTGGATCTTCTTTGAACTGTACAGTGTATGGGTACAGCTCACTGACGATGCAGAGCAACTGGCCAGGCTTCATTTTGACCTCCTTTCCCTGACCCACCACCACAGAGTCTATGGAGGTGGGGTTTCCACCAAGCTTTGGAGTAAAGATGGGAAACAAATTCAGTAATTAGTCCAAAAAAAAGTTTCTTGTAAATATCCCATGTGCAATATTAGTTGTACATTTTTGCGTTTTCGCTTACCTGTTTAACTTTGACAAAACCTTTGCGGCAGTCTGCTTTCAACTCAACTGATTATGAAGGGATAGTTTGGAATTAGTAACTTACATTACATCACATTTTAACTGAACTTGTGAAAATAAGATAGATTAAGTCATATGTTATTAAGTAGGCTTAATTCATACGGATAAAGGTCAAATATTTTTTCATTTATGCAAATCAGAATTGCAGGATTTAGGAATTCAAAAGTGACTCGTTTGAAACAAACTGCATGTAGCCTAACATTACTTCATACTTAAGTGCGGTGGGTGGGCGTTGCTACCTTTTCGCTTGCAAACAACACGCACAATTGAATCTATAGTGCAGTACTATTTACCTTGTTCCCTGGAGCATTTTTTGTCTTTAATAGTGGTTTCTGGCCCACGACCGAGAACAACTGGCTGAAGGTGAGGCAGCAGAATTGGTCTGTGCGTTGCTTCCTGACTGACAAGCATACAAATCGGCATTTTATCATTATGTCTGGAACAAAATATAAAGTATCCAATATCCAGGTTAGCAAACCAGCCCACGCTTGCTTTGTTGACTTCGAACGGCGCTTGATGATTACGTCACTGCGGTGATTTCCCCATGGCAGAGAAAATTCTGGAATTTGAAGTCTTCGCTTGACTTTCTTTTGCGGCATCAACGTGTTGCTTCCACTAAGGTTGGGACGTCTTGTTACAAACGTACGCGCTTTGTGAATGCTAGTGTGTGAATTCCGCTAATGGGTAAATGTTCGAATTATTACCGTCGTCTCTCAGCTAGCATGTTAGCATGAGCCATGCATTGATCGGGCTACGATGCTAACGTAAGCAGGGCCGGAGAAACGAAACCTCGTGAACAGTTTGCCAATGCTACGTGGTCACAAGTTATCACTGTTTTATATTTATAGCCACTTTTAAATGTTAGTTGACAAGTAAACGGTTTTGGCTTATGTTTGGGGTCTTTCACTTTTCCCAATAAATATGATTTTACAAGTGACAATTTGATTTAGGCGTATAGTCAAAACGACCTATGACAAATAGCTACCACATGGTGCGACAAAACCATTCAGATATTTTTTTGTGACACCGAACGTGCATTGCTGTATAGCGTTTGGGTTAGCACTGTGAAGTTGTTGCGTACAAATGTCAAGAATTCTTTTATTTGGGCACTCCCTTGAATAGTCTTTTTAAAGGTGAACTAGGTGTCAAGCCTTGTTCCCCCCATGTCCCCAAAAGACAATATATGTTTGGGGAGAGGGGGAAGCCTGGCGTCGTAGTTTGTAGTAGGTTTTAAAACATAAGAGGGAACTGTAATCATTCAATGTTTTTCTTATCGGTGCTTTTTCAAGGTTATCATCTCAAGGCAAACATGGTGAAGGAAACAGGCTTCTATGACACATTGGGTGTGAAACCAATTGCGACCCCCGATGAATTAAAAAGGGCTTACCGCAAACTCGCTTTGAAATATCATCCTGACAAGAATCCAACAGAAGGAGAGAAGGTAAGAAGTGGACAAATTGTGATGAAAATGAGTGTCTTGACACATTACAAAGTGATACATTAGCCATGTTGTTCCCATCTAAAAAGTATTTTGGGATTCTTTGTAGTTCAAACAAATCTCACAAGCATACGAGGTGTTGTCAGATGCCAAGAAAAGAGAGATTTATGACCGTGGAGGCGAAAAGGCCATAAAGGAAGGAGGACCTGGTGGTGGCAGTGGTGGAGGAGGAAGCTTTGCATCACCAATGGACATCTTTGACTTGTTCTTTGGAGGCGGGAGTCGGATGCACAGAGAGAGAAAAGGTTTAGATACACTAGATTGCCTGACTCAGAGTTGTATTATTTTTCTGAAATGTGATGTACTACTACTAAATATAGTATTAATTATATTGAATTTCTACATTCTTCCCCCCACTGCAGGGAAGAACATAGTGCACCAGATTTCAGTAACACTGGAAGATCTTTACAATGGAGCCACAAGAAAACTTTCTGTCCAGAAGAATAGTATTTGTGAGAGATGTGAAGGTATGTAGTAACGCACACATCGAGTGCCGTTTTTGACCATTAGTAGCCTATTTCCATCTAACAGCACAGTCAAGTCTACACAACATAGAAAGACTCGATAAATAATTGTCATCACATACCAGTGGTGTCTCCGAGCATCTTCACTTTAGTTACAATAATTTCAGTAGACCTCAACTATTCAGTCAGATTTTTTTGGGATAGCTTACAGTATTAAATAAGATTGGCTCTCTCTTTTGTCCTTTGCCTAATTGCATTTAATAGCCTAACAAAGTCTTGTGATATCATTTGTTATTAAACATTCAGATGAATTTAAACAATGTCAACGATCCATCCATTTTCTGAACAGCTTATCCTTACTCGGGTTGAGGGTGTGCGGGCGCTTATTGCGGCTGACTTTGGCCAGGAGGCGGGGTACGCCTTGAACTGGTCACCAGGCAGGCAATTTCAGTCATGTTTTACTTATCGATGTTATTGAAACAGATGTTATTTTTTTAAACGACAAATTTTTACAATATGCAAATTAATAGGCTATGCTACTGTATAACAGGGTAGGAAAATAAATAAAATGCACTGTATTGCCAAAAGTGTTCGGTCACCTGCCTTGACTCGGATACGAATTTAAGTGACATCACATTCGTAATCCATCAGGTTTAATATGACATCGGTCCACCCTCAGCGATTATGGCATCTTAAACTCTTCTGGAAAGGCTTACCGTAAGGTTTAGGAGTGTGTTTATGGGAATTTATGGCAATTTTTCCAGAAGCGCATTTGTGAGGCTACACACTGATGTTGGACGATAAGGCCTGGCTCTCAGTCTCTGCTCGAATTCTTCCAAAAGTGTTCTATAGGGTTGAGGTCAGGATTGTGCAGGCCGGTCAAGTTCATCCACATCAAACTCTCTCATCCATGTCTTTATGAACCTTGATTTGTGCACTGATTCACAGTCATGTTGGAACAGGAAGTGGCCATCTCCAAAATGTTCCCACAAAGTTGGAAACGTCCAAAATATTAGCCCCTGAGCTCCAGTTCAAGGAACTCTGAATGCTTCAGAATAGCAAGAATTTTTCGACAGTCATATAGTTTGAGGATTTCCCCTTCCTGTTCCAAGATGTCTGTGCACAAAGCAAGGTCCGTAAAGACATGGATGAGAGAATTTGGTATCGATGAACATGACTGGCCTGCACAGAGTCTTGCCCTCAACCTGATAGAACACCTTTGGGTTGATTTCAAGTGAACGTGAAAAATGGTGTACTGATGTCACAGAGCTCAGCACACACTGCAGCCTGGACTTGGAGTATTTCTTTAAAAATTTAAGTCATTCTACTCGCAGTGCGATTTTGCAACATTCATACTCACCGGTGTTTACATCCCCCCGCAGGCTAACACGAACGTTGCTGCAAACGCTGGCTGACCACGTAAACAAACTTGGTAAAAAGTACCCAGATTGACCCCTCATTATTATCAGGGACTTTAACAAAGCCAAACTCAACCATGAACTCCCTTGAATACGAGCAGCACGTTGACTGTCCCACCAGGGAAAACTGAAGACCACTGCTATACCATGCTGAAGAACTCATACCATGCTAAGATAATTGAAGTTCATAAATAAAGATGAGGAAAGTAACTTATTATATGCCTAGTACAATGACAAATTAGATTTGAGTGTTGTATGGGGCAGTCGTGCTATACCCTGTGAAGGAAGGATAGGACAGGACAAGGACAGGAGGGGAAGCATGCAAGACAAAGGTAGCGGACCCGGCTGTACAACTGAAGTGTGGTGGGCGTGCTTATGAAAATTCTAAACTTCTTTAAAAATAAACTACCAGTGAGGGGATAACCATGAAGTTCGCATAGTTATTATACAAGTTATTTTTCGCAGTGAGTGAATGGCCCCACACCAAGTAAATAAGTCCTAGAGGTGATTATCTGTGGGCGTATGCAAGTGAATTGACACTGCGAAATAACCTTCAGAATTGAACTGTAATTGCTGTGCCTGCACCGCGGGGGCTGAGGACCCCCACCCAACCCAGTCGAGAGGTGAGGTCGTGCCCAGGAGCCCACCCGAGAGTGGCCCACTGAACAGAAGTTTAAAAGTGCATTGACATTCCTTTATTAGTCCCACAATGAGGAAATTTGCATCGTTTTAACAGCAATCGTGGATACAGGAAATTGGAAAATAGCACGGAAAAGAAGACATTTGGCTGCAAATGTGTCTGCTGTTTCAAGGTTGATGCAATAAATCCATTAAAATAATACAAGTTGAAGCCATAATTTTTTAACCATTATGATTATAGAGTAACACTTATGTTGTGCAATTGAACGGTATGCAGAAATATTTGTGTCCTGTTTGTATCCCATTACATAATAACTCGTATACTGCAATAGCTGTCCCGCGGTAATGTTCCCTCTGCATTTGTAGGCATAAATGCAATTTGACTAATAATTGACATCGTAATTTCAATGTTTCGGTTTTCGGCTTGGATTCCTCATTTTCGGTTTCGGCCAAGAATTTTAATTTTGGTGCATCACTTGTAATAACAAATCCCAATCCACGCTAGGACAAAATGTCAAAGCAAAGGCCTTTTAAAAAATACTAAAGTTCATCAGTTAATTTGGATAGCGGTGTAGACTACGTTGTCACGAGGCACAAGAAGGCATTTACTTAAATCTTTTTATTTTGTTGCTTTAAATTTATGGCCTAGAAGGGTTTTCATACAAAGATATACTGTAATTATGACCTTTCCTTAGCATTTGAGATAGACTGCGCCGCCTTCCGATGTCTGTTACGTTGCTGTCGTAGGAACTAATGTTATCTTCCTGGTTGGAAGCCAATTCACAGGCCGGCAAAAGCATACCAAAGCACCAGGGGGCGGTCTACCCCCGTCGTAAAGCCACTTTTGTCAATCAGAAGGCTGATAAAAATTGTTTTTAGAAAAGGCTCTGCAAAACCAATCTTCTATTGACAGAAGGAATTTTAAGTTTTGATAGCCAGAGGAGTTACTACTACATGTTACACACTTTTCTGACAAAGGATTTTCCGACTGCATTTAAATCCCAGAGTTCTTTCCATGGCATTTACCAAAAAGTCACATTTCAGTGACCTAAAAAACATTTTAACAGTGGACAAAAGGCAATAGTATTTGGAAAAAAGATTAAACATTGACTTTTTGTGTGGAAAAGGTCTTTGTTACCGCAACCAACCACCATACCACAAAAAGTGACCTTTGACAGCTTGTTTAATATTCTGTCGGCAGGTCGTGGCAGTCGTAAAGGCGCAGCCCAGATGTGCATGTCATGCCACGGTACGGGCATGCAGGTGCGTGTACACCAACTAGTGCCAGGTATGGTCCAGCAGGTGTCCACAGTGTGTCACGGCTGTCAGGGCCAAGGACAGCGGATCAGTCAGAAGGACCGCTGCAAGGCGTGCGGGGGTCGGAAGATGTTGCGACAGAAGAAGATTCTGGAGGTCCACATTGACAAGGGTGAGAAAGAAGGAAGAGTCGATCAGAATGTTACGCTTAATTGATCGGGGAAGAACATCAATGCTAAAGCCAAACGTTACATTGCACAGGAATGAGAGATGGACAGAAGATAGTGTTCCATGGGGAGGGAGACCAAGAGCCAGGTCTTGAGCCAGGTGACATCATTATTGTCCTGGACCTGCAAGAACATCCACGTTTTACCAGGTAACATTTTCACCTTGTAATTGTAATTTATGTAGGATTTAGGGCAGGAGTTTATCACATGCTATTTCATGATATTGAATGATAATACGCTACATTTGGACAATTATATTCTTCCAACTTTCTGGTAACAGTTTGTGGAGGGACATTTTCTGTTCCCAGTGCATAAAGCAAGGTTCTCGTATTATAGGTGGAAGAACTTGCTCCTCAAATCACCTTTGGCTGAATTAAAGACATTGAAAGCCATTCACTCTGACTTCACAAATGCCTTGATGAATGGACAAAAGTTCCTGTAAGTTCTCCCACTTAAAAAGATGAGCGAGGCCTGTAATTTTCATCATAGGTATACCTCACCGATAAGAGACAAAATGAGAAGGAAAAAAATCCAGAAAATCACATTGTCTGATTTTTAAAGAATTTATTGGCATATTATAGTGGAAAATAAGTAATTAGTCAATAACAAAATGTCAATATCATCTCAATACTTTGTTGTATACCCTTTGTTGGCAATGACAGAGGTCAAACATTTTCTGTAAGTCTTCACAAGGTTTTCACACACTGTTGCTGGTATTTTGGCCCATGCAGATCTCCTCTAGAGCAGTGATGTTTTGGGGCTGTCGCTGGGCAACACAGACTTTCAACTTCCTCCAAAGATTTTCTATTGAGTTGAGATCTGGAGACCGGCTAGGCCACTCCAGGACCATGAAATGCTTCTTATGAAGCCACTCCTTTGTTGCCGGTGCGGTGTGTTTGGGATCATTGTCATGCTGAAGGACCCAGCCACGTTTCATCTTCAATGCCCTTGCTGATGGAAGAAGATTTTCACTCAAAATCTCACGATACATGGCCCCAAAGCATGATGTTTATGCATCCTTTACACGGATGCATAAAAACAGCCCCATAGCATGATGTTTCCACCCCCATGCTTCACAGTAGGTATGGTGTTCTTTGGATGCAACACAGCATTCTTTCTCCTCCAAACATGACAAGCTGAGTTTTTACCAAAAAGTTATATTTTGGTTTCATCTGACCATGTGACATTCTCCCAATCCTCTTCTGGATTATCCAAATGCTCTCTATCAAACTTCAGACGGGCCTGGACATGTACTGGCTTAAGATGGGGGACACGTCTGGCACTGCAGGATCTGAGTCACTGGTGGTGTAGTGTGTTACTGATGATAGCCTTTTGTTACTTTGGTCCCAGCTCTCTGCAGGCCATTCACTAGGTCCCCCCGTGTGGTTCTGGGATTTTTGCTCACCGTTCTTGTGATCATTTCGACCCACGAGGTGGGATCTTGCGTGGAGCCCAAGATCGAGGGAGATTATTAGTGGTCTCGTATGGCTTCCATTTTCTAATAATTGCTCCCATGGTTGATGTCTTCATACAAAGCTGCTTACCTACTGTAGATTCAGTCTTCCTAGCCTGGTGCAGATCTACAATTTGGTTTCTGGTGTCCTTTGACAGCTCTTTGGTCTTGGCCATAGTGGAGTTCGGAGTGTGACTGTTTGAGGTTCTGGACGGGTGTCTTTTATACTGATAACGAGTTCAAACAGGTTCCATTAATACAGGTAACGAGTGGAGGACAGAGGAGCCTCTTAAATAAGTTACAGGTCTGTGAGAGCCAGAAAACTCGTTTGTAGGTGTCATAATAATCCACCTTAATTTGCTAATAAATTCTTTAAAAATCAGGCAATGTGATTTCCTGTATTTTTTTGTTTTTCTTCCTTCCTCATTTTGTCTCTCATAGGTGAGGTATAACTGTGATTAAAATTACAGGCCTCTCTCATCTTTTTAAGTGGGAGAACTTGCGCAATTGGTTGGTGACTCAATACTTTTTGCCCCAGTGTGTGTGTGTGTGTGTGTGTGTGTGTTTAAAAACAAAAAAAAACCGCTCACGTGACATGGCAAACGATCGCAACGGATAGAAGTGTACCTGAGCTGTCTACCATATGGTTTGGAATTGTATTGTTATTTTATATTTCCCTCTCCCCGCTACTGAGGGGGAGTTGGGTCACTTGGGTTTTTCCTCGCTGCGGGCTGGGCAAACAGGCTTACCGGCTTGCCACGAGCCTCGCAATCCATCTGTAAAGAGAAGCCTGGGCAGCCCACAGTGGCCAGCCAGGTCGCCGCTCAGCGCCAAAATGAAGCCTATAACCGCGAGGAATGTTTGAAGTGTAGTGCCGCTCGCGGGCTTCTTAATCAAAGCACAAGCAATTGATCTGCTATGATGTCACAGTTTGTGGGCTGGCCGTAGCTGGCTAAGCACAGTGGCGTGGTCCAAGGCAAATCTAGTCGAATTGGGCCTTTGACATCCACATGAACTCAAGTATTGTACTTCAGTTCAGTTTTGACAAAGGGTGAATACTGTATGTCATTTAGGCCAAATTTGTCCTGCTTTTTAAATCTGTCACAATTATCTGACAGCTCAAGTTACTGTACATAACCGTTTTCATGTCCTCCCCATGTCCAGTAATATTTACCTCCTAAAATTTTCAATATCAATGTTGTCAACTAAAAAGTGTGAATTTGAGAAAAATCTGAAATTTCTCCTATTTCCTGATCTCAATAGTCTTTTTTGTGTAAAAGTATAAATAACCAGGTCATTTTTTTTCATCAGCTGCTTATGTGTACATAGTAGTTATTTATATAATAAATTGGTTATCCATTCCTAAACCTATTATCTGTATGCAGTAATCCCCTCAGTCCACCTGCGCAATAAATGCAATTCATGAAATACAAATACCCTATTTAAATAGCCCCTAGGCATGTTTTTGCTGCATTTACGGCACTTAAATTTTTATGAAAGGCCTATAAACACACCTAAAAGAATACAAACACATTTATACACACATTGAGAGAGAGCAAGAGCAATGGATAACACAAGTATTATTTGTTCTATTATTATTATTATTTGCTAACTACTTCTTAACGTCAGGGACTATCTGTGTCACACTGCTACCATGTTAGGCTAACACGGGCATACCAGAGGGGGCAGCACCTTCTTGTATTAATATGTGCAGCTTATAAATCAATGAATGTGGGGGGGGGGGTAATATCTCCAATTTTACTTTAATTGTGATTTGGAAATGCACTTCCAGAAAAGGAGACGATTTGACCATGTCGATGGAGTTGCAGCTGGTAGAAGCTTTGTGTGGTTTCCAGAAGCCTGTTCAGACACTTGACAACCGAACCCTCCTTGTCACCTCCCATCCAGGTCGGAACCAGACTGTCTGAACTTCTTCTTGGAAAGGTCTTGACAAAACTCAAGTAATTCATGTAATACTGTGTATTCCTACAGGGGAACTGATCAAACCCGGCGACACAAAATGTGTCTGCAATGAGGGGATGCCAATGCATCGCCGGCCATTTGAGAAAGGCAGACTCATTATTCACTTTTCTGTAAGAGAGCCAAGTTTACACATGCATGCAACCAATGGCATACAATATATTGCAACCTTGACTAAATGTGGAATCAAAACTCCGTTCCTCTAGGTGGTGTTCCCAAAAGCCAACTTCCTTCCAAAGAACAAACTGAAGGAGTTGGAGAGCTACCTTCCGGTGAAGGTGGACACGGAGCAACCGGAGAGCATGGACGATGACCTTTACATCTACGCCGACCTTGAGGACTGTGACCTCGAGAACAGGAAACGACACAGGCATCAGCACTACTACATGGACGAGGATGACTATGCCAGCACCGGAGGTGTTCAGTGCCAGACGTCTTAAACAACAACCTTGCATTCCAAAACCTTCATCTTCTAAAATTAAGCGCCTTTTTTTTTTTTTTTTTTAAATCTATCTCATGCACTTTTTTTTTTCTTGTTACTTTTCTCAATTGTCGAGCTTGAACCACCAAACTGTGTTCGTGATCATTTTTGGATGGCGATCTGAAGGACTTAGTAGTAGTCTGCTGCAATGATAATGTGACAAAAGGAGAGTGCGAAATAAGTCTGTGTCCCGGAACATTCAGCTATAAAGCCAATATAGAATAACCTTTTATAGTGTTACTAATCACTTGCTGTTGTAGACATCTTGTTAATGACCTGTTCAATCCAGTGTGTGTGTGTGTTAAGATGGAGTGTGCATACTGACTTGATTTGATTACAGTTATGCTATTTTACCCTTTTAAAAGGGCTATTTCCTAAACAGTTCTTAATCTTGAAAATGTGACTGACAAAAGTTAAGCAATTAAACATTGCTTGAATCTAATTTATCAGCTGGAGTTTTGATACCGAACTGCGGTGTCAAATGCTAGCTACCTGCCATGTCAATTGTGATTTATTTTTTGTCTTTTGTGACTTTGTCAAGAAAGGGGCTGATTTTACTGTGTGGAAGGGGGCAAACCATCTTCTCATGAGCCAAACTGTCTGCTGTTCCAGTAGAGTCTAAGGTTTAGAGTCAAACATTTAGGCACCTTTTTTGTTTTTTTAACTTAATCCCCCCGAAGCATTATCATGTTATATACTTTAGAGAATGACATTTGGAAATTTAAGTGGCAATTTGTAACAGAAAGAGCTTACCTGCAAGTTATTGATTTTGTCTTATTGTCATGTAACTGGTTGTTGTTGACTGTAAATGCCACGTTGGTAAGCAGAGCTGCAGGTGCGCACCTCTTACCTCAATAAATGATTGTCTTAAAGAGCATTGTGATTCTTTTAATGATAAAGTTCCTTGTGCACGATATTGAACAAAACGGATGTTTTGTTGCACTTCTGTTTAGATGCAAAGAAGTATTTTTAATGTCAGGAAAAACTTTTTTAAGAAAAGGTTAGTGTATGTATGACTTTTCCAAACCATTTACAAAAGCATACAGACATGCTTGATTAATAATTCATAATTCATTAGGTGCGTTTTTGCAGTGTGGAGCTTGGCAGAACTTCCATTGTAGAGGGGAATTAAACGTAGCATTGCTGATTAAGACACTTAATCTACAGTTGAAGTATAGTTCAATAAAAGTACTGTAGTTGATTTTAAATCGTTTTATAAACCATTTTATTGTTTGGTTTTTTTTAAATAACTTTTGGAACATGGCTAATGCATGATATATTCCACCATAAAAAGCTATGATCTATAGTTCATTTCTGTACTTTTGAAGGATTTCAAACTCATTTGTGTCACAGGCAACACTGTAGTTATGGTTTCCCTCAGAGGGCCGTTACAACTGTGGAACCATCTAAATTTATAATCACCTCATCATATCAATACATATACAGTGGAGTCTCGGTTTTCTTATGCCCTAGTTTTAAAAAAAAAAAAAAAATTGCAAACCATAATTTAGACCCAGTTTTTGTATATCCACTTGGTTTTTGTACAGTTGAAAATGGTCCAAACGCCAAATTTAAGAGTCTTCAATTAACCTACCGTGCATGTTTTTGGGTTGTGGGAGGAAACTGGAGTGCCCGGCGAAAACATGAAAACTCCAAACTCAGAATTGTGAGGCAGACGTGTTAACCAGTCGGCCACAGTCAGGACATTGTTTTTTTTTTTTTGGGGGGGGGGGGGATGTTCATTTCATTTAGCAGATGCTTTTATGTTTTTATTTGTTTAATTAAAACAAAAAGATCCAATAAATCTGACAATATTTGGCACATACTCAGTATTTTTCTACCTTTACTTGAGTCATGTATATCCAAAGTAATAGTACTCTTTCTTGAGTAGTATACAATTAATTGTACTACTTTACCCAGAGCTGATAATACACGATGACCTATCAAATCCAGTGGTACAATTTCAAGGCCCGAGTGGCCCGCTGTCTCCCCATATAATGTAGATACATTTGAAATAATACCATTGACTGTCATCATTTCACCAAAAAATGTAATGCTTGAAAGATACACAGATAGCTAATGACTCGAGTTTAATGTCTTTGCAAATATGCTACAGTACAATGTAACCACGAAACATTGTACCATGAAACATGAGGCACTCCTGGATGTGCTAGGATGGCACAGAAGGAAAAAAAATTGTTCTTGCCAGCTGTTGTGAATAAAAATGCACGTATAAATGTAATGTATAAAAAGGAATGAGGCCTGTTTCTTCTCATTTGCTCCTGCAAAAACACTATGTGCAATAGTCATGCACAAACACGGACAACTATGAGAGTTTGGGGAATTTGACTGATCGTCATTTCTGACAGTGGCAAACAGTGGTACATACATTCATTCTATTTACATACCAGTGACAAATGACGGACAGTACCGTAGGACACGCAGTATGTCATCAGACTTGCACCTGTACATTGCTGAGAAAGTTGTTTGTACCACAGAAGAGTAACGTGACGTGGCGTTAATTGTATGTACAGTACAAACAACACAACGTGTGTCACTGGAGCTTCACTGAGACTTTCGTGTTGCTGTCATGCAAACGCTAAAATTTGAGGGATACTAAGGTAGCATGCAGAAACCGACGAGATTGAAAACGCTGATACAAAACCATTTACAACAGTGCGTCACAAAGCAAAAGTTACTGTATATATAATATCGTATTATGTTCCTGATGCTGTTTGTTTACGGTCAAACAAAGAACCGGCATTGTTTTGTTAAAGACTACTGGATTGTCCCAACAGTTCACCATCATGCATTTTCATACATGAGAGATGAAAATGGGAGATTTTAAACTGTGCTGGTAAAGTTGGAACCATGAGGAAGTACAGTATTAAGGACTTAGATTGACAGATCACACGCAATACGACAATTAAGTGGAAATACATTGATAAAATCACCCATTTAAAAAAAGAGGCTGTCATTTGATCTCTGTGCTAAAAAAAAAAAATCAGATTTAATATTGCTTATCTGTGGCGTTGTAAATCTTAAAAGCTCATGAAAATCTGTTTTTGGAACGGATATTATTGTTTGAATACCGAGAATATACAGTATTGAAGATCATCATTGGATTGCTCTAACGTGAACAAAGCTCCGAGGGGCCATATTTCCACGGTATCACGAAATTGCTGCATTATGATCTGCTGCATACAGTGTGTACGGACCATCTTTATCATCCTTTTCAGTTTGGTGACATCCACCCATCCTTTTTTTATTCATCGCTCTTCCTGTTCAGGCAAAAGGCCAGTCAGTCACAGGGTGAGCCCACGGCAGCTGCTTGAAAGTCAGCTATGTGAACCACTACGCTGCCACTTCTTAGCATTCACTTGGCATTTCTGAGGAATTCCAGTTTCGTGTATCTGTGTGTCACGATGGCTCGGTGTACGCTCTCGCTAAAGAATGCATAAAAGCCTCTTCAGTATACTCAACAAGAATTCATTGTGATATACAGTACATAGTTGTCAATTCAGATATGTACTATTCTTCTTGCGCAATGGAATGCAAATGTCATGTGTAAGGTTCTCCACGTCCACCGAGATCCTCAGTAGTCAGCCTTAAGGCTTCCACAGCCTCAGGAGGCCGTCCTCGCTGTAAGTAGCGATCAGATTCTCATGTGGGTGGTGAGCGATGCCAATGACGTCTTTCTCGTGGACCTGTGTTGGGCACAAAAGCACATAAGCGCAATCTCCTCGAGCCTTCTTCATTCCACTTCTGTTCGTCTTCTCTTCAATTCTTACGTAACGCCTGCAACCTAAGTCCTAGTAAATTACATTCTTCATGCATCTCCCCGCGGGCTTGCGGTAATGAGAGAGCTTTCTCCACACAGCCTACCGTCAGAGTTTTCTCCAGCCTTGCTGTCACGTAGTTGAAGCAGTAGAGCACCAAGTCCTCTCCTACACAGTAAACCCACTCGCCTCGGGGGGACACTGTGCTGCACACAAACTTTGCTCCCAACTTTTGATCTGCGCTGAATGTCTTGACAGTCTGAGAAGAAACCAAGCACAGAAACTCAAATACGACCAGTGGAAAAAAAAAAAAGGCTTGCATATGGTTAATTTTTTGGGGAAAAGGGTTTTTCTAGTTTGTAGGAATTGTAGCAAACTGTATGTACACTTCAGTGCGTTAGCCTGCACGGAACCTGAAAGGCACAATGATACTTGATGGATCGCCGCGCTACGGGGACCACTCGTAGTGGTACGGTGGCCCCCCCCCCCGGTGGTACGTGAAAGAATAGTTCAGCTCAGTTGTATTGTTAAATACATGAGCATTTCATTCATTCATTCATTCATTCATCTTCCGTACCGCTTCTCCTCACTAGGGTCGCGGGCGTGCTGGAGCCTATCCCAGCTGTCATCGGGCAGGAGGCGGGGTACACCCTGAACTGGTTGCCAGCCAATCGCAGGGCACATACAAACAAACAACCGTTCGCCCTCACAGTCACACCTACGGGCAATTTAGAGTCTCCAATTAATGCATGTTTTTGGGATGTGGGAGGAAACCGGAGTGTCCGGAGAAAACCCACGCAGGCACGGGGAGAACATGCAAACTCCACACAGGCGGGGCCGGGGATTGAACCCGGGTCCACAGAACTGTGATTTCATTTTAAACCGTTTTTAACCGACACTCAAAGCAGTGTTAGTTTAACAACATATTTATTCATGTATTGTGGTTTGTATTACACAAAGCTATTTATAACGTTGACTTTATTTGACGACATACAGTAAGAGGGTTGTGTATACTGTACATGTATAATGAATACCTCTCTGACTAGAAAGAATAAAACGAGCATTATTGCGTTGTATGATTTGGATTTGTCGCCATGGCTCTTGGATTGGCTCCCATTGTTCCAGATTAATTTGGCTTCTCTTTACGCATAGAGAGGCTGACTTGATCCAAGTGTTGGGACACGGAAAGGCGATCGCGCTCACCTGACCCTGCGTGTTCATGACGACGACCGTGCTGGAGTGGTTACAAACCACAAAGAGCTGCGGATTTTGGGGAAGAGCCATCACGTTGTTCACGGGGACATCCGAAGCCCGCGAGAGAGATTTGAACGTGTGGATGCATTCACACGTTTTGCTGTTCCAAATCTAAAACATGCACACAGAACAATAATCATACCATAAGTAAGACAGTTAATTGCCAGATGCACTGTAATTATTGTTAAGAATATGAGGCGTCAATAAAATATTAATAGACACCCTAGAGTGGAGGGAGACATTTTAGGGAGATTGTGAAAACAATTTGATGAAGGAGTAATTACATCCTACTCTAACATGGTGGATAACAAAAACGGATCAGATGGATCTTAATAATCCACATGAATAATCTTCCAGTGAATTCCAACACATATTTTGCTTGACAGGGAAACAAGTCATGTCAAGTCACAGTGAAGCCAATTGCGAGGAAATTCTGTGAACTGAACAACAACAACAACAACAAACGCTGTGCCTGTATTCATATGAGCAATTAGCGACATGTTGGATGAGTTATAATTATGATTTAATAGGATTCTCACAGTGACATTTAGAGGAAACGACACCAGTACAGGGCTGATATCGTTTTTTTACATTGTCCATCTTAAAAAAACTATTTTGTAATTACAGTGGGTACGGAAAGTATTCAAACCCCCTTCAATTTTTCACTCTTTGTTATATTGCAGCCATTTGCTAAAATCATTTAAGTTCTTTTTTTCCTCATTAACGTACACACAGCACCCCCCATATTGACAGGGGAAAAAATGGAATGGAATGTTTGCAGATTTATTAAAAAAGAAAAACTGAAATATCACACAGACCATAAGTATTCAGACCCTTTGCTGTGACACTCATATATTTAACTCGGGTGCCGTCCATTTCTTCTCACCATCCTTGAGATGGTTCTGCACCTTCATTGGAGTCCAGCTGTGTTTGATTATACTAATGGGACTTGATTAGGAGAGCCACACACCTGTCTGACGGAAGCCTCTCCTCAGTGAAAGACATATGAAAGCCCGCATAAACTTTGCTTAAAAAAATTAAAAAATTTAAAAAAAAACACCTGAAGGACTCCAAGATGGTGAGAAATAAGATTCTCTGGTCTCATTCATGAGGGGGGGGGGGAATGAACTTAAATGATTTTAGCAAATGGCTGCAATATAACAAAGAGTGTATCCTGCCTCACGCCCAAAGTCAGCTGGCAGAGACTCTAGCTCAGCCGTGACCCTAATGAGGACAAGCGCTCGGGAAAATGGATGCATGGCTGGATGGATGGATGATTGTTCACTATAAATTGTGTATATTGACAGAAATTATAGTTTTTATTATTCCCTAAAATAACATGCACGACTTGAATCTATTTTTTTTAATCACAATAAGCAGTAAGTTTTACTTTTTTTTCAGTTTTACTTACAGTATTTGCCCCTCTCTAGTCTTTGTAGTCCTTACACTACGATAGAATGTATTCTTTACACCTGCTTTGGGGAGGCAGTGCAGCGTCATATCCTCTTGATCAGGGGTGTGACTTTTTATTTTTTTTATTTTTTGTTTTTTGTTGTTGTTGTCTCAGGCCGCATTATAGTTATGATTTCCCTCAGAAGGCCGTTAGAACAGTTACACCCATATAAATGTTAAATCATCACCAAAACATATTACCATTGCACAACCAATTGAGGGATAACTAGTTTTGAAATCAGAAGACAAGGATAATAATAATTGTTTGTTCAAGTATTGTTTAAGTTACTTTAGAAGAAGGGTTTGGTAACAGAAAAATGCAATATTTCAACATTATTGTTTATTATTATGACAATATGGGTACAGATTTTCGCAAAAATCACGGACGTTGACGAGGATGATTTTCTTTCGCTGATTTTATTTATTATTATTTTACTGTTGCTTTTTCACAAATCAAAACTGCAAGTTGGCATCTTGTTTCAGCTGATCACTGTACCTTGACGGTTCCATCCGAAGATGCACTGATGATGTGAAATCCATCTTGAGTGAAAGATGCATCCTTCACATATGATAGATGTCCATTTAACTCCTTCAGTGTCTGGCCCGAACGCAGCTCATGGATCCTGAGGATGACAACAAATAACTATTGTGATTTTTTTATTTTATTTTTTTAAATCACGAAGGGATCTAGTTTTTCTAAGGAGCAGACAAAACATGTCGCTGAAAGATATTTTTAACTCCAGCGGAGTGATGAGCTGGGCTGCGACAAAAAGCCTGAAAGGAAGGCCCATCGATTCACTGCTTGGGAGGCTGCGTCTGTCTACGTATATAGAAAAATGCAACGCATGGAATAGCGCATGGTGGAGCACGCGGCAATGTTGTTCCCGAGCACATGGCGTCTCCGCTGCACCCACACAGCCCATGGTGCTGGCAACGGAGAGGCTCAGCCCCCCCGGAGTCAAAAATAGAAACATCCAACTTCTTGACTGTGATGGAGCTTCTTTGTTGAGCGTGTGTGTGGTTGACAACTGAAGCAGAATCTTCACATTCACAATGAACAACATGCAACATCAGGTCTCATCTGTTGTTCACTGCAAACCGCAACGAACCCTATCCATCCATCCATCCATTTTCTGAGCCGCTTCTCCTCACTAGGGTCGCGGGCGTGCTGGAGCCAATCCCAGCTGTCATCGGGCAGGAGGCGGGGTACACCCTGAACTGGTTGCCAGCCAATCGCAGGGCGCATACAAACTAACAACCATTCGCACGCACAGTCACACCTACGGGCAATTTAGAGTCTTCAATTAATGCATGTTTTTGGGATGTGGGAGGAAACCGGAGTGTCCGGAGAAAACCCACGCAGGCACGGGGAGAACATGCAAACTCCACACAGGCGGGGCCGGGGATTGAACCCGGGTCCTCAGAACTGTGAGGCTGACGCTCGAACCAGTCGTCCACCGTGCCGCCGCAACGAAACTAACTAACCCTAACTGCGCTGGAACGCCCAGCTTGGCGCAGACCGGTCTGCCAAATTGGCAAACACGCACAGTGAGCCTCGCGCTTGCACGCAAATCAGGATCATTTGTTCCCCCGCTGCAGATGTGCTGTATACGAAAGTAGAAAGTTTATATAATTATTGTTGAAGTGACACTGCATTATGAATGCTACTGGCAGCCGTGGCTACCGTTGGCGAGTTCACATTGCTAATGCTGCTATTTTGTGTACGCTGGACATGCGCTCTCTCTCTTATATTTCTCACGACTATGCACTTTCATAATCGCATGCCATTATGAATTGCCCTGTTTGAGAATTGTGCTCATGCACGTTAGGGAGGAGTGTGACTTTAGTCAGAGACCTTTGGCCAGGAGGGATTAGTAAAGTGAGGCTACATTGAAATGTTACTAGCAGTTTTAACACGGTAAACTCCCCCTTGGAGGGTGACCTGGAGTCCATTCCAGCTGACTTTGGGCAAGAGGCGGGATAATGTATAGCCTGGACTGGTCACCAGCCAATCACAGTCTTTCAACTCATCCATTTGTGCATATTCTATTCCTCATTGCCTATTTCAACAATTAGTGTCCTCAGTTCCCAAACGTTGATTGAATGTTGTGAAAAGAAAAGGTGATGTAACACAGTGGTAAACATGAGCCTGTCCCAGCTTTTTTGGAACGTGTTGCAGCCATAAAATTCTAAGTTAATGATTATTTGCTAAAACCAATCATGTTTATTAGTTTGAACATTAAATATCTTGTCTTTGTAGTGTATTCAATTAAATATAGGTCGAACACGATTTGCAAATCATTGTATTCTGATTTTATTTATGTTTGACACAACGTCCCAACTTCATTGGAATTGGGGTTGTACACCAGTTCCCCTCGGATTGCAACAACCATCTCTAGTTTCGCACAGCTTCTGAGTACTGTGGTAAATTGTTGTGTATTTGATACATTACCTGCGGTATTTTGAATTCAACTAATTTGTCAGAAATGTGAGTGTATTTAAGTGAAAATATAGTGGATTGGTTGGTTCTACTCTATGTAGTCAGCTCGACTAATAATTCTGACGGCTTTTTTTTTTTGTAGCATAAAGATTGGGCGAGTGTTGGTTTTATGAAGCAACACTAACCCAATCGTTTTAGCAAAATGAAGCAGAAGAAGAATTGAATTGCTGTTGATTGTAATGTCAGTTCTATTTAACATTCAATATGATGGCTTCCCACATCTAATTGCTTGATGTAAGCAAGTGATTGCATTCAAATTGTCCCAAAATAATGCAGCAGTTTTGTTTATCGCTGAAGTTTTACTTTGGAAAAATGTCATCACCAAACTGATTTCATTTTGCTGTAGTCCACATTATATTTGTCATCATTTATATCAAGTTATGTTATGGCCACAATCTCCAAACCAAAGTCCAAATAAAGCGTTGGGTAGGTTTCTAGTGTGCACCTGAATGCAAGATGCTTGCACAAGAGACAGGAAAGTGAACCACAAAACTATCGCTCATCTATTTTATGATGAGCCATTTGAGAAAAGATACGCTATCACTGATTATTACTCTCTGTTTCATTTGATTTCATTCGTAGCTGATATTATTTGTGAGACGGCGGAGAATTCCTTTTCCAAATGATCCCAGTCTAATTTGTATTTTGTCGGTCGAAAGTAAAGAACCTAACCCACCTGATGGTGTGGTCAAAAGACTGCACTGAGGATTTGGTTGCTGTCCTTGGAGAAACTCAAACAGGTCACACCTTTGTTGTGCGCGTGCTCAAACGTGCGCAGGCACAGGCCATTCTGGATCTTCCACACCTTGCACACGACACACACGAAAGGTTATACGAACTCAGTCCGATAAATAACAGAAAGGAGGTGACGCTTGTTACCTGCTGTGGGTTTGATGGCAGTGTATTTTTTTGCACGTATTTGTGATACAATATCCAAAACATATATAAAAATTCAGTTGGTTCAACATTGGTTCATCTTCGAGCTCATGTTTTTTTTCTAGTTGTGAAGTTTTATACTGTGTACTTTTCTGCAATACCTCATGGCGGCTGTACCTTTATTTTTCCATTCTGAGCTCCAGTGGCTAGTAAATCTGAATCCTGGCTGAAGCACATACACGATACTGCATCATCCATCATCATGAAGCTGTCTTGGGCCTGGTACTTTAAATCCTAAATCATACACACCCCGAAAAGAGGAGATACTGTGTGAATATATCATCAAACCTTGAGTGTCATCCGTGTTTACCTTGCTTATGTTGCCTGTGTGGAAGTTCCACACTTCAATGAAGCCGTCCACCGAGCCAGACATTAAGTACTTGCCGTCGGGTGAGAAACGAGCACATTCCACATGTGACCGCCGTCCAAACTGCACATTCATTGAAAGTTGAATTAATTTCCATCAACCTCCGGAGCAAACATTTCGTTATGGAAAATGATGGACATTTCGTTAGCCACGCAGCTAATTAATTTGTAATAGCTACTGAATGACCTTCACCTTCAGAATGCCTGCAGTTAAAACAATAATAATAAATACAAAAGCAATTTGCAACAGACCGCATGAAGTCATATGCTCAATTAAAGCTTGTGAGAAGGGCTTCCCAGATTAGTCATTATTTTGGGAACAGGCCCTGATATCATGATGCAATGACGGAAAAATATTTTGACAGGAAAACCTAAAAATGTCATGTTTGCTGAGCCATTAACATTGCATCGTTAATGAGAGCAAGCGGTTTCTGACTGTGTATTGGTCAATAATCCTATGTGGGAACTAACCAATAGTATTCATTTGTTTGAAAACATAAAAAAAAATGGAATTGCCCAAATGTGGACGTAGGAAGTTTCCACCCGACAGTGACGATACGTACTGTATATGCATACTGTATATATGTATACCTGTGTGTGTGTGTATATGTTATTTACCTTAATGTGACGGTACAGTTGGGTTGGACAAGTCTCTTTCTCTGCATGTCTGTCCTTGTTGCTTGGGGTCTCAATAGTGATTTCAGGTGAGAGACTCTCCGGTGAGTTCAGTCTCAATGACTGCAAATCCACCATCAACCAATCATTGAGTATAGTAAATGCAATATCGTTTACTGTATATGGTGCATTTTAGAGTCATCCGGAAATTTCACCCAAAAGCTGACTACGCCTAACTGTTTGGGAGCTGTGTACAGTATATTTGCTGTATTGTAGTGTCAGATAATGATTTTGGATACTTACACCGACTTGTTCCAGAAGGCCCATGAGGCGTGATGGCGGCACCACGCTGACCTCCCTCACCAGCTCGTCTGCGACGGCTCTGCGCCGCTTCTCCTTGCTGCTGCCTTTTGGGTACGCCTGCATGGGGCGAACAGGGTCTCACTTTTCCCCGAAACACTTGCAAGCTGTTTCATCACAGGAACCTCGACGGTCTCACCTCACGCGGGTCAAAGTAGGAGAGTGTGAGCAGGTGTTCCAGGTGGCTGTACCTCTCGGGCTGGGTCTGCTTCAGCATGATCATCGGGTCGGTTTGTCTGAGGAGTGAACGGGCGGCGCCCACCTCCCTCATTTCGATCAGCTCCATCACCACCTGTTGGAGTGAATTTAGTAGGAAATGACACAAGATCATCATATGACAGGTCACAACAACTTCACAATAGAGTAAGATCCAAATGCCAGAGAGATCGACGATATTCTGACTTTGCAAGTATACACTCAGTTTTGATTGACACAATCAGAGATGTAATAATTTAACAATAAGTTCATTATTGTAGTTGTAGTTCGCAACAACCACAGTCAGCTATTAAATTAACAGCTCTCGGATAACATCAATCCAAACCAAGCACGACCACAAACATGGCGTTCGTGCCACGTGGAAATTTAGCATTGGAAAAAACTGTACAGCATTTAGACATTATTTCAATCATAATTTTTTTGAATATACATTTATTATTATTATTATTGAATCTGTGTTAGAAAAAAAAAAAAGCTAAGGAAAAGCCAAAGTCACCTGTTCATAAAGGTCAATTAGCGTGTTGTCGGGCAATTTGAGCGATTCGATTGCGAGCAAGACCGAGTCCCAGTGGCCACGTTGGATGTCTGCGATGAAGCTGTCGATGCTTTCCACAGTGTTGAGCGACACCGTCGTTTCTTCCTGTAACGTGCTCAAGGTTCTGTAGAGGTTGTTCTCCTTTAGGTATTGCATTATCAGGCGAATGACACTACAGAGAGAAAGGAGGAGATTAACACACCCATTTTTCGTGTCCAAGCACCTTAAGTTTACTCTAGAGGCCACAACTTATTGTGTAGTCTTGATATTTGCACTCTTACTCTTTAGTCTATTAGGTTGTTGGTCGGTGTCTCTTTGTTTTGTTTAATTTTATACATGACATAAAACATGCCCTGCAATTTGTCATCTTCCTTTAAAGGCAGTAAAAACAATATGTTCACAATATACAGATATTCAATACAAGAGCTGCTTCAAATATTCTCCCTTTAACAAGATAGTAATGTTCATTTGGACCCGACACTATCAGACAGTTATTAATTTAACAGTATGCTGGGGGGGGGGGGGGGAAAGTCCTTTGAATTTAATCAATTTGAACATGTACATCTGTCGGAAATGATTAAAATGTGGTAAACTGAAGTATATTATTTTATTGTTTTCAGGGAGAAGAGGGGAAATCTACGCCACTTAACCACATTTTAAGCAAGAGCGACAGATGTCATCAAATAAAGGACTTTTTTCAATGTATGTTCATGATTGTACGTTGCAGTGATGAAGAAAAAAAACAAAAACTATTGGGAACACCACCCATCATGATGCAGTAAAAATCTAATAAACATTGTGAAATTGTCATAACTGAACATTATTAGATTTGCATTTCAAAGTGGAATATATTGAATATAGAGCTTGTATTAGATATTAAGATACTATATTGTGCAAGTGGTCGTAATATTGTGCTGGCCAGTGTATACAACAAACAGCACAGAAATATACTTCTACTGCTCCTCCTATACTACTACTACTACTACTACTACTACTACTACTAATACTAATAATAATAATAATAATAAGCGATATGGGGCGTCAGTAGACTGTAGATCGAGAATTGTGCATTCTTCCACATGGATCACATGTTGCCAGTGTGTGAGGCTCTTATGCAAATTGTACTCATTAAACCTCTTTTAACCCCATGTGAAAACCCGCCGCAGCACGTTTCCCCCAAGGAAGAAAATGAAATGTAATTATGGACCATCAAAAGCATACTTACAGCCTGGCGATTTAGTTCGACAGGCACATGCACATAAAGCAAAACATACAGGATACAGTATGACTGGCCTCGCAGTATAATCATTGAGTACAGATAATTAAAGGACCAAATGAGGAATTTGACCTTTGAATGAAAAAAAATAATAATAATGTGTGGCTGCAGGTCAAATTGAACAATAATAAAAACAAAATATCTCCATAACGTCAACATATCAATAATACCGTTTAAGTCCCGGAATTAGCAATAAAGTATTAGTTGTAGTTGGTTCTTACTCCGAAGGCTCCATCTCCACAGCCATGGTGACGTCGTCTCCTGCAGATGCGGCAACAGACTGAAGTGCGTGGCGACTGCGAGCTCGTCAACGCCACGTGCGGCTGCTCCACTGCACGTGTTTCTCGGCTTCCAACAACAGTCCGGAGCCTTGTGACTGCACCCCCCCTCCTGCATGCTACACAAAAGACCGAGAGGCTGCACCCCCGCCCTCCTCCCTGACGCATACTGACACATCCTAACATTTTCCGACCGAGCACGTGGCGATGATGCTGCCGCATCAATCAACACCCCACAGCATCAGCACCACGCGGGGGCAGCCCACGTGGCTCGCAGCGTGCCGGGGCGCCAAAACATACAGCTCTGTGAAGAAAAACGTGATATTTTCAACAAAAAAAATTAAACGTGGATTATTTTGGTAAATGTGGACATTTAGGGTTTCTGTGTGCTGTAGGGAAAAAAAAAAAGTGTTTCGTGGTGTCAGGTGTTGAATTAGCAGGGCAAAAAAACATAATGGGTTCCATCGTGGAATGTGGCGGTAGCATAAGAAAATGCGGACAAAGTAACGGGCTGTCAATACCGGCCGCACTGCACACATACTGCATCTCTATGTGTGGTGCTGTAGCTCACAGTGACTGTAATGTCTTTTTGTTGTTGTTGTTGTTGTCTGTGTTCATGCCAACTCTGCGTGTCCCTTTTCTGTGTCCGTGATCCCTTTCCCCTAAATATCGAGCGAGCGACCTATCCATCTGTCAAGGGAACAGCATTGGGAGCGTTACTGGCATGTGCCAACCGTTTATGGGGCTTGGGCAACGGTGGGCAAAGTGTGGCTCGCAGGCCTCATACGGCCCGCTTAGGTCATTAATCCGGCCGGCCCTGACTTACTTTTTCGAGAGTTAAGATTTGTTGCATTATTTTGGTGCGTGTGTCCCACGCTTCAGATTGGCTAACTGAAATGTGTTGTTTGTTGTAGTTTATTTTTTCATTCATCTCATTAAGTAATTGACTGTTCGATTGTAAATAAAACATGGTAAAATAAACTATTTGATGCATACCTTTATTTATTTTGATTAAGTAATTCTTTTTAATGTAATCAACATTGAGATAATATGAATGACCTGGCCCATCTTGTCTGTCTTAAAAATCAAACGTGGGCCTTGAGTGCAAAGGTTAATGCACCCTTACTGGAAAAAAAAAAAGGTCAAATTTAGACATAGCATTTATGTATATCATAAATGAAATTTCAGAGTCTGCCGTAAGTGAGCAAAAACAAGGGAAGCGTACATATCGCGAGATGTGCAACTCACGGAGGGACAAGCTGGCGTTAATTGGCTAGTCGCAGAAACGAAGTTTGCCCACAAAAGGTGTTGAAAATACGGTGAGTTGGTGATCCTTTTCCGTTTTGTCAAATGTTATACTGAAACCCGAACGTCTTTTCTTGTTCTTATGTTGTACCTTGTGCGTTTTTAGTCCATGCCGCTGAACACGCAGGTGAGCGCAATTTACTCTCATTAACCGCGTCAAACCTCGGGCGCCATTATGGGGACTAGGCTTTGGATAACGTCACTGCAGCACGCGTTGGGAAAATGGGTGTTTCCAAAACTGCACTGTCTCGTCGGTGTGCCGCAGACCGCCGCTGCCGCCAGGCTGGCTCAGCTGCCGCTGGTGCGCTCGGCCTGCGCCAGCCTGTCAGTGTTGTACGGGGACGCCAAAAGCCGCAACCCGGGCCTCAAGTTTGTTTGTGAGAGGCTGGAGAGCAGCGCCGCCCTCTTCACGTCGGCGGCTCGTCACCGAGTGTCACCTGTCCTCACCAAATTCAAGCCCCAAGGTGAGTACACACGCTGTCCTGAAGCAGAAGTACAGAAACTTGGGCTAGAACAAGTACTGCGGTGAAAGCAGAAGTGCCGATCAAAGTGACATAATACAAAAGTAAAAATACTTTCCCTCTTTTACTCACCTGTCGTGTTGTACTGAGAAGCTAAATTGACAGGATCATCAGGACTTAATTTACAACAGGCCTTTGCATGAACAAAAAAATATTAACAATACACTGGCACAATACAATGCACTTGCCACAAATGGTTCCTTGGAGCCAGTAACATTAAAAACAAAATCTCTCTGAAATCTGTTGCATCGGGGTGATTAATGTGCCTCGGTTCATATTGGTCCATGTCACCGCTGTCCTCTTTTCTCCATTTTAGAAGTCCTCAAGCTCTTCATGAACAATCAGTCAAGTTCTCACCCGCAGTCGACTTCGGTCGACCTCTCTCGGTTTACGTCGTTTTTTATGCCGTCCGTGTCCTCAGCCGTGGAGTTTGAGAAAAGTTACCAGCCCATTTTGACAAATAGTAGAAAGTAATCCAGCATCATCCCAATTGGAATTCTATGCAAGTGGTTGATGCTCTCTCGTTCCCCATTATTTATATACATAATGTATATGTACTATACACAGTAAACACCTGACCTGTCCTTGCACTGTCCTTTGCATCACTGTAGTTTCCTTTGCCGATGATGTTGCATGTAAAAGTCTGGACTGGTTGGAGGCAATGTTCCCTGTGCTGCAGACATCCACAGACCAGGTGACTACATTATCTTTACACAGTTTCGTTAACTCATTGCTGGTCCAATATGAGATCAACTTCATGTTGGTTAATTGGGAAGACAAAGTAATCCACAATATGAGAACTACTTTGGGGGAAGAAACAAACAAATGTGGTTGAACATGCTAGTACAGCAAACTATGCAAGTACAGATACTAAGTGTTTAAAGTGTGAATATTCTGAGCAAAATTTCATGACTTATGACTTGCTTGAAATTCAGTGGGGATTCGATTTGACCGTTTTTTGCCACGCTAACTTGGGACTTACTTGATTAGTTAAAACTCGAGACCTATACATAGACAAGTCTATTCACCGTAAGTGGCCCTTTTGAGACTTGCCCATGTCACCCCCCAAAAGTAAATGTCATGCTGTTAGAAATACATATTGGTCAAGTTCCCACATTTGTAAATAAATTACAATAGCACATACACAGCAAAATGTGTAAGCTTGCTGACGGTGGACATTTTTGGCTGATGATAGCATTCAATGAGCACAGGGCGGACCTTCACTTAGCCGTATGATTCAGTGAGCAAACCGACTGTGTACTGTTGAACAATTACTTTGAATTTCTCAAAGGTTTTAATTTCAATGACAGTCCAGACAAGTGTAACAGCGCTCCGCTTTGATGTTTGCCTCCTAGCTTGTGGCTGGTGTCAGGAGTAAGGTGTTGGAGATGCAGGATGCGGTGACCATTGCGGCCCACGGGACTGTGGATTGTGTGCAGCACGCGGTCACATGTATTGTGGAGAGGGTGCAGCAGCCGGACGACCTCTCGCTGGTGGGAAGGGCCGTCGCTGCGTCCAGCATGGGACTGGCTTCTGCACTGAACCTATCTGAAGCTCTGGTGGATTGCATGCTGACAGAGGAAGAAAAAAGTAGGCGGTCGAGAGGGTGTGAAGCAAGTGTGCTGTATCGTGGCTTGGTCCGAAACTACAAATGACTTTTATGCTGAGTTTACAGAGGAAGAGGACGTCGTGGTGGAAGGTTCTGAGGCAGCTGCGTCCGTGAGAAGGTACTCTGTGCGACTGGTGACACTCTCCATTACGCTGTGCAGGAGAACCATCCAGCTGGCTGGAGCCAAGATGCAGTCTACTCAGGTCTTTACTGAAGTTGGTCAACTATCAAAAGTCATCCAGGACTTTTATTGAAAGGCACATTTAACAGATGTAGTGTTTCAAAAATGTTGCCTTTATAAAGATATTGCTGTTTTTCAGAGGCCCCAACAATTTAACAGTATGCTTATTGTTTGTAGTGGTGTTGAATAGCACTGCATTAATTATACTGAGAAGTTTTTATCTGTGGGCTTATGAGCAACTTTCTGCCTGCATTTATGATTAAGCAACCTAGATGTTGTGTTTATGTATGGATAATGCATAGCACTGCTCATAGTGTAGGTCACTTTAGTATTTGAATTTTTTTTTTTGGTCAAACTTTGTTTTTCCATCCATTTTCCATGTTAAAAAAAAAAAAAAAAAAACTACATGGAAAATCCCATTTAACAGGTTCACACATCTTTCCTTCCCGTTAGATATGAATAAATGTTGCAACTGTAGGATCTTATATTCTGGATCCTAAGTCGTGACCTGAAGTGAAAACAAAATAAAACGGAGCGATATGCTATGTTGCCAAAGGGGAACAGTTTGGAGATGGCCCCTTCCTGAGCCAACATGACTGCATCAGTGCACAAATCAATGTTGTTAGACACGGATCAGAGAATTTGATGTGGATGAACTTGACTGGCTTGCACAAACCCGACCTCACCCCTATAGAACACTTTTGGATGAATTGGAGCAGATACTGAGAGCCAGGCCTTCTTGTTCAACAGCAGTGTGTAACCTCACAAATGTGCTTCTGGAAAAATTGTCAAACTCACTCCTAAACCTTGTTGAAAGCCTGCCCACAAGAGTATGATGTTATAGCTGCAGAGGGGGGACTGATGTCATATTAAACCATATGGATTAAGAATAAACTATCACTTAAATTCAGTCAAGGCAGGTGAGTGAATACTTTTGGCAAAATCTATATTCAGAAACACTTGTCAGTATATGGCAGGCCAATTCTACACCAATGCAAAATGTTAAGTACCTTTAGTTTACTTCAATTGAATATTTGCCAAGCACAATGGGTAGGGGTATTGTTCACATTTGCTAGCACTTCTGCAAAACTTTGTAAAGGGGTGTTTCTTGGGCTAAGGAAGGACTAATATTTTAACAAGATGTGGGAATTTACTTTCACACGAAATGACAGACTGTAGAGCGGTTTGCCCCACCAGTTTCCTCTATTTACAGATCAAGGGGGCTTTTTCCACATCTTCAAGTCAGCTTCACATCCTGCTGGCTCTGGCGTGGAGTCTGGAGCAACTCCCTCTACATGTACAGCAGCAGATTGTGTCGGTATTCTTCTACTTCACACAAATGTTCAACTTGGGAGTTGCCGAACATAGCTGCTCCAAAC